>NC_140963.1:90063981-90206481 GCF_056783735.1 Eptatretus burgeri
TGGAGTTGGCAAGAATGAGCTGGTCGTCGTGTGCATTGGAGTCGGAACGGAGGGGACGGAGCTGTGGAGAGGCGGCGAGGGCAGACGAGGGGGTGCTCGCGTCGTGCAGGGAGCTGCACCCCAGGGAGGCCGACAGCGCGACCTGGCCGAGGTGGAGACGCTCGTTGCGGGGCAATAAAAATCCTCTATACCCCGAGCATCAGCAACCCCCTCCTGTTTCCCCCCGCGCTGAGATAGTGCGACCAAGGGGGCCCCTTTCCCACCCCCTACCTGACACTGCCCGCGAGGCCCGCGGAGTTGAGGCACCATCGCCGCTCCGCGTCTCATCACCAGACGGGTAGGCCCGACCCGGTCTCGGCCTCAGGCCCGCCTCATCCTTGAGGGTTCTCTATTCTTTTCCTTGGTTTTGGGTATGTGTTGTCGGCGCCGTCTGTGAAGTGGGATTGTGTGGGTGTTGCCGTGTGCTCGCGTAATCGGTAGTAGATCTGCATTGTCGCATTTGCTTTTTGTGTAAATTGCATTGTGTTTTTCTTTTCTGTGTGCTTTTGGTGGAATTGAATATGTGTGCTTCCCGTGTGCCGCGAATAAATGTGCTTTGTGTTGAACTGTTTCCCGCTTCGCTTCGTCATTTCTTTCATTGAATCCTCATCTTGCTTCACGTAAAGGGTTGGTAGTGGGCTGAATACGCCCGATAATTAATCGAACCGTCGAGGTCGACGAATAACACCGCTCGGTTATCCCGATAGTACGGAACGGGTCGCTTAAGTGGCCCGTGTCCGAAGTCGACCTGCGGCGAGGTGCGATCGCCCGGTCTACCCTCCGCGTGGGTACTTAGGTAGGTCGAATTTGGCGAGCAACCCTATCCCACGCGGGGGCTGATTGGCTCGATCGCGGTGAGACCGAAAGGTCCACCCGTGACTGGTTCCCGGCGTTAGTCCGAGAGGGTCACGACTGGATTGTCCGTCCGGTGGGCGACGTGCCGCGATTCGAGTTACGTGGCCGTCAGCACGCCGGCGGGCGCGAATCCGTAACAGTATATAAGACGGTAGTGAGACCAGCTATGTTGTATGGTTTGGAGGCGGTGGCGCTAACAAAAAGACAGGAAGCGGAGATGGAGGTGGCAGAGTTAAAGATGCTGCGATTCTCGTTGGGAGTGATGAGGATGGACAGGATAAGAAATGAGTATATTAGAGGGACAGCGCAGGTAGGACGGTTTGGAGACAAAGTGAGAGAGGCGAGATTGAGATGGTTTGGACATGTGCACAGGAGGGAAACGGAGTATATCAGGAGAAGGATGTTGAAGATGGAGCCGCCAGGCAGGAGGAGAAGAGGAAGGCCAAAGAAGAGGTTCATGGATGCGGTGAGGGCGGACATGCGGGTGGTTGGAGTCTCAATGGAAGATGTGGAGGATAGAGCGAAATGGAGACGGTTGGTCCGCTGTGGCGACCCCTAACGGGAGAAAGCCGAAAGAGGAAGAAGAAGATATATACACATACATATACTTAGAAAGCACACGAGGTATTAAAAGGAAAAAAACCTTTTCTTGGGCCTGACTTTTCAGGAGCTGTCTCGCTTCTGTCCTCAGAAGCTGTTATGAAAAACGCTTTACATTTGAAAATTCAATTTGTATTATAATAATTGTCCTGTGTGCACGTGTCTGAGTGCCTGATTGGCTGTCATTCCAACAATGGGGTTGAGGATGGATTGTGGAAAGGGAACAGAAGTTTGGATCGACATGTTGGCTTCTGGATTGAAACCTGTGTCCTGAATGGTTGTTGTCATGGGACTGCCGTGTTTGCATAGGTGTCTGAGTAGGGCTTGGTAAGTTGGGATGACATGAACATGCCTGTTGTTCAAGTGGTCCTCAGACCACCATGCCTCGATAACCTCGCGGCTTGCCTTGGAGGGGGCCGTCCCCATGGATGTGGCTTGTTCCCACGTGAAGGTGTTGTGCACGGTATCATTGTGTGCGGCGATGGCGGAGGATGTGTCATGTCTGGCTTGCGCATTTGGTGTTCAGTCAGTCTGGTGGCCAACCTTTCACCTGTTTGACCCACGTAGTGGGCGGTACAGTCATGACAGGGAATGTCTTAAACAGTCTGTCATCTGTCTATTTTATCTTTTGGGTTTGGTAGCAATGTCCGAAGAGTGACGTTGGGTTTGTGGGCAGTGCGGACACCATGGGGCTGGAGCAGATGACTGGCAAGTTCAGATGCTGTTTTCATGTCGGGTACTGTGACTGTCTTTGTGGGCTTTGTTGTTATGTCCTGTCCTGGTCTTATTTTTCGCTGGCATTTTGTGATTATCTGTCGGGGATGGTGGTTGAAGATCAGCTTTTGTCGGACTCTTCGGATTTCACTGCGTTGATCTGCCCAACTACCACAATGGGACTTAGCTCGGTCCAGTCGTGTTTTTGCACAGCTCATCTTGTGACACAATGGGTGGCCACTGTTGTAATCCAGTATCTTGTCCATGTGTGTGGGCTTGCGGTATACTCTTGAGCCTATTTGGCTGTCTGTTTTCTTGGAGAGTAAGACATCTGGGAATGCCAGTGAGTCTTCTTTTTCAATTTCCCAAGTGAATTGGAGCTCAGGTGACCCGGCGATTGCCATTACAAGTTGTGTCCGTAGACATTCTTTATCATCGTCATCTGTTGGGAGGGTGCTGATGGCTGCTTCCAACATGGTGATGAAATCTCTTGCCTTGGCGTTGGTTGGTGCTCTGTGGTGAATATCCTGTCAGATAAATTGTGTACCAAGCCGTTGGTAGAGGTCTTGGTCGTGTAGTTGGCGGTGCCGCTTCGGCTTGCCAGTTTGCGAGTTAAACGGTCTTTGTGAAATTGTTTGTGTTGTTGTTGTTATAACAATCTCACGAGTTGAAAGTTCTCAAGAGCAGAGTGAGCTCCGTAATTAGGAAATGGAAAGAGTATGGAACTACCCAGATGTTATGTTTGTAACTCTTGGCCAGACACAGCTTTAAATCGGAGGTCGTTTATTTCCATCGCGCGATACATGCGGAAGCAGGAGAAGTAAAGAAGAACAATCACAGCTTGACCTGTTATTTCACAGAGTCGCCCATGATTCTAATAATACAAGAGTTAGGTCTACACTGAGTTCCACATCACACCAGATTCTTCCTGAATCTGACCGTCTGACCAAACTGAACAACTGGGCAAGAAGAACCCTGGTCAGGGAGGTGACCAATAACCAAATGACCACTCTGACAGAACTACATAGTTCTTTGGCTGAGTTGGGAGACCCTGCCGGAAGGGCAACAATCTCTGCAGCACTTCACAAATCTAGGCTTCGTGGGAGATTGGCCAAATGGAAGCCAATCCTGAGAAAAAGGCACATGGCAGCACACCTGGAGTTTGCAAAAAGGCACATGAGAGACTGAGGCAAAATATTCTGTGGTCTGATAAGAGAAAAATTGAACTCTCTCGCATGAATGCAAAGTTCTACGTCTGGCGGAAGCAGAGCACAGCTCATCACCCATCTTACACCATCCTGACCATGAAGCGTGGTGGTGGCAGCATCGTGCTATAGCGATGCTTTTCAGCGGAAAGGACTGAGAAACTTGTCAGGATAGAGGGAACAATGAATGGAGCCAAATACAGGCAAATCCTTGGGGAGAACCTGCTTCAGAGTGCAAAAGACTCTAGACTGCGGCGAATATTTACCTTCCAACAGAACAACGACCCCAAGCAAACAGCCGAAGCAACACTGGAATGACTTCAGAACAAGAACATGAAACTCCTTGAGTGGCCCAGCCAAATCCCAGACTTGAATCCCATTGAGAATCTGTGGAAAGACTTGAAGATTGCTGCTCGCCGACGCTCCCCATCCAACTTGACGGAGCTTGAACAAATCTGCAAGAAAGAATGGGAGAAAATCCCCAAATCCAGACGTGCAAAGCTGATACAGACATACCCAAGAAGACTTGAGGCTGTAATCACTGCCAAAGGCACTTTCTACAAATTATTGACTCAGGGGGTTGAGTACTAATTGATGCAAGACATTTCAGCTTTTCATTGATTTGTGAGAATTTCTAAAAACATGTTCTCACCGTCATTATGGGGTATTTTGTGTCGATCTGTGGCAAAAAAATTTTTTTCAATTTAATCCATTTTTAATTCAGGCTGTAACACAATTCCATTCTCATCACACGTCCATACCATCTCGATCTACTTCCCTGCACCTTCATAGATGCTTCAACCACCTTCACAGTTCTTCTAAATGCATTCGTTCCTCACATTGTCTTCTCGCATTATACCATGCAACCATTTCAACATCCTCATCTCGGTCACATCTAATGTTTGCTCAAACCTTCTTATCATCGGCCATGTCTCCACACTGTCCATCAGCGCCGGCCTCACTCCCGTTCTGTGCAGCTTTCCCTTCAGTCTCATCGGCATTTTTCTATCACAAAGCACTCCTGAAACCTTCTTCCAGTTCCTCCATCCTGCCTGTATCCTGATACTCATCGCCCCATCTAACTCACCATCCTGCTGCACTACTGACCCCCACGTACTTAAACTTCTGCACCTCCTTCACCTTTTCCTCTTGCATCACCACCTCCATTTCCCTCTACCTCTTCACTACTCACTGCACATCTCATGTACTCTGTCTTTGACAGACTAATTGTCAAACCTTGATTTTCCAATTTCATTTCCACCTTTCCCTTACTTTCAGCACACAATACTATGTCATCCACAAACGGCATGCTCCATGGTGTCTGTGGACTCACTTCAGCTGTCAGAACATCCATCAGAAAAGTGGTCTCATTGCAGAGCCTTGATGTACACCGTCTTCCATCATGAAGCTATTCTTCACTCCAACACTGCTCCTCACGTGTGAAGAGCACCCATTGTACATATCCTAGATCATATTCACATACTTCTCTGGCACGGATCTCTCTCAAACAGTTCCACAGCAGCTCTTCTCACGGCACTCCATCATATACCTTTTTCCAAATGAATAAACACCAAATGTAGATCCTTCTGTCCTTCTCTACACTTGGAACTCCAGACTCTCTGAATTATTGGATCCTCCTCATTTAGCAGTTTCCCAAAGTATGTTTTTCATCTCTTCTTGATCTCCACATCATCTCAGCAATGTATTGTCCTCATTTTTGATGTCTTATCTTGGAGATATCTTTTGATACACTGGCTCTGGCTTTTGCAATTCCAAAAGATATTCTTCTGTCCCTCATCTGTATCCAAATCATCATACAACTTTGTGCCTTCGCCACCACTTTCTTAATTTTTTTGTTTGCTATCCTAAACTCATCTCGACTCTGTTGGTAATTGACCTCATCCCACTTTTCTTTCGCTTTCTTTTTCTCCTGAATCGCCTCCTGTACTTCCCGATCCCACCACCAGGTCTGCTCGTCATCTTTTCGCTTACCTGTAGTCAAACCCCAAATCTCTTTTCCAGCCTTCCTGATCTCGTTTGAAATCTTCTCCCACTCAGAACTCCCTTTTCGTACTTCCACTGCTCTCATATCTCTCAAGATTCGTTCAGCAAACACTTCCCTGGACTGTACTCCTTGTCTCCCAGTTTCCACCACCTCACCTTTGATGTTCGTTGTTGCTTACATAGTTTCACTCCCTTGATAACCATATCTAAGACCAACAATTGATGCTGGGGTGTTACTACATCACCAGGTATGACCTTACAGTCTTTGATCTCCTTCCACTTACCCCTTCTGCACAAAAAAAAATCTGAAATTTTACCTCCGCTCTTAGATGTGATCTGATGTTCTTGTCTTTTACAGAAAAATGGATTTGCTATTGCCATCTCATATGCAACCACAAAATCAACTCGACGGGCCACTTTATAACTGCAGACAGTTATGAGAGGTTTCCCAGCCGCCCCGCTTTGATACAACCCACTTTGTTTTTGGGGTAATTTTGGTCTTGAGGGTGTTGGAGGTCTTGAGGAGTCTTAGTGGTCTTAAAGGGTCTTCAATCTTTTGGGTCCTTGGGAATGGTGACCATTTGTGTGCAGGGTTTTTTGGGTCATTCGAACTGTTCACCCGTTCCTCGGGATCGGTCACCATGTGACAATTTGTGCAGAGTCTCTTGGGTCTTTCGGGTCCTTGGGGACTTTTTGGTCCTCAGGGAGTTTTGAGTCTTTTGGGTCCTCTCGGTCTTTTGAGTCCTCTGAGTATTTTGTGTCCTTAGGGACTTTTGGGTCCTTGAGAACGTTTGGGTCTTTTAGGTCCTCAGGGTCTTAAGGATCTTTATGGGTTATTATGGCCACCTCAATCCCCAGATCTTATATCACTCAATATATTTTTGTGGGGATATTTGAAGGATATAGTGTGTGCTACAAATTCACACACTCTTAGTGAATTAAAAACAATAATCGGTGACACAATCAGCAATATTCCCCAAGAAATGCCGCACTCTGTGTGGGAGAGCATGCTGTGAAGAATCAATTGTGCCCACAACATGGTGGTGGACACTTTCAGCACTTCATTTAAGGTAATCAATTGTGTGGATCATGTCACGTCCTTCGGTAACATTAGGCTACATTTGTGAAAAATATTAGGTTCGTTACAGATATCGTTTTTCGTGTATGGGAATTACTTAGGGTAATTACAAGGCATGTCAACAAGTGCCTGGATTATATGATACCAACACCATTTCTGCCCCCATCTCCACCACTGTGTCATAAATAGTCCACAACGTTTTGAAATATCAAGCTCTACTGTATGTCGTTTTTTTTTTTGGCCCCATCACTCATTGATGAAGAATCACTTAAAAAATGATCTTCTCCAGATTCGGAGCTTCACCAAAATGGGAATTGTTGTCACACACGTAACCCTTCCACCAAGTTTGGTCCGAATCCGTTAACAACTTTTTGAGATATCCTGCTCACAGACAGACAGGGGTGAAAACATAACCTTCTCCACCTTTGGTGGCAGAGGTAATAATGAGTCTTCTTTGACTCTTAATCAGTGGAAATTTAGAGCTGAGATAAATGTCTGACCACTGTGAGAACGTGTCTATGGTGTTGCAGTTGCCATTGCACCGAAGATGAAATTTATTTTCTTTTTTGCAGAAATGAGCAGCTTGCATGCTATTCCTAATAAAAACAGAGTCAAGAGTGTAATCCTAATAATAACAGAAAGAACGAACTAGAGGGGGGCGCACTTGGTAGAGTGCAAAACCTCCGCCGCTAATACTGCTGGGTCACTCAAGTGAACCTCGTATCTTATTCATTAAATATGACGTCAACAGTGCTCACAGAGTTATAGTTCTTTTCTCCAACATTTTTTTTTGGGGGGGGGGGGGGGTTGGAAATCACTTATTACATGCAGAAATGCAAAAAAAGAAATCGAAATTTTGTTGAAAAAAAAGTTGCAAAATTTTTTTTTTCTCTAACAATTTTTTTTTGGGATTGGGGGGGGGGGGTTGGAAATCACTTAAAACATGTAGAAATGCAAAAAAAAAAATATATATATATGTTTTTCAAAATGGCTGCCATAGCGGCCATATTGGATTTTGGACCAGTCCAAAATTTAATGGCATGATCCTTGGACCAGACCTAACCCCCCCCACCATGTTTTGTCGAAATCCGTCGAGGAGTTTTTCCATAATACTGTTCACAAACAAACAAATAAACAAATAAACAAACAAACAGAAAGGGGTGAAAACAGTAACCTCCGATCTTCGAAGATGGCGGAGGTTAATAAAAGTTTTAAATTATTTTGGCGATTATCTTTTCAAAATTCGTCTCAAGACTTGGACTTACAACAGAATGTCGTTTGACAAAAGCGAAACCTGTGAAGACAATTTGGTGACTGGTTTGTTGAGCTTGTCAAGTCTTGCCAGGTGTTAAAAAGGTAACTCGTTGTGCTAAAATGCCAAATCTAAGGTATGCTGATGATACCACTTTGCTGGCTGAAAGTAAAGAGGACTTGATGAAACTGCTGCAGATATTGAAGAAGGAAGCTCTTTTTAAAAAGTTGCTCTTTATTTAAAACGAAACAAAGACTAAAATCTTGACAACTTAACTAGTAAAAAAAAAAAAAAACCCTGAAATTGTGGTTGAAAGTTTTTCAGGCATTTTTGAGTGAAAGTTGGCAAATGTTATTCGAAAGGTTTTGGGTGTACTGAATCCATTTCTGCTGTTTGCCAAGATGTGTCTCTAGAGCTGACATGCCCGGCGGGCCAAAGCCAAGATAGCCACCGCAGATTTTTTTTTTTTTTTAAACCCATTTTCACCAACAGTTTCAACTGGAAGTGGCTGTGATGGTTGTAGTTCGGTATGTAAGGTATTATAATCGCTATTTAAATCAAAAATAAAATGTATATTACCTTTTCTTTCTTCTTAAGGTATAAATCGTGCAGAAAGAAGAGGCCAAATCAATCTGCCGTGTCTAAAATTGGACGACATCATGTCACCAGCGATGCAATTACTGAACCTCCAGTAACAAATTGACCTTTCCTAACAGTTTTTTCTCTTATATATATTTAGGATTTTCAAAAAAAATGTCCCATGAAAAGAGAAACGCGTGATGGGAGATTAAAGTCCATATTTTTCTGACTCTTATGGTAAATGATGAAGGACAACCAGAATTGGTTGCGTCATGGTTGGAGCATCCTCCATGAGTCTGGGCGGTTGGTGGATTGAACCCCGGCCGAGTCGTACCAAAGACTTTCAAAATGGTGCGTGCTACTCCCCTGCTTGATGGTCAACATTTAAAAGGATAGAGCATGGACAACCATAATTTGGCAATAGGAGCGAAAACTTTCATGGGCTGAATGTCCTCCTCGTTCATCAAAGTTGCGTGTAACGGAACTCATAAAGAAAGAACACTCATCTGGTAAAGCCAGACCATTTTCACTGAACTATAAAAAGACTACACACCTCTAGACTTCAACCTGATGCCATCACAAACCAGTTCTTCTCCTTTTTTTAATATGCAGCACATGGCTACGGGTAGCATCATTTGCTGAAGGCACGGCTGTATCGCTGATGCGGTGCATCCCTGTAGGTTGGAGCAGGAATTTTTTAATTTTTCCATGGTTCCAGTAATTACTTGCCGACTCTGCACGAAGAACAATGTACAATCTTTAACGTCCAACAACTAACGCTGGCTGATGTGACACCCAGATGAACGTCCATCCGAGGGACTGCACACACACACATTGATTAATCTCCCCCCGCCTGTGAAACTCCGGGATGACAGTTTATATCTGGGTCGGGATTCGAACCCTGGGTAGGCAGCCCAGGGGCATGGGCACATACCTTTAAGCCATCCTGCCGGCCTCTCACACACCCGAAGTTCACCTGTTTGTGAACAATTGAGCATCGCTGCACCATTATGGCTCCCCCCCCCAAATCTTGTGGCTTTACTCCCACTGCGACCTATAAAATATGGCAAATATGAAAGTGTGATTTGCTTTGCCAGATATCTTTTTGGGCACGCACAACGATCATACCCCCGGTGGTCCGGAGAGTGAAAATCTCAGATGAGGGACGTAAACACACGTCCTGTTATGGAGCTTTAACTCGATGAGCCATCATGCTTGTCTTTGAAGCTATACCCCATGGTATAAAGCTGGGCTTGTTGCATCTTGTTTAAATCTCTATTTGAAGAACATCCAAAGGCACTTTGTTTATCCCTCCGAATGAGCTGTTACTGCTGACTAATGCGATGTGTCCTTGAACCCCCAAATATCTCAAGCTTGTTCCTTTGCTTTATATGCTCCCTTCCTGTCCTAATTATGTCTTTCCTCCTTGGCAGCATTTCCAGATGGGCCGCAGCACTACAGCAAGGCTTGCTTGCCCTTGAGACATGAATATCTGTGCGGCCAGAAAAGAGCTTGCTTGACTTTGTGCCTATCTATGGGTGAGACCACTCAGGCCCACCACGCCACTCAAGATCCACACAAGACCGAAACTATTGCACAACGTTGGTTTCATGGTGACTGATCTCCAACTTGAGGACCATGTGAGCAATGGTGTCTGTAAGCCGTTAATCTTGAGTGAGTGGTGAATTAAGATAACAAAATGTCAACTGGATTCAAGTGCGTCAGCCAACAATGCGATGATCCCTAATGTCTCGACTATTTGTCCTTGAGGGAAACCGAATCTTATGAGGAGTCTATTTAAACACTAACTTGCAAATTAAGCCAGAATGGTCCAGGTATATCCATGGAGAGTGTATCTGAACTGCTCTGTGTTGGGATGTATGAAAGCATAGTCTGACGATGCAGGAGGTAAAAAGATGATTGTCTCTTTCACCTCTGTTTATCTTATTGCTGTCGTCATGGTGATGCAAACTATTGTTTACTCACCATAAAGTTTTTTTTCTGGACTTACCGTGACAATTAGATAATTGGCTGTCTTTTACACAGGAGACCATTTGGCCTATTATATCTGTGCTCCATCCACACCCTATTCACTTCAAATATAACTCAATATCTTCCTCCATGCATTTAACATCAATGGACAATCTATCTGGCCAGGGTACTGGCACACAATTGTTTACTTGGACATTTGCTCTGCGATTGTTCATGCCCACAACCCAATAATTGCACAAAGGACAGGCGGCTTTACGTCCCTATCTGAAGGATGGTATGCTCCGTGATACATCACCACTGCAGGTATTGCATCAGAACAGCTGATTTACTTTCTGTCCACCCCCCCCCCCCCCTCAAGCTCGGAGATGGGGATATTAAAATGAGCTCTGTCCGACCGACCGACCAACCGATCAATCATCTGTCCATGTACTTTTGTGTTCGCAATATTTCAAAAACTGTTGAACATTTAACTATCACATGCCTGGTGCTGGTTTCATGGTTCGGGTGGTGGGCTTGGGATCTAAGGATCCTGAGTTCAAAATCCCACTTTTCTGTTGAATTAATACCAGGTGGGGTTGACTGTGCCTGCCATCCTTCCGAGGTTGGCAAAATAAGTACCAGCTTGCTGGTATCCTGTGGCGGAGTGGCGACCCGTCCAGGGTTGTGCCCAATAGCCAAGGAGACTGCTGAGGCAGCACCAACGCTCTGCACAGAGCATGGTCCCAATGGATGGATGGATGGATGGATGGATGGATTTAACTTTCATATTACAGATATCTATTCCTCCGACCACCCAAAAGGCAGGGGACCTAACCCTAACAGCTTCTTGTTAAAAGTTAATTTGATGCTGTTGGGCATCAAACCCAGACAAGACAGCACATTACAAATAGATCTATTGAGCCGTCTCTAATTACGTTCCTTTGGTTCGTCTACAGAGAACAACTTGACCATCAGATTTATAAATGATAGAGAGAAATACAATACAACGGCGCACGACTCTCAATTGTAGCTCACCGCAAAAGCAGTAAGCACCTCGATTAATTTCTCAAACAAAAATTTAATTATTTACAAAGTTAACAAACGACAGTATTTAAGAGCTATGTAAATTGAGGTTGTGCATAGACCTTAAGGACCCTCAACACGGCCATCAGACATAGTCACGACCCCATGCCAACGATTGAAGAGATCCTCCTGGGTCTGACCAATGCCAAAGTTTTCAGCACGTTTGACACCAAGAATAGTTTAGTTTCTGGCATGTCAAACTCAACCGCACAAGCTTGTATTCACAATGAGATTCAACTCACCTTTTGGATGTCACCATGAGCTGAGGATGCCATTTGGCATCAAGTCCACACCACACCAGAGGAATTTCAATGTTTGGTCGACCAGGCTTTGGAAGGCCTGCCTGGATGCACTGAAGTGCATGATGATGATATACTGTTGCATGGTGGGGGACAGACCGAAGACGATGTTATCGCTGATCATGATCAGAAGCTGATATAGCTACTGGAATGCTGCAGGGAGAAAGGGTTACGTTTGAACCCAGAGGAAGTCAAACTGCGACAGTCAGAGGTTGCAGATGTTGGACATTTGCTCACACGCGACGGCGTGCAACCTGACCTGCGGAAATCACAAGCTGTCATGGAAATGCCGAAACCTCAGGATGTGTATCAGCAGTACGTCACTTCATAGGTTCTGTGATGTTCCTCATCAAGTTTGTCCCGAAACTGAGCGAGTTGTGTTCCCCGTTACCGCAGCTGACACAAACAGATGTGGCTTGGCATTGGTCTGACAACCATGACAAGACATGAGATCATATCAAGAAGCTCATCACCGCACACCCTTTCCTGGGGTATTATGATGCCAGACAAGTAAACACTACAAAAAGGATTGGGTGTGGCATTGTTGCATCCAGTAACTAAATATGCCCAGATTGAAAAGGAACTCATGGGGGGGGGGTGATGGATGGGCTGGAAAAATTCCACCAATACATGCATGGCCGGAGAGTGACAGTCCATACCGATCACAAGCCGCTTGAAATCATCGCCAAGAAGGATCTATGCCGAGCTCCAAAACGCCAACAAAGAATGCTGTTGCGACGACAGCTCTATGATGTGGACATCGTCTACAAACCGGGTAAGGATTTGTACCTGGCTGACACACTGAGCAGGGTTTACCTGCCAAACACGGGCCTGACATATCGCATACTCTGTCACAAGTGGAGAGCATCAATATGCACATCCATAGGTGAAGGTTGCTGCTGACAAATTCTACCTAAATGAGAGATGATATTTAGTACTGGTGGACTACTACTCGGCCCTCATTGAGGTTGACCTCATTGATGGCATGGGGTCATTGACTTTAATACGAAAGTTGAAGGCACACTTTTTACGGTATGGAATCCCAGAGACCTATGTCTGTGACGATGGTTCCCAGTTGGTGGCGACAGAATCCCGCCAATTTGCATCGACTTGGGGATTCGAGATAGAAACGCCATCGTCAGAGTATCCACAGAGCAACGGTCGGGCAGAAAATGCTGTCAAAATCACAAAGTAGTTTCTGAAACGAGATGTGAGGTCAAAATCAGACTCAGTACCTTGCTCTGCTCCATTATCAAAATACACCCTCACAGGTCATCGGTTACAGTTCTGCACAAAGTCTGATGGGCCGCCGCACTCATACGCTGATACCGACTACCACCTCACTGCGGCAGCAAACTCCACCAGAGCGTGTGCCCAAGAGAACTGCAGCCCACCGGAGACGCCAGGTACTCTACAATAACCGGTCAGCACGCGACTTGTGTTCATTGGCACAAGGAGATGTAGTACGGATGCAGTCAGCAACCCATGGGAAACTAGTGGGTCGTGGCCAACGTGACCTGTCAAGTTGCCAACCGTTCGTATGAAGTTGTCACCCTCGCAGGCAGAACACACCCACGAAATCGTCGCCATCTTCGGTTGACAAATGAGAGATTCAGGGATATCGATATCGGCGATGCAGATCAGGTCAGCAATGCCCCAACGAGTAAGTCAACCTCCCATAAACTGCCCAGTGAAGATGGTGTGGCGACACCTCGTATTGATCATCCTTCCGAGGAGGAGGGTGTGTCTTCACCGAGTCGTGGCCATAAACTCGTCCAGGGTGATGTTATGACCCAGTTACCTGTACCCCATCTGGTGGGATGGTCAGACGTCCTGTAACACTGGTGGACTACGTGTGACTTTGGCTAATACCACTGAAAGCTCTTCAACAGTTGACAACATTGCTTGAAACACTTAGTATGCATGCAAGGTTTGGGGTCTCGAGGTTTCATGATTTTGGAGTTATGCAGGAGACGCACGGTGACATTTATTATTATTCTCGATAACTTGCATAACGTTTTGGACAGTCAGGTGAAGAGTAGGCTTCCTAAATTCACAGATGACAAAAAGCTTGGAGGTACGTTTGATAACAGAAAGGGTGTTCATCAGATTCATGAAAGTCTCGACACTTTATTCGATTGGTCAAAAGATTGACACATGCAGTTTTACATGAACAAATGTAAGGTGTTAGGGATGGGAAAGAACAATGAAAATAGAGATTACAGGATACAAGGGGAAATCTTTGAGCGCGTCACACAGGAGAAGGATCTGGGGGGTGGTAATGGATATGGGAGGTAATCATACAGCACAGTGCCAGGCACGTATGTAAAGCTACCGGGGTTTTCGGTTGTATTTGTACGGGGGTAAATTATAAATCAAAAGAGGTAGAGTTAACACTGTATTTTGTGAGGCCTCTTCTGGAATATTGTGTGCAGTTTTGGTCACCGCAGCTCAGGAAGGATATAACTGCCACGGAGCAGGAGCAGTGCAGGGCTCCTCGACTGATTCCTGGCCAAGCTACACTGAGCTATGAGGGACGTTTGAAGGAGACGGGAATTTATGCATTGAAAAGGAGAGGATTGCGAGAGGATCCGATTGAGATGTTTAAAATGATGAAGTGTGTGGACCAGACAGGTGCAGTGGAGTTTTGCAGCTGAGTGGACAATGTTAGGACTGGGGGCCATGATAGCTTGAGGGTAAAGCATACGAGAGTTTGGACAGTTTTAAGGCAGAGGTCTCTCGGTTGGAGAGTGGTTAATGCATGGAATGGTTGGTCTCCCCGGAATGGTACCGCAGTGGCATGTTGGACAAGTTTAAATTGGATTTAGATCATTACCTGGATGTATTTGACATGGAGGGGTACAGGGGTATGCATTGGACATGTGTGGATGGTCGGTCGTTTGTTTGTGGATGGGCGACGATACTGGGGTTGGTGCAGCACAGGTATGATGGGCCGAATGGTTTCCTCCTGTACCGAAGTTCCTTGTATATCCTTGGGTGGAACTGTAATAAGGACTATGAGTCGAAGCATCAGGAAATCGAATTCAGTGTTCAGAGATCAAGCAAATTGCTCCCTAATCATCAATTAAAAAAAAAATCCATCTGCTCATTAATGACCCTCAGCGTTGAAGTTCGCCTTCCTGTCGTGCCTGATAGAGCCAATCGGGTAGTGATGAGTCCAGACAGTAATATTGATTCTTAAATGCCCTCTGAAATTGCATGCCAATATGGAATGGATGTTAAATGTTGCCGATAACAGCATACCTCCATCCCCACTTCTCCTCCCAAACGGAATCCTTTATTGTGTTGTCATCTTGACAATGTCGTCCACCAGGGTATTTAATATCCTGGCATGAACCCCCTCCCCCCCCCTTTTCCCCAAACATTTCAATGTGCCGAGAAAAGTCAACATTGTGTCTTGGATAATTTTCATGCATTCTTACCTTTCATCAGACTCGGTGGTATAATGGTTAGAGTGTCTGCTCCGAGTCTGCGAGGTCGGTGGTTCAAACCCTGTCAAGTCATCCCAAAAACTTTAAAATGGTACACGGGCAAACAGGATAGAGCACGGGCAAACAGCCATCGGTTGATTATAACAGTGCAGCCTTTGAAGGGCCGAATGGCCTCCTCTTGCGTCGAAGGTCCAATTGGAAGAGAGCTCGTAACATTATTAGCTCGTTCCCCATGCAGCGGGAGACGGGGTTTTGCGCTCTGTGTGTCTGTCCGTAACTTTTTTTTTTACCATTTGAGTTTTTGTCATCAAATTTTCAACAAAGCTTTGTAATGAGGATATGGATAAGACAAAGAAATAATTTTGTCAAAAGGTCAAAGGTCAAGGTTGCATAAAATCGTCAAATTTAATCCGATTGACCTGAAATTTTAGGAATTTGCATGTCGGGTCACTGAATTGATTCACCAATCAAAACCTAGAGGTCAATTTTTGTTTGTTTCTTTGAAGGTCAAAGGTCAAGGTTGCATAAAATATCAATGTCAGTTATATCAATATGTTCGTGACCCAATATGACCCAATTCATCGAATGTAACCTGTGTTCTGTCAAGGTCAAAGGTCAAAGTCACAAAATTGTCAATTTTCATCTGATTGACTTGAAATTTGAGTTGGGTTTGCATATGGGGCCACTGAAGCCCATTGCTTTTGGGGTCAAAAGGTCAAGGCCATCTAAAATCGTTAATATTTTTGTAATTTTATTTTTGCTGTTTTCATCATGATTAGTACGTGGAAGAATAAGTCCGAATACACAGTGGACGGGGACAGACTTTGCATTTTCAGATGCTTTCTAGTTATCATTAGCTCACCTGGAATGTAGTTCCAGGGAGCTTATGGGATGGCGCATCGTCAGGCTGTCCGTCCACAAACATTTGCAACTTCCTCTCTGAAACTACACACACGATTTTGATGAAACTTGACCACAACCTTCATCACCCGTGATGTATTAAAGTTTGTTCACGACATAAAAAAAAAAAAATTGGGGTCTGAGGGGGTTTACGAGGGGTTGCCACCAAAATATGTATCTGCTTTCTTCTTCGAAATTACACACACACAATTTCAATGAAACTTGACCACAACCTTCATCACCCATGATGTACGAAAGTTTCTTCATGCTATGTAAAAACAATCTGGTCTACGGTGGTGCATAGGGAGTAGGGGGGGGATGAGGGTGGTGGGGGGTTGCTCCCAAAATAGCTATATGCTATAACATTGGTTCATTGGTACACTTTGCTGATTCCGTCTCACGTTGGCTTCCTCCTCAGTATCATTATTCTACCAGGTGAGCACCCAGGGGTGTTTCCCTTATTATTATTATTATTATTATTATTATTATTATTATTATGATTATTATGATAACCTGTCAATACATAATCAAGAGATGTGACTTTTGTTCGCCAAAATAAATCTGCGTGTGAAATATTGGATAAAATATTGTGCTGGTTGTTCTTTAACAATTCACTAAACATAAAAGTTCACCTTTTGCGCAAATCACAGGTTGAAGAGCAAATATCATTATTAATGACCACGCTCTTCACAGAGCGTCAGTGCTGACGAAGCACTTTCTCGGCAAGAGTCACCATAGGTGGTTTGGCCTTGCCCAGCCAGTAGTCAGTCAGGCAGGAACATGAATTGTTCAGGGTGCCGTGATAGCTCGCTTACTCTTCGCAAAACATACCATGGGATCTTCAACGTCCACCAACTAATGCTCGCAGAGCTTGACACATTGATGAATCGTCCTGCCTGTGAAACATGACAGTCTATAGCAGCGTTAGAATTCAAACTCATGCTTGGAGAGCTCAGAGGCGAGTGTGCTTACCTCTTGGCCATCCCCTTGAAGAGGATATAGTGAACTCTAAAAATGGTACAAGTCAAATAATCACGTTGTTATCAATTTCCTGCAGAGATGCTCAAGGTTTAAATCAAAGGATAAGAAATTCTGGTGCTAAGCAAAACATTTTGGAATGTTGTTCTCTTCTACTGCATATGGTATTAATATCCCGAGTCAAAATGCAATTGCAAAAATAAAATGAATTAGGAGAATTCAATGCATATTTTATATCTCATTTAATTTTTGAATATTTTTAAGCCACATTCGTGTGAACTTAGTGACTTGATCATTGTTCTGTTCAATTCCCATGGCTGCTCATCCTGGGAAACCCGCACATGATAATAAGCGTGGCAATATAGCGTAACACCCATCAGCATGAGTTGAGGGAAGCCTTCGTCCTGCAGTGGACTGAAATAGGCTGGTTTGAGGTTTATTTGTTTTTAATAATTTGTAGGTGGTGTAATCTTGTTTGGCTCCACCATTTTAAAAATTCCATCCCACCTGCACATCAGGCTGACGTGAACCCACCAACCCAACACCATGAACAAGATGAAGTGTACAATCCCACAGCGACTGGGATATGAACTTGACTGGGATATGAAATGCCTTGGACGAACAAAGAGCAAATCCAGGTAAGTGTTGAGCCATTGTAGCACAAGGACGTAACAAAGAGTGTGATTGTGAGTACGAGTCAAGAATTGTGGGTGGGAGCAAGGTGAGAAAGAAAAGAATATAACCAAAGTCTCAGTCATAATGCATGAGTTTCGAAATGACATATGAATGCGAACGAGGCCTTTCGCACATGCAATGTGCGTGCATTTTCAGCGACTCGATTCTACTAGCGTAGGCACTTTTTAACCTGCCGTTGCTAGAAGTGAAATCTGGATGTTAAATTGTCTTTTAAACATAATTTTCATCATCTTGTATATTATTTCCAAGTTTGTGGTTTCGTGTCGCGCTATCTTCGACTTTGTTCTGCGCTCGAGTAACGTGATATTCGGCTTACATTATCTCAAAGACCATATGAGGTGCATGGTACAAAAAAAAGTCAATAAAATGGTTCTAAAACAGTGAAATCGTGCCAAGAAGTACTTTGAACATTGTATTTCACTTATTGCATTAAAGTAAAATTACTACTGATACTCTGCATCAGTTCCTTTCTCAAACACACCCACCCCAACATGTCGCGCAGAGCGCAGGTTATGCTCGTTTATATGAAAGAGCGGCAATTTCAAAATGGTAAACCCCAATTGTTGTGTTCCTGGATGCAAATCGGACTAAATCGAACATAGGAAATTGATACCTCACATCTACGGGTATTTCTATCATTTCCTGTTAGTACAAGTGAGTGGCAGCAGACACGCACACACACTTATAATTTAAACTTACCCTGTGTATTCACAAGCACCAGATAAGACATGCACATCAAGTTAGGTGACTTAGAGAAAATATCGTTACACGACTGACAAAAGTGCCAAACTTTTTTTGTGATTTCCTATGTGTACCTTGTGATAATAAAAAAAAAAATTCCATGCTCCAAAAAAGTTGCCCACATTAACTTTGCAAAAGTTGCCCACATTGCCTGCATTTCCATTATTTTCAATATGGCAGCCAAAAATCATGGAAATAGCTGTATTTAAAGTTTTTCATGACCATACTCGCAAATACTCGGTCATTATAACGCAAAGGTGTTATAATAAACCATTAGGCTTTCATGAGGAACAAATGGGAAAAGTGACCCAGAAAACTCTCCAACTCCATTGATGATGTTTTTCTATTTAAAATGGTTGTCCCGTTGGTTGCGTAATGTCCCAAAATTTGTCAAAATGTGAAATTTAAAGCATTGCACACATTTGATAATGCTTTGAAGATGTCATATTTTATTATCTATATGAGGTGAAGAACCCAGCGTTGCCCAGGGAAATTCAGTGAAAGATGTGTTAAAATATTTCCTGCATGACAAATTGGGGAATGTTGGCCTCATGGTTTCATATGACTTACCAATCTTGGGCATTGCAAAATGTGCTTGGACCACTTTACATTCTTACAACTTCTTTTTATTAATATTAATTTTTAAATACTGCACATAACTACAACTTCAACGTACGATCTTCACAAAACGTATTACTCGATCACTCCCAGGAAAATCCCAGGCAAATCCCAGGCAATGTATAAGAACATTTTCACCCAAAGTCTGAACACGGAGGTGTTATAATAAACCTGTGTAAATAAATATTTTTAATAAGAGACACACATGTAAACAGGATAGTAATTAAATTTGTGTTGTGAACAACAAATCACTCTATACAACCTCAACTTACGATTATACACACAAGGAAATTAGACGCAGGAGGAGGCCAGTCGGCCCATCATGCCTGTGCCACATCAACACCAGATCAAAAAAAAAATGCAAAATGTATTGTTTTATTTTGTATTTTTTTTTCATTTCCAGAGGAGGGGGCAAGGACGAAGACGGTTCTTGGTTAACAAAACACAACATCAACCACACAACTCCCCTTGATGAGACCCCCACCAACAGCACTCTGTACACATTTACACAATCACCCATAAATTCTCAAACTACCTAAAAGTCCTGCCAACATCCCTATACCCCTCAATCTCCATTACTTCAAGGTACCGATCTGATTCTAATTTAAACTTATCTACTGTTTCTGCTGCCACTACCTTTCCAGGAAGGCCATTCCGTGCATTAACTACTCTGAGTGAAAGTCCCCTGCCTTACTACCGTTTTAACTCTCCTCTTCTTTACTCTCAAGCTACGGCCCCTGGTTCTATCACTGTCTACTCTGTTGAATAATTAATCTGCACTTATTTTATCTATACCTTTCATCATCTTAAACATCTCCATCATATCTCCTCGTAACCACCTCCTTTCTAGTGAATCTTCACAAAATGTATTTATCGGTTGCTCCTGGGGGGGGGGTGGGGGGGGGAAGGCAAGACAGTGTATTAGAACTTAGCACAAGACCCCATTGAGGGCTGAAGGTCAATTATCTTATCTGATTTAAACATGTATATATATATACATTAATTTTTCATTTTTTTTTAATCCAAGCTTAGCCCTCATCCTTCCTCGGGATGAAAGAGGAGGCCATGTAAAGTTTGGTTGCACTGGTTCTTCAGGGTCCGAATGCATAAACGAACAACCAAATAAACACACAAACAAGCAAACTTTCTTCTTTACATATTAGATGTTATGAGGCTATATGTAGGTTATGCTTTTTATGTTTAAATTTGTATTCTTCCTGTTCCAGGTGATGTGTACGATGGTCTAATGACAAAGTTGTCATGAGAATATTATAATGGATTGGAGATGTTGTATCATTTGCCAAGTGACATTAGAATCATCAGATTTATCATGTCTCCAGAAACGAAATAACTTAGAATCTTTGATCCTTACACAGTACATCTAAACTTTCTTGAAAATGTTGTTCCGTTTAAGAAGTAGGATGATAGATAACTTTGGATTGCAAGGCACATCAACAAATGAAACTTTCTGGCATCATTGTTGTCATCAGAAATTCAACAGTTCAAAATTAGAGTGGGAGATAATCAAGAAGAGGAACGAGTAATTTGAAGAAATCAACACAGTCTGCTCGTGATGAGTTGCGTCGCTCAAAACACCAATCAACAGCCAGTAGCTTCAATGTTTGTATCTTCTGCGAAAACACTGGCTCTCATAAACTCCATGCTTATGCAACTCAATGTACTGAACAAAGCCTGAGCCAAATGGCTAATGATATGCTGGACACCAAACTTCTTGCCAAAATTCCAGGTGGTGATTTCGTAGCCATTGAAGCCAAGTCTCATTTTGAATGCTTGACAAAATACAGAAATTGCTTCTGTGCTTACCAATGTCAAAGCAATTCTTCATGCACCTGTCACAGATCCAATGCTGACAAAGTTAACATAATGAAAGCCAGAGCTTTTTTTGAACTGGTGATTTTTTTTTTTATTTTTTTTTTTTTTTTTGTATACCTTGGTCGAGGCTCGTATGAGAGCTAACACACAACTCACAGCAAGGAGGCATGAGACAAGAGGGGCGGGAGTGGAAGGGACAAAACATTGGGGAACAGACACAGGTGAACTGTGGAAGGGAGAGGGATGGGGATGGGACGGGGAACATGGCGAGGGTTAGATGGACATTAAAGGGACTTTCAGGAAGGAAAGCAGGAGAATTGAAGGAAGTGGGCTTGGGTGGATTATCGGGGGTAGAAAAGATCGAGGATTTGGATGGGGGAAGATAAGAGGTGGTGGTGAACAGCTGTTTTGAAAGCCTGAAGGGAAGAATGGGAAAGAATAGAGTGAGGAAGTTTATTCCAAAGGCGGGAAAAAAGAGGAATGAAAGAGTGAAGATGAGCAGTGATTCGTGATTTTGGGAGTTTTACCAGAAGGGGGTTGTTGGCGGACCTTGAGCGCCCTGTGGAAATGTGGTTGGGACAAATCGCAGAGAGAGCAGGGGGGACAAGGCTGGAGAGGAGTCGGTAGAAGACAGAAAGACCACCGACCAACCTGCGGTGATTGAGTGAGAGGCCCAAAGACTCAGCTTCATTGCGGGAGATGCCAATGATCTTAAAAGCCCTGGTTTCGACAGCGTGAAGCCGAGAAAGGTGGGAGGCAGGAGCACCAGCCCAGAGGGGAGAGCAGTACTCCATCAGGCTACGGACAAAAGCTTTGTAAGTGGTCAGGAGCTCAAGAGGGCCGAGGAAGGACTTTGCACGACGGAGGATTCCCAGTCGGCGACTGGCTTTTGAGGCAAGGTTGGAAATGTGACTTTCCCAGGAAAGGTCATGGCAGATAGTGAGACCCAGAAGCTTGAAAGAAAAGACTTCTTCCAGAGGATTGTTGAGAAAGTGGATGGGGGTTTTGTAAACGGTCCTTTCGAAGAGACATAGTGAGAGTGTGAGATTTGTCTGGATTGAAAGACATGTTCCACGTGTTGGACCAGTTTGTGATTTTATCCAGATCTGCAGTGAGCGAAGAAGCTGCTGCTTGCCGGTCTGAGGGATGACAGATGGTACGGCAGAGGGTTGAGTCATCGGCAAAGAGAAATAGAGGATTTTCCAGAGAGTCCGAGAGATCATTGATGAAAACCAGAAAAAGAACAGGGCCCAGAACGCTACCTTGAGGAACTCCAGCCTGCACAGGAAGAGGGGATGAAAGAACTCCATTTAGGGCCACACGTTGACTGCGACAGGAGAGGAAGTCTGCGAGCCATGAGTGGAGATGGCCTTGAATACCATGGGCAGAGAGTTTGGTGAGTAGGGCAGGGTGCCAGACTGTGTCAAAAGCACGTGATATGTCCAGGGATACGGCTCGGATTTCCTGTCTGGCATTGAGGACCTCCATCCATTGATGGGAGAGCAGAAGCAGCATATCCAGGGTAGAGTGACCTGGTCTGAAACCAAATTGATGATTGGAAATCAAGCCATTGGAGAAGAGGAAGGATTTCATGTCTGAAGCGATGATGGATTCCATAACCTTGCTGATGATTGGGAGAAGGCTGATTGGTCTATAGTTACAGGGATCTGTTTTTGCACCTTTTTATGCAGGGCAGTGATGTTAGCAGATTTCCAAGCAGATGGCAGATGACCTTGGGAAAATGAGAGGGTGAATAGAACAGAGAGAGGGTGAGCAAGAGCAGAAGAGCAGGCTTTGAGGACACGTGGGCTGATGCCGTCTGGACCGGTTGCAGAATCTGACTCGAGGTTTGAAAGCAAGCTCTCCACCTTGTCAGGAGAAAAGGATACAGAGTCCAGGGACAGTTGGGTGCGACTGGGTAAAGTGGGTAGAGATAGTGATGGGTTTGGGACACAAGATTTAGCTGCAAACACCGAGTTTAGACATTCAGCTTTATCACGTGTGGAATCAGCAGTGCGGCCATTTGAGGTAAGGGAGGGGATGGAGGGGGAACATACACCAGAAACAGATTTGATTAAACGCCACCAGGATTTTGAGGAGGGAGAGAGGTTTGAGAGTTCAGACTTGAGATGAGAAAGATGTTGTTTTCTGGCTCTCCTGAGGGTAGATACACACTTGTTCCGAGCTTTGTGGAAAGAACTGAGATTGCCCTCAGTTGGGTTTGCTTTCCATGAGGCAAAGGCAAGTTGTTTCAGGACAACTGCCTCGCCACAAGCTTCAGTAAACCAAGGGCGGGAGGAAGGGTAGGACAACTGAACACGAGAGGGGATAAATCTGTGCATGAGGGAGAGCAAGTTTCTTTGAAAGAATTCCCAGGATGAGTTGATGTTTGAGAAAGTAGTGATAGGAGACCAGTCTGTAAGTTTGATGGCTGCTCGGAGACCCTGCCAGTCGGCTTGAGTGAAATGCCAGACTCGACGGCGGTGAGGTGGTTCTCTGATAACAGCCAGAGAGATGTCCACTTTAATAAGGACGTGGTCAGAAGAACCAATTGGAGCGAAGGAAGAGCAGCAGATATTGTCAGGGAAATTTGTCAAAATCAGATCCAGAAGAGATGGAGTACCATTGGTTGAGATCCGGGTCGGGAAGTTGACCGATTGAGTCAGTCCCAATGAGTCACAGAAAGCTTTTGCTGATGTCCCATGGCAGGTGAGAGAGGTACCCACACCTAGCCAACTGGCGTGATGACAATTGAAGTCGCCACATAAGAGGAAGAGAGAGTTTGGATTTATATAGAGACTTCAGTCGAAGATGGAACCTATATGTTCAAGCTTAGTGAGCTTCATTTTATGAATGAAGAATGTCGAAAAGTCCTCAGGTAGGATATCTCCTTCAACAAGACGAGCTTAAAGGAAGGACGACTTATGCATTTTACTGATACGGAACTACAGGAGCAACCTTTTAGCAAAAGTACAATTTTTGTTTTTCCAAAGGGAACGCAGCACCTACTTAAAGTTGCAGTTTTATGTTTGTTAGAGTAGTCAACATTGGCAGAGAAGAAATTTTCAAAGAGGAACATCCTAAGTTTTCCTGGCAGCTAACAAACTTGTTGGCGGGAAGACATTGTTCCTAATAGTACATCCATCCTCGAGAGAGAGAAGACATTGTTCCTAGATCCTCTATGGGCGAAACACGTCTGGATCGGTCAATAACTCACAGACCTGCCTCGCATTAGTCCAGATTCTAGTCCACAACTGTAAAAAAAGAGCAGAGGTTGCAACAGTTAACAGATGCCATTCATTGGACAAAGAGCCCTTACTATACCTACTGCTTATAATTCAAAACACCTCACTGTACAGGAATATGTGGGAACAGGAATACAGGACTGGAAATGGTGGGGACGTGTAATTCCCTCCCCCACCTGGAGGCGTCGCTACACGATACACATTTACTTAATGAATTTGCGTCCACCCCACTCCTCCCCAAGACCACCCGAAAAGATAAAAACACCCCTAAACATTATTTGGGGTCATGCTGATCCTCTGTAGCAAGTCTGGATGTAATCTGCCCAGAACTGCAGGAGGAGTAGCACGACAAACGAACACAAACACCAGTCCGTGAATTAGTGAGGATTACATGTTCGTATGAACATTCAAACTAGAAATAATCACAAAAAGAAAAAGTACGAACACATTGTTGATTGAGGTTTCTGTTCCCAATGACTTTGGACTGACTGCTACAGAAATCAGGAAAATGACCAAATACCAGGATCTGAAAAATGAGGTCAACAGAATTTGGAAATTGGAGAAAGCTGAAATGATACCAGTGATAGTTGGAGCTACAGGAATGATGAAGAAAACCCTTATTGCTGCAAAGATGACTGGCCAACTCCAAACAGCCAAGGCTGAAGAAGTTTGCTCGATTCAACTTGCAGTGAGGTTACTGAAGGAAGACCGGCTTACAAGGGGCTAGCTGTTGTCTTGGGCTGCTTACTATGCATCTCTCCAACGTCTCCCATCTGTCCCCCCTGTGATCACATCCTCACTGCCACTGTTTATAGAAAAAGCTGACTACCCTGCAATGGTGAAGCATGGCACGAGTATCACGAAGGACACCAATGAATTCCTTCATCCAGACCAAATTCCTGTTCTTACTTGTGACTGCCCAATATTTGCTATGTGCAAATATACCCAGTGGAAATATCCGATGACACATGGAGTGGACAATGTGTTGTTATGTTTGGACGACCTCACTTGGAGAAAGCCTTATGGACTGCCCTTGGAAACCTCTTGGATGCTTCTGGTTGGACCATGACCCTAATAGAAGCAGGTGTTACCACATCTGGGACTGCAGACTCATTCCCCAAACCTTCACACATCACTTGGACTTGACATGCACACCAAGTAACTGCATTGGCCCTTGCATTATGGCATTAAAAAAAAATTGGGGTCTGGGGGCATCTCGCGAGGGAGTTTATGGGGACGTTGACCCCCCCCTAAAGAGGTTGACCAGTTGAGTGGGTGTCAAAAGGTGAATCATCAGAAAAATCTCTTTGCTGTCCTCTTCCTCTCCTTGGGCCTAATTTTTCAATTCAGCCGAATATTGCGCATCAGACTGACAGGGCTTTATTCCAACATTTGAGGAAAAATACCCGAGTTATCATATCCAGAATCTGAGCGAATCGCAGCTGTTCTGGGCATATCACGGGGGGTTTTGGTTGTTGTTATCCACATGACACATCATATTTCCAATGAGACGTCGTTTTCCGCGTATGCATCATATTCCTGCAATACGTCATATTCCAACAATATGTCATATTCGGATAACACGTCGTATTCCGCTGACACGTTAACTTCGAGCAACAAGAAATCCAGAAATTCAATGTCCTGGCAGGATATCCTCGACTGGAGGTATGAACACTTATCTTTGAGCTGTCTTGCCTGGGTTTGAATCTTGATTCTCGACCCAGCTATAAACTGTCATCCCTGTGTTTCACAGGCAGGGTGATTTATCAATGTTTGTGCCATTCCTCGGATGGATGTTAAACTGGCATCCCATCTGCCGGCATTGGTGCACTTTAAAGATCCCATGATGTATTTTGCGAAGAGTAGGCAAGTTTTTGCCAACACCTTGAACAAATTATAAGTTCCTGCTCTGCATGTTGTTGTTCGTCTTTCGGCTGCTCCCGTTAGGGGTCGCCACAGCGGATCATCCGTTATGATCCACATACTGACTTGGCACAGGCTTTACGCCAGATGCCCTTCCTGACGCAACCCTGGTCGCCTCTTACGACACAGGGATAAGGATTGGGTTTCACCATGATTTTGGGCTGCCCTACACCCTCTCATCGCGCGGCCCAGTGCAGGGCTCCCGTCCTCAAGCGATCCTCCAACCCAAGCCTCCGAGTAGCCGGATTACAGGCGCACGCCACTACGCCCGTTTAAGTTCCTGCTATGCATGACCGCTGGGAAAGCAACGGGAAATCACCGAGCATCACCCTTGCCAAGATGAAGGGTTAACGCCTGAAAAGTCAGCTTCTTCGTGCTTCCCACTCTGGTTGGCATACCTCAATCAACGTCTTATTGATTTAATCCGTTACCCTTGCCAAGAGACTGCTTTGGTAGCACCGACACTGTGAAGGACATGATACATTGATTATGATGAAGAAAGCAGTTTATTATCGCCACGCTTAAAAAAAAAAAATAGGACTGTGCGTCCTGAAGCTCACCTGGATCAGGAACAACAGTCACTCAAACCCCTTGTAGACCCCCACAGACCATGATTTTTTTTTTATGCAGTGAACAAACTTTGGTACATCACGGGTGATGAAGGTTGTGGTTGTTTCATCGAACTTCGGAGAAGAGAGCAATTACCTATTTTGGGGTGTCAAACCTCCCCCCCCCCCCATACTCGATGGTCCCCATGGACCCTCCTGAATGAGTGCAGATTTTGATGCGGTCAATACACCTTCGTTTGGCATCATATATGAAGCTTGTTGCCAAGTTTCATCAAAATTGTGTGTTTGGTTCAAGTGATAATGACTGACGGACTGACTCACTGACACTCACACACACTCATCTATGGACGCTGCTCGATTGCATAAGCTCACCTGACTGAAGTCCAGGTGAGCTAAAAAAAAAAAAAAACAGGAGGATATTTGAATCGGCTCCATCCATCTGACTCTGTCTGTCCGTCCATCCGTCACGCTATGTCCTCCGAAGCGGTTGTGCAGAAATTCAACAAACTCGGTAGTTATGATCACCACATGGCATGAATGTACAAGAGCAGTGTCATTTCTGGTCCATCCCATGGGGAGGGGTCAAAAGGTCAGATAACAGAAAAATGCAATTACGGACACATTTTAAAATGAAACTTTGGATATGAAATGAGCATTGGGGGATGTATTAAATATGTAACGATTTTTGGAATTCACCTCGGGTTCATGTTTTGGAAAGGGATGGGGACTTAAGGCCATAGGGGTCAAAACCAGAAAAAAAAATTAAGCTCAAAATTTAATATTGGGTCATTCGTGGTGGAACTTTTAGATATCTTTCAACTTTGCTTGCAGTGGGAAGCGTGTCGATTTGAGATGGCGCACCATTGACTTCACTCTAGTTTATGTTACACAGATCTCATTTTGTGTTGAAAAACTTTAAACTCTACCTGCTATTGCCTTTAACCCTCAACTTCAATGAAATTTTTTTTATCATAAATCGACTTGCTTAATTGCATTTATCCACAGAATTTGTGCAAGGTAGCTTCTTTGGCAAGTATTCTCTGTAAAAAGGCTTTTCATTTTGTATGAACAATTTGATAATTTGGAATTAAACAAAATTGGTGTGATGTCATTCCATCATCTCCACTCTGATTAAAAAATGGAAATAACCAATTATTTTGGCCAGAAGACTTAATTTACCAGACTTGGTCGCATTGTGCCTTCCACTCTGAATTTGGTAGGTCGTGGTTTTACTCTGATCCTCGCTGAGTCATGCCATACACTTTAAAAATGGTATGTGCCACTTCCTCACTTAACTTTTAGCATTTAGAGGTTAAATCATGGATAAACCCTGCAGGTTCACATCCCATGGGGAGAGAGATAATTCTCCTTAATGACACATGACTTTCAAATTTACGTAATCCACCCCAGAATGCTTGGCTCGAATACACAGAAATCCCTAGAAACAGCGGTCATCAGGGCATGTGGGCATGTTAACGGATATCGTGCATGTGAGATAAAGACTGTTACCTAAAATGGCTCACAAAGATTCTCAAAGAAGTCAAAAATACTTGGAAAAGTACCTGAGAGAAAAGGGTGTGCATTTGCACAATGAATGATTGAGAGAATTTTCTCAGCTCATCAACAGAGCTGAGATTTTACAGCTGCCCACACACAATCGTGATGACCTTGCACTGTTGACCAGTGTAAGGCCCAAAAACTGTAGACAGGGGTGTGCTACCCAAACCCTCGACCATCGCTGCCAGTGAGTGGATTTTGAACCTTGTGGGAGTGCCTCCTGTGAAGATGGCAGGCTTAGTGATTTAATTAATACATGTCTGCAATATGCAACTTTCGAAATGATGAACCAATGCTAAATGAGGCCTTTTGCTATTGCGCTGTGTGTGTGTTTCCATCTCGATGGGCACTAATAATCTGCCATTGCCAGCACAAAATCTGTAACACACATATACACATGCGCACAAGGAAGGACGCTTCTCCTTTTAGCAATAGATGCAAAAATCCAGTATAATTTCTCTTGCAGGCATGGAACCACACAAAGAATCCTCTTTATCTCTTTGCTGATGACTTCATCCTCGGTCGTACCATCGGCCATCCCTCGGACCGGCAAGCCGCAGCTTCTTCGCTCTCTGCAGATCTGGATAAAATCACAAACTGGTCCAACACGTGGAACATGTCTTTCAATCCTGACAAATCTCACACTCCCATAACGTCTCTCCGAAAGGACTGTTTAGAACCCCCACCCCCCCCCCCATTCACTTTCTCAACAATCCTCTGGAAGAAGTCCTTTCATTCAAACTTCTGGGTCTTACTATCTGCCATGATCTTTCCTGGGAAAGCCACATTTCCAACCTGGCCTCCAAAGCCAGTTGCTGACTGGGAATCCTCCGTTGTGCAAAGTCCTTCGTCGGCCCACCTGATCTCCTGACCACTTACAAAGCTTTCGGCCACAGTCAGAGAGAGTACTGCTCCCCCCTCTGGGCTGGTGCTCCTGCCTCCCACCTTTCTCGGCTTCACACTGTGGAAACCAAGGCATTTAGGATCATTGGTATCTCCTACGATGAGGCTGAGTTTTTGGGCCTCACTCTCTCACCACAGGCAGGTCGGTGGTCTTTCTGTCTTCTACCATCTCCTCTCCGGTCTCACCCCCCCCCCTGCTCTGTCTGCGATTTGTCCCCACCATATTTCAGCAGGGCGCTCAAGGTCCGCCAACAACCCCCTTCTGGAGGAACCACCAAAATCATGAATCACTGCTCACCTTCACTCTTTCAGTCCTCTTTTTTTTCCCGCCTTTGGAATAAACTCCCCCACTCTCTTCAATCCCATTCTTCCCTCCAGGCTTTTAAAACAGCAGTTAATCCACCCCAAACCCACCTCCTTCAAATTCCCTGCTTTCCTTCCCGAGAGTCCCTTTAATGTCCATCTTGTATACCCCATGTATCCCACCCCATCCCTCTCCCTTCCACAGATCTCCTAATGTCTCTGTTCCCCACTGTTTTGTCCTTCCCTCTCCCACCCCTCTTGTCTAATGCCCCCTTTGCTGTGCGTTGTGTGTTAGCTCTCATACGAGCCTCGACAATGTATTCAAAAAAGAAAAAGAATATACTTTAAAACAGCCCTCACAGATCTCATAGTATTTGAGATGGGGTGGAAATAATACGTCCACCCTCCCAACATGATTATTTTAAACTTACCCTGTGCATTCACAAGTCCCAGATATGTCCTTCCCATTGGTGTTCAGAAGCACCCAATCCAGATACACAGTCCATTCACTGGTATTGATCCATCGGGGGGTTTGGGTAGCGCACGCCCGTCCACTCAGGACTTGCACCGGCCCACATGGTCATGAGTTTGCAGCACGAGTAGCTGCCCGTTTGGCAAGCTGAGAAAGTTCTCCAATTCTTTCATTGTGCAGAGGCACTACCCTTTCTCTCAGGTACTTTTACAAGTATTTTTTACTTCTACGAGAGCTTTGTGATCCATTTCAGGTAACAATCCTTATCCCGGACACCTGATATACTTTCTTTCGCCCAAAACAAATAAGTTTCCTGGGGATTCTGTGCATGCGAGCCGAGCATTCTGGGGCGGATTTCCTCATTTTGAAAGTCGCGTCTTGGAAAGGCGATGCTGTTCGTCATTACCAACAAAGTAATGGTCACCAACGCTTCAACAAAGGACATCTTCAGGACGTGAAAATATACAAAGCTTGTGCCAAGTACATTTACATGAGAGCCAGATATACCAGGCAGACTTCCCTGAGGGAGACATTGCATCTGGTTTGAGTGCTTCTTTACAGTGGAACCGGAAGGTCATATCTGGGGCTTGTGAATGCACAGGGTAAGTTTAAAATCAACTTTAAAAAATAATGATATTTATTCTTAATCATGTTGAAGAGTGGTGGAGGTAAGGTGGGTGGAGTGAGAACTAAGAGGGCTGTTATAAGCATATCAGTATAAAAGCCCATCAAAAATTATGGGTTGGAATTATTTTATTCGAAATATTTAAGGAGACTGGAAGATATGATGTTTCGTAGCAAGAAAAGGCATTATTTTGAAACGCAACACGTACAAATGTTACCCTATTTTCTTTATCTTCTGGGATGTTTCGTTTCGATCGTAGTGTCATGAGAATGCCAAAGTCTGAAGCCTCGGCCTAGCGTCAAGTGTGCTTATCTCTTCTTTATTTGTTACACATCCTATGGATGTAAATGAACACTTGTTTTACTCTGCGTGTGTTACACATCTAATGCAGCAAATTTCACCTTCCTCCGCCTGGTATTTGTTGTTATTTATTAAATGCCTCTGTATACCGCCATTGAGGCCAGGTTGCAAGTCACCGTCTACATTTCCAATAGAAGAGATGTAATTACTGTAATGAAAAGTGTTTTTCGAGTTTTTTTGTTTGTTTTGAAAAATAGACCGTCGTGAACACACAGTCGTGCTCAAAGATTGGCCTTTAAAGCCCTTCTTAAATCAACCTTATGAGGGGGGATGGACAAATACACAGATACACACTGTGAAGTCTAACATTTGATGAAGTTAATATTCATTTTTTTTCGAATTGAATGTCTCACGGTACGCTTGGAATGTGTTTTTTCGTTCCAGGGCCATAAGAGAAATTACACTGGATTTTTGCATTGTGAAAAGGAGAAGAGAGTGCGTGTGTGTGACTACTTGTTTTGCAGATCCTCCACAATAAATCAAAAAATGAAAACAAAAGGTGTGCTTCATCTTCAACGAATAAAATATTATTGTATTCCACTTTGAGTGTTATTGCTGGCTTGTTGCACAACTCTGTTCAGCATGCAAACCTCCATACTATTGACCTCAAATTAAGTGTTTCACCACCGATGACATCACCGCACACAACCATATATTCTCCCTCCAACAGGACATTCAATTCATCCAAGGTTTCTTTGGAAATATTTAATTCACATCAAAGAAATTTAAATACTTAATAATTTTCTCGGTGGCAGTTTAATGGTAAGCTAAACCATTTAGTCATGATGGATTTTAAAGTGGAAACATTAGAATAAATTGTCCATATTGCAAACCATTAGTTAGACCAACATATTGTGTGCAGCAACTCCCTGTCAAAGTCAACGGAATGTCAATTTGTTTGTGTTGTACACCATATTCATCCCGTAAATAGCAAAATGAAACACATTGGTGATGAAGCACAATTTTATAATTGCCTTCAGTTAATAACTGCGATTCGAAGACATCTTCTAAAATATAAAGCTCTTTGTAACCACTGACTGATATTAAAGATCGGTACCTTTCGGGTGACGGAGGAAACTAAAATTTTGTGTGCCAACGGACATCGAAGCCTGTACACCGGGGAAAAAAAATCACAGAATCAACAGACAACATCCATAAATGAAGATAAAAAAGAAATTTAATCTCAAATCGCAGACAAAACGCAGATGAGTGACCCGAGACAATGGGAAAGCACGGTAATTTTGTGTGTTGACGGACATCGAAGCCGATACACCGGGAAAAAAAAATATCACAGAATCAACAGACAACATCCATAAATGAAAATAAAAAAGAAATTTAATCGCAAATCGCAGACAAAACGCAGATGAGTGACCCGAGACAATGGGGAAGCACGGTAATTTTGTGTGCCGACGGACATCGAAGCCGATACACCGGGAAAAATCACAGATCTGTCGGAAAACATCCGTCAATAAAAATATAAATAAATGAAAAAAAGAAAAGAAAAATCAAATGCAGGTGAGTGACCCGAGACTGAGGAAACACGGTTCGTACGCTTACACAACATGTACATAATGTGTAAGCATACCCCCACTAGTCTATTATATACAACTAGAGGGCACTCGGTAGAGTGCATACCTCCGCCCGGTTCCGGATCCGGATCTTCACCATAATTGAATCAATTCTTCCTTGTCAAACACCCGACCCATCCATAACTTTTTGAGATATCCTGTTCACAGACACACGGGCGAAAAGAACCTCGGTCCACCTTTGGTATATACTGTAGTACGGTACCATGCAAATGTAATGAAGCTGGGTACGGACAAAATAAGTGCAGCTGAGTTTTTCAGCAGAACAGACAGTGATGGGTCCAGGAACCAAGAAGTAGCCTGCAAGTAAAAGAGGGTTCGAGTTAAGACTGTAGTAATTGGCAGAGATCTTTCACTCAAGGAGTAGTTCATACATGGATGGAATTTGGTCTCCTTGATGATCCCCCGGACCCATCGCCCGAACGAATGATGCATTAATTTCAGGTAGTGGCAGCAATGAAGAGTAGATAGATCAACTGTGGATTACATTGGTATACCTAGATGGATTTGGAGGTGCAGGGGTACAGGGGTGTTGGCTGGACTTGTGGGTTACCTTGCGCGTGGACGGGTGATGTTTTCTGCGGTTGGTGCAGCACGGGCACGATGGGCCGAATGGCCTTCATGATATTATTTCCCCGTCACGTGACTCTCGTTCAGGATGACCCGCGAATGGCACATCGCGCGTGAAACCAAGGAATAACAAGGCGTGACCTCTGAACACCGACAAACACGCGGGGACCGACGATCGTGAGTTATTCGGTCAGAGGCAAAACGAGACACTTCGGCACGAAAAAGAATACTGAGATGCGAAGCACAAGGAGCACTCGGATGTGTCACGAACCTCCGAGCCGAGTGTGCGCGTCCGACATGGTCATTCGTCACGTGATTTTGACGGACGGGGAGACGGCGTTCGTTCTATCAACAATCGGGGATTGGACGGCGAGCTGTGGACGACTCGCCCACGTGGGGGAAGCGGGGAATCGAAAAAGGAGGCGGAGCGACGCTCGTCATTGGCTCCCCGGCGGAAGTTCATTTGAATGTTAAGAGATGTGACGTCACGTTCTTGGCAGGAAAACCAAATAATCAGCGCAGAGCGTGATCTGCGAATCTGGGAAACATCGGTGTGCGCTTTTGTTGAGAGGTTTTATTGGGGTTTTTTTTTTTTTTCCTTTTCTTCTAAAGATCCTTTTGTTTTGGACTGAGGATCACGACGGACATTGGCGAGGCGGACGGTGTCCGACACCTCGGTCTTGTCCGGGGTTGCTGAGGGGGGGGGGGGGGTGAAAAGATTCAGGTTCGAGGAAACGAGAGGAAGAATTGTTTGAACTGGAGCTGGCGATAGGAGTGTCGAGGCCATGTATCCACAAAGCAGACACCCGGTGAGTCGTGCTCGCGTGTCCACTTCCGAACCCGTCCCGTGATTAGGAACTCACCCGGTCGCCGTAACCGTCCGTGTGCGTGGTGTCCCACGACCTGCTTGGCACGGCTCACGGCTCGCTTGGCGGGTGGAAACGGTGAACCGTCCCGTGTGCGTGGTGTCCCACGACCTGCTTGGCACGGCTCACGGCTCGCTTGGCGGGTGGAAACGGTGAACCGTCCCGTGAGCGTGGTGTCCCACGACCTGCTTGGCGCGGCTCACGGCTCACGGTTCGCTTGGCGGGTGGAAACGGTGAACCGTCCCGTGAGCGTGGTGTCCCACGACCTGCTTGGCGCGGCTCACGGCTCGCTTGGCGGGTGGAAACTGTGAACCGTCCCGTGAGCGTGGTGTCCCACGACCTGCTTGGCGCGGCTCACGGCTCGCTTGGCGAGTGGAAACGGTGAACCGTCCCGTGAGCGTTCAAATGACAGCATTTCCGTTAACAAAAGCGCTGGTAACTCGAAACGACGTGCTCTGTTAGCTCGTGAATATTGATACATCATCATCATCATGATAACGAGACCTTGTTTCAAAAGGGATTTGTTCGAGATTATATACATATATATGTAGGTTGTGTACAGGTAAGCAAAGAGCAAACCTTCATTATCTTCAGGGGGTTGGTGTTGAGTTTAGGGGGGGTGGGGGTGGAGGAGAGGCCTCTAAGGACGTCACGTCATCACAAACTCCACCAATGACGTCATAACATTGGGTTTTATAATCCCAGGTGAGGGCATTTCGACCAGCCAGTGTGACTAGGTGAGCCAGCAAGGCAAAGGTAGGGAGTAATTGTGTGGTTTTTTTTGTTCTTTTTAATGTAATGTAAATTTTTTTTGAACGTGACGTTGAAAGGTGTTCCAAGTGTTTTGATCCAGACTTGCTCTGCAGTCCCTGCAACCTGGGCAGTCGTTCAAATTTGCGGTGAACGAGGCGTGTGAACGCATCAAGGAGGAATTCCAGTTTCTGCAAGCTCAGTATCACAGGTGAGTGGCAATCCCGGAGTCGTTGGGCCATGCCGTGGTATGCTTTCGTGTTCCGTCTCTGCTCACGATACGAGCGCTTCGAACTTGATGATGAAACTCATTTCCAACAACTTTGGGTTTTTGTGCGTAATGTCCCGATTGACCCTTGTCGTGCTGCATTCGATTCATTTACTAAGTATCTCGGTCACAACCTCCCTCAAGCCTGGTGTTGGCTTTACGGTTAAGGTTGACTGGCTTAAGATCTTAGGGTCTTGAGTTTGAGCTCCCGTCGTGTCGTTGAAATAACACCAGGTGGGTTGACTCAGCCCATCATCCTTCGGAGGTTGGCAAAATGAGAACCGGCTTACTGGTAACAAGGGCACCGCATCGGCGGAACAGCTGTGCTTCCAGAAATGATGCAACCAGCAGCCCCAGGCTACATACAAGACAACAACAACAACCATCTCCCTTTACTTGTCATTGTTCTGTGACATTTGCAACGTGAGCCTTTGAAACCCAATTAAGTTTTTGTTGTTGTTGTTGTTTTTCTGTTCTTTCAACGACTCTCGGCTTTCTATAAGAATATTGATGTCATTTATTTGTTTATTATTCGGACTCCGATCCTCATCATTGATGCATTTCTCTGGCTGTGAATTCATTCTGCGAGATCATCCGACTGTGCCTTGCTGTTCACGCCACCCGTCTGCATGCATGTCGACAGCCTCAAGCTGGAATGTGAGAAGCTGGCAAGCGAGAAGACCGAGATGCAGCGTCACTACGTGATGGTGAGCAGTGTGTGACCAGTGGGGATGTGGTCGGATGTGGTTTGGTACTGAAACCTGCTCCCTGTGTTCCGCTCATTGGAGGAAGGGAGAAAGGAAATGCTTGATTTGTGGCAGACACAGCCTCGACATTATTAATGGCACGTTGCGTGGTATTCGAGAGTACCAAAAAAAATAGTCCAGCATTTGATGAAGTTAATATTTATTTTTTTCGAATTCAATGTCTCATGTAATATCTCGTGCCCATGAAGACGGCAGATACTACCCAGCCTCCTCTCCCTCCCCCAATAATGACTATGTTCTGACCTCTGTCACATGCTTCTAATAATTGGGACTGATGTGACAGGTCAACTTCACAGGAGAGTGTTAAACATGATCAAATGTTTTCTTATTTGAAAGATATACGAGTGATTTTGAATCCCGATGCAAACCGAATAAACTTTTAATATCTCGCCCCTCACCTCTCACCTTTAACTCGCATCTTGCCTACCCACTCATTCCTGTCTTCCTTTCACGGCAGTGTTCCGAGTGAAACCCTTATGACGGTCCAAGCCATAATTTTTCAAGATATGTTTGTGTTCCACTCGCTAGCTTTGTACATCTATCTATAATTCCAGCTGTGTGTGTGTGTGTGTGTGTGTGTGTGTGTGTGTGTGTGTGTGTGTGTGTGTGTGTGTGTGTGTGTGTGTGTGTGTGTGACCGCTGTTTCTCGACAACCACTGGTCCGATATAATTGAAACTTGCCAGGTATATTGCTGGGGACCTGAGGATGTGCCTTTTCAAGGTTTGATATTAATCGGACAAGTGCTTCCCAATTTATGGCCATTTATTTACCAAACCAATGACAAGACACGTTGTTGCATGGGCGTGGCCGATGGGGAAAGGAAGCACAGCCACGTTCCCCATTACGGGTTACAACGTACGGACTTCCGGAGAGTGATGACTTCGTGTATTCTAATAATTTCTCGATTTCTTATGCGCATTTATAGATAAACACAATGGCCCAAGTTATGATCGTTTTCATATTAGACGGTGTATAAATTTTGGTAACATCAGAGTGCTGGTATGCTCTGAACCAGGAAGTAAATTTTTTTCTCTCTCTTCCCTTCTCTTTTTGTTTTTCCTTGCCACGACATTGCGAAAAGGTAAAATACGTTGGCGCTAATTGAATAGTTGGGTATTAAAAATAAATTGCGAATAATCGTAACTACGAATAATATCGAACTTCCGGGTCACGCACATACGGGCACGTGAGAGTGAAGAAACGGCCTGTGTGGTTTATTTATTTATTATTATTATTTTTTTTTTACGGGCACGTACTAGTCTAGATAATTCATAGAATACCTTACCCCACACAGTATTGAGAAAAAAGGACGTGGGAAGGGTCTTTTTTTAACTTTTCCTTTTTCGTTTCTGAGCACGATCGACGGTTCCGACGAGCCGCCAATTTGTCAGAGCGGGCGGCGAATTTGATTGGTCGAGATGACATAAAATGGTGTAATGCTTTGTCCATGTACTGCTAAACTGGATTTTTTTTTTCTTTTGAAAGTGTGAAAAAGGCAATTTGCGTTCTGCAGTTTTCAACTATGTAATTCACTTTAAATAAGATATAGATTTTAAAGGTCATTAAAAAAATAGATGTATATATTTATATATATTTTCGGAAGTTTATCGCCGTTGATGCAGCATCTTTTACACCACCTTATCGAACAGGTCAAATGAGTTGTTTGTGTCCTTTATTACGGACAGTCGGTTTCCTTTTTGTAATAATTTTCGATTTTGTTTGACTGCCAGTGTGCGTGTGCGCTCGGGATGAGAATCCGCACTGGACTGCTAAACTGCAGGTCCCTGTTCCGATTTGCCTTCAAAATGTACAATTCAATTTAAATCAAATTGTACCTCGAGCGTCGACTGATGTTTGTCAACACGGATGGTCAACCAATTGCTTATCCCACTTTCTGTTTCGTGTGCCCGGGGTAATGAGGACAACTGACCGCTTTTGTAGCGTACACCGGGTTGCAGCACTACCCCAGAGCAGGGCCTCACCTATAGATACATCTTCCTATCATCTTATTACCTTGTGGGTGGGCTGATTGGTTTGCACAGTAAAAGGAGGGAAGTTGGGAACATCGATTGGAAATGAGTATTATTATCGTGTCGAATGATACAGATACACTTTTGAAGGCTTAATATCTACATTGACTTTAATTATGGAATTGTTGAGGCAAATTGTTTTGACCTGATCACTTACTATTGCAATGGACAAACTTTTTATTGAAATCGACAATCCCTTTATTTCTCTGTATTACCCTTAATCCTTCTACGCGTTTATCGGAAAATAAATTATTCCATGTCGTTCGTAATTTTCCATCTTTTTCTTTCTTCCACAGTATTATGAAATGTCATACGGCCTCAATATAGAGATGCATAAACAGGTGAGCCCAACTTTAAAACGAAGGAGAACGGGTTTTGCTCCCCCCTCCTTTTCGTGGTAACGGTAATTGGCTGATGGATGCAGCCTTGATGGCTCTTATTCTCGGCAGGTAGGTAATGGCAATCCATCGTATCAATTGTGTCTCGAGGCTGTGATAAAGGGAAATGGGTTATTGTGTAATAAATCTTTCCCACTGTGTTATTGCGCTGAATAATTGATGCTGCTGCTTTTGCCTGCCTGTGTTTCAGCCCCACACGTCAATACACCATGTACAGCATGCTTGCACTGCCTTGTTGCTTTTGCTAACTTGTCAACTGGCTAGATTTTCTGTCTGGATAAATGGAGATTGAGCTGAATATAATATATATATATATTTTTTTTTTCTGCAAGTGAGAGTAAGAGAAAGATGGAGTGATGAATTGGCTTTAATACTTCCTGTTGATTGGTGCCTGGTGGATTTGAAGTTTGACAACTCTTTCAGATTACTTGTTGATAATGACCAATCGTCAGTGATGTCGTGACTTGTCTGAGCAGGCTTGGTATGGGAAACGTGTCCTTTTTGAGTTATTTTTATGGTGTCAGTCCATAACATATGGAATGGAAGTCGACAATACCAGCGTTTGCATTGTGACGATTTATTTATTTATTTATTTTTTACCAAATGCTTTTCTTGGCTTTAATGCCAAAACCAATCCTGCTCATTCCAGATCTCTCGGCAGCCTGGCAAACAGGTTGCACTGAGATGAAGAAATCTGTGATGTTGGTTTTATCCTCAACATTGGCTTGTAAGCAGCACCACCTAATGAACTGAGAAAACCATTGATAAAAATTAATAGCACCCAAGAATTCCATGTGCATGTGTGTGTTTTTTTTTTTTTTTTTTTTTTTTTTTCTCCTGGTATTCTAATTCCACTGAAGTTTTCTCGTCAGGTTATGTGACAGGTTAAGTAGCACTCTATGTCCAAAGCTCTCCCTCTCTGATTCACCATCGAAGCTATTTTTGCCTTCCTCGTCTCACCCACAGATGGAGATTGTCAAGAGGATGAATGCAATCTGCACCCAAATAATACCCTTCCTCTCCCCGGAGGCAAGTGCCAGATTGCGCCGGTAGCTTGCGTGTTCTGTGTTCCGCTCGGACGCGCACGTGCTTCACATGATCCATCCGTGTTGACGTCAACAGGCTCTTTCTCGCTCTCGGGGAAAGACTATTGTCCCCTATTGCTATCTTGTCCGTTGGTTAGAGCGGTCTTGCGATTGGATAACCGTGCCTTCTCTCTGAGGTCTGTTTGAGATCTGTTGACCATCTGCTTATCGTTTGTAAATGGTTTTTCAGACCTTGCAGAATGTTTTTATTTTTATTTTTATGTATAAGATGATGTCTTTACATCATCTTATATCTTATATCATATAAGATGATGTAAATCTCAATAAGATGTCTGCATATGGAAGTGATGAATTTTTTTTTTTTTAATTCCACATTGGGAGACATTTAAGTTGGTGGTGCTTATGGAGGGTGGGGGAGGAGATGTTGTTTTGTTGTGGTTAGGTTTGGCTTTACTGAAAGCAATGTGCGATGTGGAGTTTTGTGGTGCGTGACATGTGTTGTTGTGGAAGTCACTCCATGACCGAGTTCTGCTTGTGGCTGAGGGAGTAACTGATTGGAACCTTTTATTTATTTATTTATTCTTCTGGCAACTGCATCAAAGGAGTGTTGGGATCCTTTTTTCCTTTCATTTATTATCTTCTCTCTGTCTTCTCATTTTCTCACTTTTTGTCTTTTTATTTTTTTTTTAATTTTTTTTGGTTAACAAAAAAAAAAAAAAAAAAAAAAAAGAGAAGGAAGAGACTTTATTTTATTTTATTTATTCATTTATTTCAACATGGTGTCCTCCTTTTCTTTTTATTTTTGTCTCACCCCTCCAACAGGGTCGGAGACATGGGACATTAAAATGAGCTCCGACTATCTGTCCATGTACTTTTGTGTACGCAATATTTCAAAAACCATTGAACATTTAGCTTTCATATTGCAGATATCTATTCCTCATAATATTATCTCAACCTGATGAGATCACTGCAATGGCTGGCTGAATTTTGGTACCATGGCAACCATCTTGATAACTTGGATTGTGTATGTGATATTTCAAAATCCATTTAAGATTTATCTTTCATACCGCACAGATCTATTCCTCATACCACCCAAAAGGCGGGAGACTTTGTATCATGTCCGTGTTTTCTTGTTCTCTTTTATTTATTTTTATGAATATTGTTGCAGGCCGGCGGTTGGGTGAGAAGACCACCGGGGGGGGGGGGGGGGGAGCACTATCTCGGGATTCCACAGACTCGCCGGAATTACAGGCCGTCACACACAGATAATTACATGACGCGGTGGGTCGCGAACCGACCATGAACGCCAATAACTCAACCACGTGACTTAGGGTCCTCCGTCTAATTAATCCGGTTTCCTAAACATTACCAGGGGACACGCCCTTGTCCTTGTCCGCACGCCTTGTCCGAACCAGATCAGATGCAGCCGAGCGACACTGCCAAGGACGTACCGGCTAAAAGGAACAGATCGTTGGGAATAATGTCCCTGCTAAGTTCGGATATGGTCCATGGTGGATCAATGACAGAAAAGACAAAAACGAGTTGGAAACATTTCTACAAAGGATTTATTAACAGGCAGGTGAGGAAAAGATGTGTGGCACAGTGAATGTTGTTTATTGTTGTCTGCAGCAGGAATAACAAGAAAAGTGAAAGGTGCGGCAATATATAAGCAACTTACAAAAGCAGACACAGAGCAGAGTTATCCCGATATAATTCATGTATACTCTTAACTTAAACGAGGACAGGTGCCAGGACACACACACACACACACACACATGAAAAGGGAGAGGAGATGAGGCTAATGGTCTCTCAATACCTTGCACGATTGCCCGATCGCACCACCAATACGTTTTGGTTTTTTTTGGAGCGGGGGGGGGGGGGTGATCTGCTGGGCGATACCTCCCTGACAGCTGGCACGTCCTTTGCTTCATGCAGCTAACGTCGGTCCAGAGAATGAGACGTGAAGGGAGGGACTTGGGTGGAGCCAGAAACCAATGGGTGGAGAGAGACGACGAGGCGGTGAAGAATGTGGAGTCAGCAGGCAAATTGGTAAAGAAGGGCGGAGAAGATGGCGAAGAAGGCAAGTCAGCAGGCGAATGGGTAGGTTGTCGATCCCAAGCCAGACAGAACTAGCCGACAGGAATGAAGGGCAGGAACGACACTTTAATAACTCGGGAACGACGACTACTCTCCCACCACCCCACGACCCATCCTTTTATAGATCCGGTGCTGCGTAGCTGGAGCAATGACCCGAAATGATGTTGTCTCCTGAATCGGGTGCTCTGGTTGGGCACCGGCCAGCACACTGGCTGGCCGCCATGACCGGAAGCGGCTCCACTTCACTTCCGGCCAGATGGTTCCAAGCTGCAGAATCGTCTCGCTCTGAGCACCGTGATATGAATCGCCTTGTACTGAACCCCCGTGTCATGCCCAGCGACCCGCGCTTGGTGCTGGTCAATGTGCCATGCGGCCCGAGCGATCTGGCCGCACAGCATGCCTCTGCCTGGTAGCAGCTGCATCGAGGCGGAGGTGCGGTAGGATGTCTGCCGTCTGCGGGAGACATTTATGGCCGTCGTGATGAGGAAAGTCCGACGGTAAGATGTTATTGTGACCCATGCACAGACCCGACCAAAGATGTGTTACTTGTGCCCCATTCTGTACGATGATAAAGTATCACGGGCTGCGCGCGACTCTGCCCTTGTACACGTGGTCAGCGCCAGGGCTGGATTAAGACCTTTAGAGGCCCTAAGCACTGACAAGATTATGGTACCCCCATATATATAATATGTAATCCAAAATAAAAACAATACCAAACCATAAAATGAAATTTTATTTTTTGAAATTGAACAAAACTTACACGAAGGTTTATTTACAGTAAACGCTATGGCATCAGTATTACATTGCATAAAAAAATGTGTAAAAAAAAATAATAATAATAATAATACTCTTGGATATGTATTTTTTTTTTCATTTATTGTGGGGCCCCCTTTTTCTGGGCCCTGGTTCAGCTGCAACATTTGCACCATGGTCCATTGTAAATTCGGCACCGGAAAAAAAAAACTCTGTGGGGCCCCTCTTCCCTTGAGGCCCTAAGCACGTGCTTATTTTGCTTAATGGTTAATCCAGGGCTGGTCAGCGCAAGGCTCCGCCCGCCATCGAGCATGCCCATACAGTGATCGTGGGTCCGCCATCAAGCACGTAGCCAGCGCGTCCGCCCGCCATCAAGCATGGTGTTCGCGGTTATCAGAGGCAGTGGGATGCAACGTGCCAGCCTTGATCTGTGTCAGGGAATTGAGGGAAAGGATTCGATATAATAATTAATGGAGAGTTTGGAAAAGGCGTGGCCGCGTGCGCTTTGCAAGTTGCCAGCATTTAGGGTGCCGTTTCTTCCATCTCCTCGGTACGTGTTTGGAAATTATTGCTGCACGTGCGTTTGGCAGGCTGTGATTTGTGCAGAGGGGTGTCCGGCGTAATGCCTGCTTGGCCTTCGCTGAGGACCCATAAGAGTAGAAGAGGCGAAAAAAATAATAGAAATGAGTGCAAAGATTTAATCTGACCGAGCTATGAAGATTGCACAACGCACTGTCCCGTTATCCCGCTAGACAAAAGGGAAGGGTCCGTCTGAACGTATATTAATGGAATAACTGTCTGGGGACCGCTGTATGTTGGCTGCTATTGGTGGTGGAGGGATGCAGTTTCCAGAAGCGTAACAATATATTTGGTACATATAATGGTCTTGTTTTATTTTCCTGATTTTTGTTTGTTTGTTTTTGCTTTTGGTCTCTTCATTTTGTTTGTTATTGGGTCGCTCTTTTTTTTTTTTTTTTTCCTTTTTCTGTTTTTTTTTTCCTTTTTCTTTATGTCTCTCTTCTTGTAGGGTTAGCAGGATGGCCTAAAGGTATGCACACTCACTGCAAAGCTGGCCAGCCTGGATTTGAATCCTGGCCAAGCTAAAAACTGTCATCCTAGTGTCTTGCAGGATCGGCAAGGCATCAATGTGTGTCATCCTGCCGGTGGATGTTAAACTGGGTGTCCTATCTGCCAGCAAATAGTTGATGGACGTTAAATATCCCATGTTGTCCTTCACAAAGAGGTGAGCTAAGCTATCGCCAGCACCATGAACCAATTCAAAATTCCTGCTCTAACCTTAGTAGAACATCAGGCTTGGCCAGCCTGTTTGTGAACCAAGGATTTGGGCCAAAAACCTCCCCTACAAGAACGTGGGAATAATTGTGGCTGTTAAAGAAAATAAGATGGTCTCTCTCCTTGCCTTTTTACCCTCACCGAAGGAGAGGGTATTGCATTTGGGTCCATTTGTGTGTTTGGCTGTATGTTTGTCCGCACAGAACTTTTGTGTTTTTCTCCGTAAATGCTCGTCAGATTAAGACGAAATTTTCTCTGTAGGAGCGACTACTCATCTAGAAAATTATATTGATAATTGTGATGTCATAGGTCACGTGGTGTGGCAGCCATGTTGGAAAAACCTAAAAAAAAAAAACTTTCTAGAAAACACCTTTCTAAACACTCCCCCCCCCCCATCACCCTTCTCCCTCAACTCTTCCCTTTCACCTTTCTCCCTCCAATCTCCCCCCTCACTTCCTCTTCTCTAAGTGCCCCTCCCACACATCCACAATGCTTCTACCATCTCATCCCTCCACCTCCTTCAATCTTCAAACTCCCTCTGCCCCCTCTTATTACTCCCACTGTGCATCATGCCATCACCACCGAGCCTTTTCTCATCCTCATCTGGCCCTCTCCCCCAAACTCTGTCAATAACTATCCCTACCTCCCCGCCCCCTCTCCTCCCTTGTCCTACACTTCCCCCTCCCCTCCCCTGCAACCCAAAGCCTCCTTCCCTCCCTCTTCCTTAACAGTGTGGACCTCAAACATCTGGGACCTTCACTCAAACCTGACAGCTCTTTCCATACAGGTTGCCACTGACAAACCAGACACAATCTGCAAAACAGAATCTTTCCTCCTTTAAGATGTCTCTGACTCCCAATTATTTCTCCCTGGTTACTCACTCCTCCGATATGACAGACCTGAGCCTCGTCCTGATGGCGGAGTTGCTCTCTTCATCAAAGACTCTATTCCTCACTCACCATGCGCTGCCCCCTCTCCCCCACACCCCCAGGAATACCTCTGGCAATTGCTTCCCTTCCACTCCCACCTCATGTCTATGTGGGTGTTGTACCGTCCACAACACAGTGATGATTCCATTTGCATCTCGTTCTCCAAAGAAATGGACCAACTTCTATCCTCTCATCCCATCTCTCTCTCTCTCTCTCTCTCTCTCTCTCTCTCTCTCTCTCTCTCTCTCTCTCTCTCTCTCTCTCTCTCTCTCTCTCTCTCTCTCTCTCTCTCTCTCTCTCTCTCTCTCTCTCTCTCTCTCTCTCTCTCTCTCTCTCTCTCTCTCTCTCTCTCTCTCTCTCTCTCTCTCTCTCTCTCTCTCTCTCTCTCTCTCTCTCTCTCTCTCTCTCTCTCTCTCTCTCTCTCTCTCTCTCTCTCTCTCTCTCTCTCTCTCTCTCTCTCTCTCTCTCTCTCTCTCTCTCTCTCTCTCTCTCTCTCTCTCTCTCTCTCTCTCTCTCTCTCTCTCTCTCTCTCTCTCTCTCTCTCTCTCTCTCTCTCTCTCTCTCTCTCTCTCTCTCTCTCTCTCTCTCTCTCTCTCTCTCTCTCTCTCTCTCTCTCTCTCTCTCTCTCTCTCTCTCTCTCTCTCTCTCTCTCTCTCTCTCTCTCTCTCTCTCTCTCTCTCTCTCTCTCTCTCTCTCTCTCTCTCTCTCTCTCTCTCTCTCCTCGTATGTGGTGACTTCAATTGTCATCATGCCAGTTGGTTGTGTGTGGGTACCTCCCTCACCTGCCATAGCTCTTCAGCAAAAGACTTCTGTAACATATTGGGACTGGCACAATCTGTCAACTTCCCAACCCTGACCTTAAACATTGGGACTACATCTTCTGGATCTGATTTTGACCAATTTCCCTGAAAATATCTGCTGTTCTTTCTCCGCTCCAATCAGTTCCTCTGACCACATACTTGTCAAAGTAGACATCTCTCTGGCTTTTATTAGAGAACCACCTCAGTGCCGTCGAGTCTGGCATTTCACTCAGGCCCACTGGCAGGGACTTCAAGCAGCCATCAAATTTCTAGACTGGTCTCTCATCTCTACTTTCTCTGACATCAACTCATTCTGTGAATTCTTTCAAAGAAACTTGCTCTATCTCATACACAGATTTATCTCAACTTGTCTTCAGTCGTCCTATCCTTCCTCCCACCCATGGTACACAGAAGATTGTAGTGAGGCAGTTGTCCTGAATATAACTTGCCTTCACCTCATGGAAGGCAAATTCAACTCGTGGTAATCTCAGTTCCTTCCACAATGCTTAGAGCAAGTGTGTGTCTACCCTGAGGAGAGCCAGAAAACAACATCTTTCTAATCTCAAGTCTGAACTGTCAAACCTGTATCCCTCCTCCAAATCCTGGTGGCATTAGGTTATGTCTGTTTCTGGTGAATGTTCAACCTCTATTCCCTCCCTCACCTCAAATGGCTGCACAGTTGACGCTGCACCTGAAAAGGCTGAATGCCTTAACTCTGTGTTTGCTTCTAAATCTTGTGTCCCAACCCCATCGCTTTCTGTACCCACCTTATCCAGTCGCATCCAGCCATTCCTGGAGTCTGTATCCTTTTCTCCTGACAAGGTGGAGAGTTTGCTGTCGAACCTCGACTCGGATTCTGCAACAGGTCCAGACGGCATCAGCCCACGTGTCCTAAAAACCTGCTTCTCTGCTCCTATTCACCCTCTCATTTGCTCAAGGTCTTCTGCTATCTGCTTGAAAATCAGCAAACATTACTTCTCTGCATAAAAAAGGTGCAAAAAGTGATCCCTGCAACGACAGACCAATCAGCCTTCTCCCAATCATCAACATCAACTTCAACCAATCATCATGGAATTCATCATTCCTTCTGAGATTAAATCCTTCCTCCTCTCCAACGGCTTGATTTCCGATCATTAATTTGGATTCAGACCAGGTCACTCGACTCTGGATATGCTGCTTCTGTTCTCCCAACAATGGATAGAGATCCTCAATGCCAGACGAGATCAGAGCAATCTCCTTCGATATATCACGTGCTTTCGATACGGTCTGGCAACCTGCCCTGCTCAACAAGCTCTCCTCCTATGGTATCCAAGGCAATCTCCACTCATGGCTCGCAGACTTCCTCTCCTGTCGCAGTCAACGTGTGGCCCTAAATGGAGTTCTCTCATCCCCTCTTCCTGTCCAGGCTGGAGTTCCTCAAGGCAGCGTTCTGGGCCGTGTTCTTTTTCTCGTTTTCATCAATGATCTCTCTGACTCCCTGGAAAATCCTCTTTATCTCTTTAATGATGACTCAACCCTCTGCCGTACCATCTGTCATCCCTTGGATCAGTAAGCAGCAGCCTCTTCACTCTGAAGATCTGGATAAATCTAGTCCCTCACTCTCTCGCTGCAGGCAGGTCGGTGGTCTTTCTGTGTTCTGTCGTCTCCTCTCTGGCATCGCCCCCCCTACTCTGTCTGCAATCTGTCATACCCCCCCCTTTATATTTCTGCAGGGTGCCCAAGGTCCACCAGCAACCCGCTTCTGGTAAAACTACCAAAATCAAAAATCACTGCTCCTGTAGTGTCCTCCTTGTTTACCCCGTGTACCCTGCCCCCTCCCTCTCCCTTCCACAGATCTCATGTATCGATTCCCCACTGTTTTCTACTTCCCTCTCCCATCCCTCCTGTTTCCTGCTCCCCTTGTTAGATGTTCTGTGTGTCAGCTTTCAAACATGCCTTGATATTGCATATAAAAAACAAACAAATTTTTGACCTCTGGATCTCTGAAACCACACCAAGGAAAAATTTTAAACTTGGCACAGAGCAACGACTCCTCATGTGGAATGAGAATCATATATTTTTTTGATGACGTCATCGGTGCCTTTTTTTATGATGTCATAATTGCATAGGTAGAACGCTACATCTGATCAGCATGAAAAATTTTGAGGATCATCTTGGGATAAAATGGTCCTTAGAAAAAAAAATTGAGGACGTTTTCGTCATGTGACTCGGCAGCTGTAGTTTTTTTTTTTTTTTTTTTTTTTTTTAAACCTTCAAAAATCTTCTTCTCTTAAGTAGCTGAACAGATCGAGGCAAAACTTTACACATGTGACTGCCTATACATGAGGAACAAAAGGTTCACACATATGATGTCGTAGGTCACATCGTTTGGCAGCCGACTAAATTTACCCTCAAACCAATAAAAAAAAAAATTCTCCAGAATGGCCGAACAGATCAAGAGGAACTTCACAAAAATGTTCCCCAAGCCATGGGGACACAATGTTATTCACGAATAATGAAGTCACATGATCTGGCAGCCATATTTGAGGAGGAGGAGATTGGGACCATACTCTGTGCAGAGCGTTGGTGCTGCTTAAGCAGTCTCCTTGGCTCTTGGGCAAAATTCTGGACGGGTCGCCCCTCCGACAGTTTTCCAGCATGCTGGCACTCATTTTGCCGATCTCGGAAGGATGACAGGCCGAGTTAACCCCACCTGGTATTAATTCAACAGCTGAGCGGGATTTTAACTTGGGACCCTAGGATCCAAAGCCCGCCACCCGAACCATTAAGCCAACACCAGGCATATTGGATTGAGCAAAAATCGTTTATAAAACTATTTCTCTTGAACCGCTTAATCAATCGACATGAAACTTCAGAATTATTATCTCGTCGTAATGAGGAAGCATGTTTTAAATTTCAACCTGATCGGAGGCAAAGTCCATCCATCCATCCATTGGGACTGTGCAGAGCGTTGGTGCTGCCTGAGCAGTCTCCTTGGCTATTGGGCACAATCCTGGATGGGTCGCCACTCCGACACCAGATACCAGCAAGCTGGCACTCATTTTACCAACCTCAGAAGGATGACAGGCAGAATCATCCCCACCTGGTATTAATTTGACAGCCAAGTGGGATTTGAACTCAGGATCCCAGGATCCCAAGCCCACCACCCTCACCATTAAGCCAACACCAGGCATATGCATGGTCTGGCAGCCAGCATTCAAGTTTTTGAGATCTGCGTTCTTTTGAAAAAAAGAACATTTTTTGTTTTTTTTTAATCAGGCTCACTTGGCTGTGCCTGGATGGGTTTGAGGGTGGAGGAGTAGCATATGAAACCCAAATCATATCCAGGTTCCTCCTGATGACTTCATCTTTTCTTTTTACTTGTTTGGGTTCCTTCTGATTTCTCCAATGCAGGACTGTACCTATTTGATCTTCCATTTGATTTGAATTGAATTTATTGTAATCCCATTCTAAATTAAATTGAATAATAATAAAAGTCATGGGTTAGGGTTAGGTGTCCAGTCAAAGTGGGACGTCTTGGTACCCGGTCATCACTGCCAGCAGTTATAAAGTGGCAGTTCTGGTTGTGTGTCTTATTAATTACGTAACAAACCAGTACACAAATGCCACACACAACAAGTCCTGGTGAGGGTTTGCAATCTCCAATTGCTCTTTTTCTTGTTGTTATTGCATCTCTCTGTTTTGCATCTCCTTTTGTCATTTTGTTTTTTTTTTCAGTCCATTCGGAGGAGGAAAATAAATCATTGATGTTCTATCAGCTTCATTTTTCTGTCTTTTCACTTGCTGTTTTATCAACATTAATTATGATTCAAACACTAAAACCACTCTTCCATGAGGCATGTATAATTAGCACGATCAGTTTTAGATATCGTTGCACTGTTTTAATTGCATTATAACTCTCATGGATTTTTATCTGCCCGATATATATCGGGGCATATTATGTGATACCGGTCGTCCGTCCGTCCGTCCGTCCGTCTGTCTGTTCCTGTCCGCACTCTAACTCCCAAATTTTTCAACTTTCACGTTTCATATTTGGTACATAGGTACAGACTGTGGAGACGGTGTGTCGTGACGTACGTTCGTCATCTAAAGCGGTTGCCATGGCAACCAGGATGCTGTTTTCCATGTCGTAGCACAATTCTGTATATGCCTTCTTGTTCTTCATAAATTGACGTGTTTGAATATATAATTGTGTGTGTGTGTCACAGAGACTTTTTCGGGCATATATTGTGCTCACTTGCACTCTTGTTATTTATGGATCTACTTATTATGTACACAAAATGCTGATTTTTAAACCTGGGTCCCCTCCCCCTTATTTTCTATGTTTTGTTCAAGCATCCATCCATTCTCCCCCCCCTTCCCCCCATCCCCTCACCACCACAAATTTCTCTCACTTTTGTTTTGTTGCTTATTTTTTCACCCCTCCCCTCATCCCATGCTTCTATTTATTTTTTATTTAAATTAGGTTTTGTGGAACAGTCTGTTCAAGATGTTGTTTGTAAGTTGTTTTTTTTTTTTTTTTTTTTTTAATGGAACGGTGGCCTTGGAGATTTTCATTACGTCATTTTATTAATTGTATGCTACTGTGGGAATGTTGATATTGTTGAATAATTTAAAACTTTGTGACAATATCTTCACTTTGAGTCTGTTGGCCTGCATGCTGAGTGGTGCTTGACAGTATAATTTGCCAATTATAGTCTTTCATGACATTAGGGTAATGGTTGAAAGCTTTTCCATGAGTTTAATCCGGGGCTGGCAGGATAGCCACGAGTTATGCACACTCGTCCATAAACTGTGTCGTTTGGGTTTATATCCTGACCCAGCTCTAAACTGTCATCATGCGTGGACTTTGGTGCTTCACAGCGTGCCTCCCCTCAGGTGGACATTAAACTGGGGGTCTATCTGCCCGCGTTACTTGGTGGACGTTGATGATCCACGGTGTCATTTGCGAAGAGATGGCGAGCTATTGCCGGAACCTTGAACATTCAAAATCTTTGCTCTAACCTATAGGGGGCACTGCATCATCTGCACCCCCAGCAAATGAAGCGATCCACCCCCATGTGCTGCATATGAAAGAAGTGTGAATCCAAGCACTACCTCTGATTATGTGAATGGATGGCTGTCATCGATATGAAGTGTTTACGCGATAGATGCGTTGATGCATGCATCTTACAAGATCACGAAGGGTCCTGTTTTAGGCAAGAAATCTGACTTTTGCACTCGATGTGTAAAAATTAGAAGCTACAAGTTGGCTTATAATTACCTCTGCCACCAAAAGTGTGCCAAAGGTGAATTGTCACTTTAACTTTCCACATTGCTGAGCTTACCTTTTTACTTTCACCACCAAAGGTGGTCAGAGGTAATGTTTTCACCCCTGTTTGTCTCTCTGTTTGTCTGTCTGTGAGCAGGATATCTCAAAAAGTTATCAATGGATTCGGACAAAACTTGGTGGACAGATTGAGTGCATGACGAGGACAAATTGATTAGATTTTGGTGAAGACCCGGATGTGGATCCGGCCTATCGGTGGAATAGAAACAATAAACTGTGCAGCCTGGCGGAGGTTTGCGCTCTACAGAGTGCTCTTCTAGTTGTTTAATTATTTATCTTTTGTGCCTTGCTCCGATATGCATCCTTGAATTGAATCATCTCTACTCAAGGATCTCACCCTAAAAGCTCCTTTTCACCTTTTGACTCAATGATGATCGAATTATAAATCTGAGTTGGGGAATGGCTTACATGAACTTGAGAAATCATCACCATGACCATAAATTAATTCCTGCAGATTTCTCAAAAGTTTTGAAATCCCAAGATCGGTTTTGCAGAATGTGTTCAGTGTTGTGGAATGAACATATGGATGGAAGCATAGCTCCAGGCTTTCCAGGAATGGAAGGAGCAACGATGACTAATTTTCCTTCATGTGCATAAGGTATCGTGTCCTGAGGTACATGAGGTGCAGTGATACTTATTTCACAACACCAAGCATATTGATAGAGGAGGACTGCTCGAGTTGAGAGAGGAGCAGGTGGCTGTGTTGATAAAAGGAGGTCTTGAGTCTTGGACTGATTGAAGGAGACAAGGTTTGCAGAGCCTCATTTGGCGATGAGGTTGAGATCACAACTGATGCAGGCAACAGCTGAGAGGAAATCGGCAGCAGGTGATTGGGAGGAGGTATCCTGGAATTTATCATTGGTGGAGCAGTCAGCAAATGGATGTTAGTAGAATGGACATGGTTGATAGTAGCTCTGAGGAGGTTATTGATGATGAGAAGCAAGAGAGAGGGTGAGATAGTAGAACCATGAGGAAACCAGAATTAATACGATGTGGCTCAGAGAATAATAAAATAAGAACCACTCCTTTTGCATCTTCAGATGTATAAGACTGTTGAGACAGTTTTCCTTGGCGAGGGGCGCAACTTCAACACAGGGTACTCAAATGACTCGTTCTTCCCATGACGGAAGGATGACAGGCTCAGTCAACCCATCTGGTGTTATTTTAAAGGAATGACAGAGGCTCAAACTCAGGACCCGATAATATTAAACCAGCCACCTTAACCATTAAGCCAACGCCATGCTTTATGGGTCAGAGAGGGTACCATCAATGCAGAAAGACACAGATCACCCAGTGAGGAAGCTGGAAAACCAGGAGCTGAGCTGAGGCTGAATACCATACATTGGAAGCTTTGCTTGGAGCCCTTTGCGTCAGACTCGGTTAAATGCTTTGCTGATATCCAGTGAAACAACTCTACTTTCTCTGAAGTGCTCGAGAGCTGAAGACCATTCTTTGACAGCGCAGGCCAGGAGGTCACGAGTGGACCTGGCTTTGTGGAAGCCATATTCGAGGTCATTGAAGAGAAAGTAGGGTTCAAGGTGGGTTAAAAGTTATCTTTTTTTGAGGGTCTCTGTGATTTTGGAGGTCATGTCGATCAGATGGTAATTGGAGGGATAAAACTTGTCGCCTTTCTTCAGGACAGGGCAGTTAGGAGTGCAGCATTTCAGCACAACAGCAGGAATGCCATCTGGACCATTGGCTTTGTTGGTGACAAAAGAGAGCAGTGTAACAAACCTTGCGAGTGGAAAATTTTTTGAAAGGCATAAGGGAGTTTGATTTAGGAAAAGTAGGAGGAGTTATATTTGAGTTATCTGGACTGAGAGGCAAAGGTGTTAGCTTTGGATTTGCTCGAGCTAGGGACTGAGTAATCAGGGTTGAGAGGTGGAAAAGATGACTCTCAGAACTTGCTGGAGATCCGCTTGGCCAAAGACCAGAAGGCATGACTCATGCTGTGTGAGAAGATAGAACTTGTCAGGGGTCTATTGGATAAAGGTAGCTTTGGCTGTGGAGATGATGTGTTTGCAGTTGTTGCAGGTAGACAGCCACGTAAGCACTGACACTGATCTGAGGGTGAAGCTTTCCAGGCTTTGAAGAGATGGAGGCAGCACAATGATGGGAGAACCACTTGGGGAATGAGGCTTTTCAACATTTGAATGAGTGGTGCAAGTGAAGAGACATACCTCGAAGGATGATTTCAGTGATTTGGTCTGCTACAGTGGAAGGATCAGTGGAGAAACAGGAGCCTGGCCAGGGATAGTCTGCATAACATTGGTGAGGTTTGTCCCATTTGGCAGAGCAATAATGCCAAAGGATGCGAGAGCGAGATGAAGAATGCTAATGCTGCTGGAAGTGATGACAACTGGTTATGAGACTATCGTCAGATGATCCAACAAGTGCAACCACAAAGATTTTAGTGTGAAGATGAGGTTTGGAAGTGCAAAAAAGGCTCGGAGTATTGGAGCTATTATTGGCGGAGCAGTCAGGAATGCTCGTGGGTCCAGAGATGAATTGCAAGAGGCCATTGAGGATAGCGAAGGCTTTTGCTTCAGCCCCAAGTCTGATCATTGTGTGTAGAGTGGAAAGCCAGGAGGAGTTTTGGATGTTGATATCTCCAAGAATAATGATTTTCGAGGATTGTTGGATTTGCCCAACTCAGGTAGTCCCCCTCCCTCCTTTGTATGCAGCACAAGGCTGTGGGTAGCATCTTTGGCTGATGGTGTGGCTGTGCTGCTGATGCATTGCCCCGATTACTGGTACACTGGTGCTCATTTCGCAGACGTTGGAAGGATGACAGGCTGAGTCAACCCACCTGGTGTTAGTTCAATGGCTGACAGGGGCTCAAACTCAGGACTCTAAGGTCCCAAGACAGCTGCCCTAACCACAAAGCCAACACCAGGCTAACACGGGTAGTGAGGTGGTGAAATAGCTGCATGTGATTTTTAGTTGGGAGAGCGGTAGAGGCAGCAGATTCATTTATTGAGATTGAGGAAGGAGGCTTCGAGCCAGATAAGTTAAAATTCAGTGTTGGAAAGTTCAAATTGGGGAATATGCAAGTAGCAGAGATATTGAAGTGGACGTAAGCACATGCACCAGCTTTAGAGCTCAAACTGGGAGAGGATGTAACTTGGGCACGGGAGGTGGGGAGTGGATTTGGGTTCAGCATTTTGAGTCTCAGTGAGGAACGGGAGATCTGGGAATTTGAGTCTCCAGTGTACGGTATATAACGGGACGACGGGAAGAGGGCCTTTCGGGGACTTTGTAGACAAACAAGGAACATTCCAGATTCCAACAGTTAAAACTATTGGCCTCAGAAGGGAGTCTCAGAATCCCGTGCGCGGTGTTACTCCGGTCGCGAACTGGCAGTGAAGGAGACCCGAGGTTATCTACCAGATGATGAGGCTGCTTCTCAGGGTGCTCCATCTTGGTTTAATTCACTCGCTTTCGGGTGGCAAGCCTGTGGGAACACTGACTTCAACGGCACCCTTGAGCAGGCCCTGCAGAACCAGGAAAGCAACTCAGAAGCCAGAAAACTCCCCAAAACCCCACAAATCCCCCATCGGGCAGCCTGCTTCAAGAGCTTGCAACAAAACCAATGTTCCAATTGAAGGCGCCTAAGGGACAGGTGGTGGTGGGATTGCCCCGGATGTGTGCGAGCAGCCGACCACCTTTTAAGGTGTTGCGTTAAACAAAATTGAAGAATGTAGTGCAACTGCATTTCAGCAAAGGGATAATAATGTTGTACTGTCGTGTGGGAGTATCCTATGTGCAGGCATCCACATCAGCTTGAAAGACTGCAAGACTTGCTTGTTGGTTTCGGAGGTTTTTGGTTGGTCATTTAGTTCTTGAAGTCCAATATCTCTTTGCTTCGGAGCCATTTACATATTGTGTATGCAAAAATTATGGAATGTTTGGCTGTTGCCCCCTTTTCTCTTGTACACCTCCAACGCCCTTTTCTTTATTTCTGCTTCCTTCAAAACTCCCTTCCTTTTTCGTTTTATTTTTTTTTCATTCCCTCCCTTGTGTATTGTATTGTTCCTTCGTTTTTCGTTTTATATATCCCAACTTGATCCATTTATTCCCTTCTACTCCCCTTCCACATGCATACTATTTAGCTGACCCCTTTCTACTTTTCTTCCACATGCATACCATGTCAACATATAATTTGTTTGAAAAATATTTGTATCGTATGATGTCAAATTCAATCACTTGCTCTTCTTTGATGTAAAGAAAGCAGTTTACATTATTATTTGTTTTTATTTGCATACTTGTACAACTCTCAATTGCAAGTGATTTTCCAACTTTATTTTAATTGTTATAATAATATATACTAGCATACAAGACTCATCACTTTGCTGATGGGAATATACTGATCTTTGCTGCAATGGCTAATCTTTGGGGCAAGAACAAAAAAGCATTCCTGGGAGATCCTGCCCTCCATGCTGGGATAACCAGCATCACAAGTTGGTGTTTGCAGTTTCAATGGGCGTACCCACATAACCATGCACACAAACCGTCCTTTATTCATTTATTTGCATCACAAACCTTCCAGGGAGTTCCATTAATCCACCCCCGTTGGATTGATTGACATCTGTTCAACCATTCTCTGGTTAACACGACAAACCAAGCAAACACAGACAGACATGGCTCCTCCTAGACGAATAAACGTCAGTGTGAGTCCGTCAGTCCATCAGTCCGCCTCATCCATAACTCCAAAACCATGAAACCTCGTGACCCCAAACTTTTCCTGCACACTAAGGGAACTCCAAGGAAGTGCATGATTGAAAATTGGGTGTTTGGGTTAATTTAAACACCCCTTTTGAAGATGATTAATGGCTTTATTTAATTATCCTTTATCAAGGTGCCGTTATCCCTGGTCCTCTCACTGCCCCTCACTGGGGTCTTAATTTACCATTGTTTTTGGCATGCTCAACAATGTCTTGACTTGGAACAGGCTGCAACGATTTGTCAATGATAGTTTTTTTGTTTGTTTTTTATAACTTTCCTCACTCATATCATCGAATGCCTGATCATCATATCCACAAGTCACTGGACACATCATGATGCTTATAAACGCCTGGAGATGCCGATGTTCGTGGCTTTACTTCATTTCTGCACATGCCATAACCTCTATAATCTCTTAATATTAGCCGAATTTCAAAATTTTTAACTTCCTTATTGACTTCAGCAGAAGTTCTGATTGCTAAAAATATAATTTCAATTTGTGCAATTCAGACATTGCTTGACATTCTGGTGGTCTCTGGGTGCATGGTGTTTATATAACTGATCTGCAATCGCTAAACGCTTGCCAAGCCAGAGGCTCCTCAACTGTTTCGTTGGAGTGCTAGCTTGAGTGCTTCAGCCAATTGGCGTGCACTCTACAATGCTCGCGCTGTCACTGAATATATAAATCAACTTAAACAAAGTTCAGGGCCCACTTGCCTGCGTTTGGCTGTGCGGTGGATCGCTCGCTGAAAATGTGCAGTTTTATTTTGTACAACGTTTCCCCTCTTTGTGTGATTTTCTTTCATTACATGACCCGTCCCTTCAGCATAGATAGTCGCATGTAAAAAAACAAATTAAACGTTTCGTTTTTAAAAGTTTTTCACATTTTTTGTTGGAATGCTTGCTTGAGTGTTTGAGCCACTCAGGCAAGCGCTCTTCAAACTTTTATGGCGATATGGTGGCTTGGTTCTCCATTGAGACATTTCCTGAGGTTGGAAGGCAAAATAAATGAGATGATTACATTGAGTAAAAAAAACAATTTTCAGCTGTGAATCACCACATCACGGCAAGATAGCTGAGAGGTACGCACGCCCGCTTTAAGCTGTCTAGCCTGGGTTTGAATTCTGACCTAGTTGTAAACTGTCATCCCGGTGTTTCACAGGCAGGGTGATTCATCATTGTGTGTGTCACTTCTCGGATGGACGTTAAACTGGATGTTGCATCTGCTAGAATCCCCCCCCCCTTCCCCTCTTTCCCTCCAGCTCCATCTCTCACCCCCTCCCTCTCCATCTCCCTCTCCAACTCCCTTATTATTATCTCTCCCAAAGGAGAGATTATTATATTTACTAGAAGCACCCGCTCCCTACGGAAGCCATCAAGGGGGTCATGTTATTATATTTATGCCTATTTTACTCCAAGGGGTCCCAGAGTTACACACCCCAAAAATGGTTGCGATCGGTTCAGCTGTTTTTGTGGTACCTGGGAACAGACAGACAGACAGACAGACAGATGGTGAATTATAGTAAGATTATTTGTTTCGTTTTAAATGTTCCTCGATTTTTCAACCTCTATGCAAATGAACATTGGAAGACCCCAAACTTCGACGAACCATTGGGGGTGCTTTACGTGCTCTTTTCTACAAAGCATCCTGTCCTTCTGAAGTCATGTCCTTCTCCCTGAAAATCCACTGCATACTCCAGATAAAGTTTTTCTTTTGCAACTGCCTGGACCTCATCTGTGAACCGCCATTTTGGCTTAGGTCTTGAAGTCTTTGTTAGCAATGCATATCTGGAGGCCGAGGAGTGGAGTATCGCGATGCACGTCTACAGTAAATAAATAATTTATGTGTACCTAGAACCATCTGCGCCGAGATGACACACGCGCACACACGCACACACACGCCAATTTGAAGCACGATAATTACCAAAGGGTTTGATTAGGAAATAACAGAATATACTGCAGAGCGCCACTGGGAAATGTCCATCGAAAAGCATTTGAAGATCTTGTAGCAAGATTGCAGAATGACTGCACTGTACTGCTTTGTTGCAAATTCGAAGGGTGGCTCGAGGCCAATGTGTTTGATGTTTGGAATAATATTAATACAAGGAGAACAATAAATCTTGGAAATGCATGGAAAATTGTAAAAGTCTGACCTTCATCCGTCGTGTCTGTTCTTAATAAAAGATTTCAGCACACCTGCAGATCACGACCTTCGGGCAGTGATTTTTTTTTTTTTTTGTTGTTGTTGTTTTCAGGTGAAAAGTCAAAGCTTAAAAAGACCTTAACTTGACTGGAGCAAATTGTCAAGCTTGAAACAACAGTGATAAGAAGAGGAAGTCGAACACTTTGCAGTCAAAGCAGATTTTTCAATACTTTGTTGAAACAGAATTTTCTTTTCAAAAGGAAAAAAGAAAAATGATTTCACAAGAAACTTGGAGCTTAGGAAGACGTACGGCGAAGGGCGATTTGGATTATGTTCCAACAAGGTTAAATACAAATGTCCGGTACTTGTGTGTTTTTGTGCAAGTTCTGGTGCTCTTTGCTGAATGCAGCACGTACGGTATTTGTGTTGTGTACCCCCACGTTTAGAGCTTCATATAATGAGACGAAGTGTCGACTGGTTTTCTCTTTAGTGTTGTGCAGTGTTTTGTGTTGCAAATTCACCATTGGGTTGACAACCCCTCATCTCGAGCCTTCTTTGTCTGTCCTCTTCTTGGAAGTGAAATAAGTTTAGGGATTTGTGAAACTTGTATTAGTTGCTCAAGTTTTGGACTTTTATTTATTTATTTATTTATTTATTTATTTTCTAATGGAAGGTGGAAACGTTCCAGAAAGGGGGTGACTCACCTTTGAGCTGCAAAGCCTGGGTTCTTCGACCTTTGACCCATCAAATCTCGGCCAAGCTACAAACTGTAACCTTTATGCTTCGCGTGCAGGACGATACAAAAATGTGTGTGCCATCCATCTGCCAACACTGGGAGCCATTAGTAGATGTTTGTGATCATACGGTGTGGGCGAGTTCTTGCTGTCATTGTAAAAAAAAAAAAATTAAAAGTACAAATTCCTGACCACCCGGTTCCAGATAGCCTTGGGCCAGAACCGTTTCCCCCAGCCGATGCCACAAGAAGGTGGAAATAATTTGAACCATTAAAGAAGAAGCAACATTCCAGAAAGGTTCACAGGAAGCAGCTGGAGGACAAGGTGCGTAACACTTGAGGGAATTGCACATGAAGGGGTAATCAAAACGAACAGTGTGGTTTTGCAAACAAATGTCAGCCAAACCACAGAGCATTCAAGATCGCCAATCTTTGGCGCAGCCCAAAGATCAAGGGTTGCCTTTCGTCATGGCAGACAATTCGGCAACGCACGACTAGTACGGATGCAGTTTGATTTTTCAAAATGTACATTTCATTTTACCTAATTATCAACATTTGCTTTGAAGAGTTATTTTAATGTTGACTTTGCTTGCTTCATGTTTGACAACAAGTCACCAAGCGAATATCAATAAAATTAACAATCAAACATTGATTCCGTACCTTAACCTTTAACCCTTTCCTCTCATGTTGCTTGCTATGATACCTCTACCTCCTCCCATCCTTCCCTTCCCCATAATCACCTTGGTGCTCTTTATTTGATGCATTTTGGTGTTTTTTTTTAATATCAAAGGATATTTGTGTTATTATAACACTTCATTAAGGGACTCTGAATTGCTATGCTGGAAGTTATTTTGCTGTCGACCTACTTGAGTTTTCCTCTTTTAAACTGTCATCCTTGAACTCTTAGTCATAAATCGTAATCAGTACTTTAAATTGCACAGACATTTGACCTCTTTCCCCCTCTTCCCTCTCACCCCCCCCCTCCACTCTCACCCTCCAAACTCATCAACCATGCCCATGGGTTGTCTGCCATGATTGCATTAACATCGACCATGCAATGTTGCACATTCGTTTATATGTCTAACATTACATGTGCGTACCTTTCATTTCCACAGCATCAGCAGCAGGTCCTCCAGGCAATCGACAGGGCAAAGCAAATAACCATGGCTGAGCTGAATGCTATCATTGGGGTAGGTCATCCTGCCATAGCTTTCCTGGATCTGGTTACCTCTTGGATCATTGCATGTTGCCATTGCTGCTTTGGATAGCGTGCTCATTGTTTTGGAACTGATTTCTGAGACAGCTTTGAAAAAATACCCGTGCGTGCAATTCAACTCCTGAAGAAATGCAAGCGGAGGGTATCCTCCATAGGAAAAGGTTACTTGGGCCAAACTCGTGCATTTGATCTGTGCCCTCTCTACAGAGCTATTCATCCCTACTCTTCAACAAAATGATCTTCTGGTTTTTTTGGGGGGGAGGGACTATTTGCTTTCTCTGTCTCCCATCTTGTTTCACTCTTGCTTTGACTTGTGTTTGGCTTGTAACAGTCATTTTGTCTTCCTGATGAGGGAAGCCAGCAGGCATTTGTTGATTCGCACTTTGGGAAACTGTAAACCTTGATAAAACAACCAAACAAGAATTATAACCTGGAATTGCGGTCCGAATGACTGGGAAATTTCATTAGCATCTCTTCTGTAAAGCCGGTTGGAATAATGCTCAGTTTGAAATGAATTTTGTGCATTTGTCGTTGTTGAGGAATTTGCTCCTTTTGCAGATTGAGCTTCTGAGCTTGCTGAACAGGCGTACGCTCTCTGCTTTGGGGATCTATTGAAAGCTTGCAATCTTACTTTGATTAAACGAGGTTTTGCTTACATTTAATTTGGTAACATACCATAATGTGTGGGCCGATGCTGTCAGACGAAAGGGGTTGGAAATTTGATTAATATTGACTTTTTATAGAAGATAGAGCATCAGAGGGATTGACCTTTGTTCACTTGCTTTCCAAATTTTTTGTTCTCTTCTCGGGATAATGTGCTTGTTGTTGTTGTTTTCAAGAAGTTTTTTTTTTGTTTGTTTTGTTTTGCACATAACCAAATTTCTTGTCAAATGCATCTGCGCATTCCCTTTCTGGTGTTGCACATTTTGATCAAGCTCTCTGCCCTGTCACCATTCATTCATGCAATTTGAACACCCTCTCATCCATCCCATTAATAAAAAAAAACAATCTTTCATAAGCTGTCAACTTTGCTTGCTTGCTTTGTTTGATTATGTATTTATTTTATCCACGATCTTCATATTATGGTCAGAGTTTGTTTTTGAATCCGTCCTGTTCATGGGATTTCCCTTTCGCAGCATCAGCAGCTCCAGGCACAGCATTTGGCTCATGGACACGGGCCCCCAGTCGCCCTGATGGGACAGCATGCAGCAGGCATCCCTCCTTCCGGTTATTCACCGGTGGCATCCAGCAGTGCTGGGCTGCTTACTCTATCGGGTGCACTAGGACATTGTGGTGCCACAGTGCACTTAACCAGCAAGGATGAGAAGAACCATCCCACCGATAACAACCGAGGTTTGCTGATGGCTTTGGGCTGCATTCTCGTTCGGCTTGTTGCAATTTCCTTTGTAAATGAGAATTTAGTGTTATTCTTTTCTTTCAACAATGGATGGCATAAACCAATGATCTTCATGATTGTTTTAGAGGGGGCCACTTTTGCCGATAGGACTCGGTGTGAGAGCCGCCACATGCCTGCAGGACTTCATAATGGCTGCTACTAGGCCCTGCCTCAACATACTCTTCCACATTGTGGTTAACTGGGCTGCAAGCGTAATTGTTTGTCTCCTGCAACCATATACTAATGTAGTTATTTTACTTTTATGATTCGCGTTGGAACTCATTTGAAGCCATTGGGTAAATTTATTGGCTCGGGGTACGGGTTAGGGTACTCAGGGTACGGGTAGCATCATTGGCTCAGGGTACGGGTCAGGGTACGGGTAGCATCATTGGCTCAGGGAATTGGTTGGGGTACTCAGGGTACGGGTAGCATCATTGGTTCAGGGTACGGCTGTGCCGCTTATGCAATGCACTATGTTGGTTAAGGCAGGAATTTGGATTTTTCCCAGGGTGTAAGTGATGGCTCACCTTCTCGATGCATAGGACACGATGGCATCTTTAACGCCCACCAACTGATATTGAACGACAGGACGCCATTTTAACGTACATCCAAGGGACGGCACACATATTGATGAATCACCCTGCCTGTGAAATACCAGGCCAGACTCGGCGGCAGAACAAATCTAATCGGGGGAACATTAGGGTAACTGTGGGGGGGGGCGGGGGCACAAACTGGCGTTCAGAACTCAATCTATGATGTAAATGCTTGATAATAAGAGTTTCCCTTCAAGAACCAACACACCAACCCAGTTCAAATTTAAAAACATGCTGCAAAGTCTCCCTCTCTCTCCCCCTCCCTCTCCCTCTCCTCTTCTCCCTCTTCCTCTTCTCCCTCTCCCTCTCCTCCCTCTCCCTCTCCCCGCACACGCACTGCGTATGTCATTTGAAATAGACTATATACTCCACTCTTACCGAATAAATGCAGATAGACCCAAAAATCATTCATCATTTTGCGTAGTAATCATGAAAGCCAAGGCTGGCATCATAAAGTGAATTAAACGCATAGCTTACGTTTTCGAAGAGTTGCAGGCGGCGAGTGTTGGTGCTGAACCTCCGAAGAATGGTGTCTTTCCACTCGGTTATGCATTTTGGGGTTAAGTCCCTGTTTTTATTTCATTTCATTAAGCGAAAAGGTTTTCACTTTTAATATGATAAATATAAATCGATGAATAAAACGCAAAGTTTGGCACCAAAGGCTTTGCCTGTGGGTGGGTGTGGGGGTACAATAACACATTTGGGGGGGCATGGCCCACGAATGCCCCCCCCCCATGACGCTGACCCTGCACCAGGCTGATAGTTTCTAGCAGGGTTGGGATTCAAACCCAGGTTAGATAGCTTAGAGGCATGTGTGAATACCTCCAGGACATCCTGCCAGCCCATCACGAAAAAGTAATGAAATTAATTTGATGCACTTGTGAGTTACATTTGGTGTCATGCTAAGCATCTACCAGAAACTGGATTTGTTGGGCATGTGATGGATTTTGCCGATTCAAAGGTGAATACCAGGTGAGTAGTTTGCCATGATCTCTTCGTACGTCGCATTTTGTTCAGGGTTTGTGAATTTGATCTCGTGTTCTTCATGTGCAGTTTTCATTGGACACCTGGCAAATCGGACTTTATATATAACAAGTCTGAAGACGATGATTCACGAGCGGTATTTGACAATGTAGATTGTTTCACAAGTCAAGGATGAGACAATGTGATAATTTTTGACCAAGTTATAAGAATGATCAACATGATGTGGTACGAGTGACAGGTTATTGGCTGCAAAATGTCAAAAACCCGGTTTTATTCAACAACTTTCAAAATTTGACCTTTGCATAACCTTTAAAGGTCACAAAACAATGTTGTGGACATTAAAATAAGGAAACAGGATACGTGCTATAGCTTATTGGAGTTAGTTTGTCGAAGAAGGTCGAAAACCCGGTTCGATTGCCACAACTTTGAAAATTTGACCTTTGTGAACTTTAAAGGTCAAATGTCAAGGATTATGACCTTTGGTGCAAAACTTCCTCTGGAACATTCCAGGAACAATATAACGTCATAGGCTATATGGCATTTCGCACTCCTCGGATTATCCATACTTTGATGAAATCAGCGTAAAAACAAACTTGAAGGGAGTGCCACGGGCAAGGTGTTTGAGATAGAGCAAAATGGTTTGAAGACTTTAGGTGGGGAATGACCTAAAGATTATGCATAAAAAAATATTGTCATCCTAGCTCTCAAAGTTTGGGTGGTCATATGATTTTTATGTCAAAATTCGCAATTTTCATAGTTTGTGACCTTTTGACCTTGGGTCGAAAGTGAAAAATCGAGTTCCGTGGGGCTATGCAGGTGCCATTGGGCTAAACAAATACTGAAACCCCTGCCAGATTCGACAAACCCCCTTGGAGAAGATGTAACTTGAAATCGGCTACCCCCTAAAAACACATGTTTTTTGGGCGTGGCTCCACCCATAATGGGCGCAGCATGCCCATTCTCAGGAAAACACAACTATATCATGATATAAACATCACACCCAAATTTGATCAGGATTGGATCAAAACCCACGGAGGTATGCTCGGGACAGGCACAGACAGACAGACAGACAGACAGACAGACAGACACACACATAACGAATATAGTGGTCACTTACTGACTCGTGAACCAATAACATTGGCAGTGATGCTTGCCCCTTGTCCCTCAGAACAAAGCTAAACCATTTCTTTAATGCCCTGGCAAATAGTTCTGGATTGTGAAAATTTGCTTTATTTCATGGGTAAAATCCTTCAGACCACAGTACCATGGCCCCTTAAGCAGTAATTATTGAATATTGATGGTTATTTTTGAGAACTAACTATTTGTTAACGATTTATGTGCATATACTGAGAGTTAAATTAAGGCTTACTTCTGCATGGAGCTTACAGTAGCCATTGTATAAAGCCATTAAAATCACAATGTAGGTCTTCAGTTTGTTGGTTTAATATACTGTATGTTCCCTGACAAGGAACTCTAACGTAGGAGGAGACCATGAGACCCTTCAAAGCCTGCATTATTATTCCCAACGTATTGTTGTTTGCCCATGCTCTATCCTTTTTAAATCCTTTGCATCAAGCAATGAAACAGCACGTACTTTTTATTTATTTATTTATTTATTTATGTCTTATTTTTAAGTCCTTGGGAGGTAAGTGGTTTGAACCCTGGCCAAGTCATACCAGACTCGTATCGGATGCTCTAACCCAAGGGTCAGCAACGTATGACACATGTTCCATGAGTGGCACACAATATGATTTTGAGGGGCACACGCAATAAAAGTCTCATTAATGGTGAAGAAACCAAGTTGAAAAAAAAAACATTAAAAACTAGAGGGGGAGCACTCTCTTCTTCTTCTTCTTTCGGCTGCTCCCGTTAGGGGTCGCCACAGCGGATCATCCATTATGATCCACATAGTGATTTGGCACATGTTTTACGCCGGATGCCCTTCCTGACGCAACCCTGGTCGCCTCTTACGACACAGGGATATGGTACACCTATTTTAACCGGGGTATACACCGGCCCAGTATACTGGTACTCATTTCGCCGACCTCGGAAGGATGACAGGCTGAGTCAACCCCCTGGTGTATTAATTCAGTGGCTCAATGGGGCTTGAACTCAGGACCTCTTGGATCCCAAGCCGCTGCCCTAACCACTGCGCCAACACCAGGCTCCAGAGGGGGAGCACTCTGTAGAGTACAAAACCTCCTCCGCCAATACTGCTAGGTCACTCAAGTGAACCTGATATCCTATTCATTCAATTTGACGTCAACAGTGCTCACAGTTATAGTTTGCAACTTTCCCTTTTACTTTTAACTTTTACATACTCAATTCATTCGTCATAACTAGATTCCTTGAGACAGAAATTGATTGTACGTGGGTATATCCACCTGAAGTTCCAAAATCAGCCGCAATTATAATTTTGGCATGTTTTTTGTTGGAAATCACTTATAACATGTAGAAATGCAAAAAAAAAATTAATCGAAATTTTGTTGAAAAAAAAGTTGCAAAAATATTTTTTTTCTCTAACAATTTTTTTTTTGGGGGGGGGGGGGTTGGAAATCACTTATAACATGTAGAAATGCAAAAAAAAAAAAATTCAAATATTTTTAAAAATTGGCTGCCATAGCGGCCATATTGGCCATATTGGATCATCCGCAGGGTGACCCGTATCTTGCCAAAAGGTGACCACGTGTGACTTCTTTAAGGTCACACTGAGGTGAACAGAGCTGCTATCCACCAGGAGCGACTCCTTGAGGAATATCTGCCTACGAGAGATTCCGATGAGAATCGTTCTACAGAGTAACCATGAAAAATATGCTTTTGCCTCATAACATCACCAAATGACGTCATAATGTCTCAAGCTTGACATATCTAGAAAGCACTCATCGAGGTGTTCAATTTGAGGTACTACACGATATGGTTCCTAAAACTTGAAAATTTGACCTTGGGGTCAAATATGTTTGACCTGAGGCGCTAACCATGAAGGTCAAGGCCAATCGCCACCAAAAATTAATCAGCTGAGTGCCAGACCATGAACTATATTCCCATGAAGTTTGAAGACGATCCGATCAAAATTACTCAAAAAATAAGGGTTTCGTCGACTCCCCTGATTTGCGACAAAGTGACCTTGACCTTTGACCTTGACCTTCAAAATTTTATGCGCTGAAAGGAACCTCTATAGGCCTCTGATATGCGAAGTTACAAAAATTTCCAATGATAACTGTGCTCTGCAGAATTTTTTATATGTGATTACAGACAAACAAACAAACAAACAAAAAAAAACATACAAGCTGACTAATATATCTTGCAAAAACTTCGTTTTAGCAAGATAACAAACAGAAAGGGGTGAAAACAGTCATCTCCATCCATCTTCGATGGCAGAGGTTAACTATGCTTGACTGTTCTGTCACTCTCTCTCAAACAAAAAACAAGAGTTCTCATTGGGGAGCACTATTTAGCATATAAGTTTATGCTCCCCAATGAAATCTATTTGATGGAGAAAGAAAGAACAATTCAATTGGTTTATTTACATTTGGTGGGGCCAGCCAATCTTGATTTGCAGGAAATCTCGTGATAAGTGCCACTAATCATGACTTTTTTTGGACAAAATGGCAGTTCCAAAGAAAGCAAAGTTAGATGTTCACTCATTTCAGCCCTCTTGGAGAGACAAATACTGATTTGTTCAACATGAAGACCATGCTACTTGTACTCTGTCATGAGAGTGTCGTTTGCCGCACATGAAGTATCCAACGACATTTTCAGACAAAGCATGAGAAACACTTCAATGATGATGTGGACAGGACTGAGTCAATCAAGTGAGCCATAGTGAGGTATGGAAAGAAAAGCAAAGTAGTGTCTTTACTAATGTCTGGCAGTAAAAATCAAGCCACAGAGGGAAGTTACAAAATTGCACAATGTGTCCTCCAAAACATGGAAAGACATTTACAGATGGGGAATGTATTAAAGAGGCTTTTCTCAGTTGTTCAGATATTTTGTTCAATGGTTTGCTCAATATAGACACAATCATCTCCAGAATTAAAGACCTACCTGTGTCTGCCAGATCAGTGGGGGAGACGCATGAGCAAAATGGCAGAAAACATTTACATAAAAACGGATGTTGGCATTGAAAGACACAGTAGTATTTGGTGTCGCGCTTGAGAGTGGCTATAAATGACACACCACGTTTAGTAGTTGTTGCGAGACACTGTGACTCAGATGAAGTTCGAGAAGAACTATACTGCCGAAAACTCATGCAAGGCACAACAATAGGGGAGGATTTGGCGAAGACATTTGTTAATCATTTTGAGAAAAGAGGAATGGACATCAGAAAAATATTCTGTGACAAGAGCCAGTGCCACTGCTATGGTCAGAAAACAGGATTTGTAGATCATTGAGGATGAAATTGGTCACCTGACGGTAAATTTTCATGCTATTATTCATCAAGAAAATCTTTGTGCCAAGATTTCTAATTCTGAGCTTAATAATGTGATGACTACAGTGGTGAAGAGAGTGAATTTTCTTGTTGCTCGATTTGCCTTCAAGCACAGGCAGTTTCAAGCTCTGCTTGAGGAGATGTATTGTGCATACAAGGACATTCTGCTTCACAGCAATGTTCGTTGGCTAAGCTGTGGGAAGGTTTTGGCACGCTTTGTCGACTGTGTTGATGCAATCAAGATCTTTTTGTCAGAAAAAGGTCAAAACTAGTTTATGACAAATGAGTCGCACAACTAATGTTTCTAATTGACACCGCCACGCATCTAAACGAGCTCGACCTCCATCTTCAGGGTGCAGACCAAACTGTTGTGGGTCTTTTTTGAAACATGGAAGGCATTTTTTGTGAAACTTGCCATCTTTTTTTTCTTCTTCTTCCTCTTCTTTTTGTCAGGACATTGACACTGAGACTTTCTGCTATTTCCTACATCTTAAAGAACTACTATCGACACATTGTACCATAATGTTGTCGAGATTGGGATTACATGCAAGAATTCTCATCAGAATTTTCTGTCAGATTTCAAGATTTGCAACGTTTTGGTTTGATGTTTTTGTTTCTAATTAAACCAGACAACTTTGAAACCAGTGACATGAATTTGACAATTTCAGTGGATGTTGAGGATTTCAAAATTAAGCTCACTGAGTTACAATGCTCAGGGTTATGGGCCTCTCAGTTTAGGGATCTGCGGTGCACACTTGAGCCTACTGAGAGATATCACGGGGTCTCTATCCTGACCTGCTGGAAGTCCCTGCCGATGCAATTTGACTGTTTGAAGAAAGTGACATTTTCACCGCTCTCAGAATTTGGATCCACATAACTCTGTGAACAGATATTTTCACATATGAAGTCAGTTCTCTGTCCCTCCCAGAGCCGGTTAACAACTGAACACTCAGAGGCTTGTGTGCTGCTTAAAGTGTTAAACCAAGAGCCTGAGATTGGAGAACTCGCAAGGGAACGCAAGGGCAAGGATCACACTTTAACAGTAAGATCTGCCTTTTAATTTATTTATCAATTAAGTTGCTAAAATGTAAGTAGGACGAGTATTAATGTGAACAAGCTCAAATAAACTAAGATCCTCGTCCTCTTAATGATGACGTCATAAAAACGAATATGACGACATTGTGATGTATCAGGTTTGCGATAGATTATTATATTTCCAAAATTGGAGATGGTTACTGCCTGCGCGTGGGCTTTCTGCATATACATGGCAAGTTTCACGAAGATCCGGTGAAAACTCTGGGTTGTGAAACACAAAATGTCAAAAAATAGGAATGACGTCATAGTGATGTATCATATGTGCGGTAATTCATCTCTGCTACTGCCCTGTTCGATTCCCGCAAACAGAATTCAAAAAGCTTGCCGAGTTTCGGAGATAATTTTTTAGGCGATTTCCATTAGCGGAGATATTTTGACGTCATAACTTTTTTTTCTAGGAGGAATTTTCAAAATCGGAGATGGTTACTGTCTGCGCAGGGTATTTTTACAGATATATGCCAAGTTTCAGGAAGTTTCGATGAAAACTGTAGGCTGTGAAACAAAAAAGTCCACAAGAAGAAGATGAAGAACAACAACGTGAGTAAGACTTGGAGATCCTCCACGAGGATCTACAAATGTACCAATGGCAAGCAGGTCCGTAAATAAGAGTGAATAAGTTGACTCTTCGCACACCACTTCTGAAAGGTTGCCCATACCTGCTCTCGCCTTTACATTACCAAGTCTGGTTTGTTGTGAGCTATCAATCACTTGGGTTCATGAAACAATTCGATCACTTTGCATATTGCATTTGGTTTTCTCTTATTTATTTATTTATTTTGTGTATGTGTCGTGACTGACAAGATAGCTTAGCAGCATGCGCTCGCCTCTGAGTTGTTCAGCATGGGTTTGAATCTTGACGCAGCTATAAACTGTCATCCTGTTGTCTTGCAGGCAGGGCGAGGCATCAGTGTGTGTTTGCCGTTGCTCAGATGGACGTTAAACTGGGAGTCCCATCTGTCAGCGTTAGTTAGTGGACACTAAATATCCCACAGTGTCCTTGGCGACGAGCAGGCGAGCTATTGCCAGCAACCTGGCCAAACTCCAGCACACTCGGTTGAATATCCTGCGTTGGAGTGGCGTACTGTCCAGGATTGTAGCCATAGCCAAGAAACTGTTTCTGCCAAACCGATGCTCTTTTTAAACTAAAGAGCATGGTACATGATGATGATGATGATGATGATGATGATGTGTGGTTTACATGTGTGCATTTATGGCAGTGAAGTAATATTTGAAGAAAAACAGTGATGTGGATTGTTTGTTGTTTGTTTGTATCACAATTCTTTTTTTGTCTTGCAGGGCCAGACAAGGAGCCTGGCACGGTGCGTGAGATCTTTTTGTTAAGGATGGAGCAATTGATTGTGACAAAAGTCAGATTGTATTTATGCAAGAAGAGTGGGCCTCTGGGCTGGCATGTTATCCATGTTAATGCACTTTAACTAGCTTAAGCAAAAGTGGGTGTCTACATTTCGTTAATGCTTGGATTACTAATATTGCATTTTCGGTTTATTTGATAATTTATCATGATCCTAATGCCACCCACCATCCATTTGCACACAGAGTAAATCGGTGTCTCCAGCCAGCAGTGTCCGTGAGGTTGAGAGCAAGAAACGAAAGCTACATGCCAAGGATATGACAAATAACCATGTAAGTAGCCGATACCTTTGTTTTTGGTTCACAAAAAAATATTTTCACAAAAAAAATAAGTGACCACTATATTCGTTATTGGTGTGTCTGTCTGTCTGTCCCGAGCATAGCTCCGTGGGTTTTGATCCGATCCTGATAAAAATTTTGGTGGGAGGTTTACATCATGATCTAGTTTTTTCCTGAGAATAGGCATGGTGCGCCCATTATGGGCAGAGCCACGTCCAAAAAACTTGTTTTTTTGGGGGGGTAGCCGATTTCAATTTGAATCGTCTCCTAGGGGGTTTGTCGAATCTGACAGGGGTTTTGGTATTTGGTTAGCCCAATGGCACCTGTGTAGCCCCACGGAGCTCGATTTTTTTTTTTTTTTTTTTTTTTTTTTTTTTTTCATTTTCGTCACAAGGTCACGAACTTAGAAAATTGTGAATTTTGACATAAAAATCATACGACCGCCCAAACTTTGAGAGCGAGGATGACAATATTTTTAATGCATAATCTTGAGGTCATTTCCCACCTAAAGTCTTCAAATCATTTTGCGCTATCTCGAACACCTTGCCCGTGGCGCCCTCTTCAAGTTTGTTTTTACGCTGATTTCATCAAAGTATGGATAATCCGAGGAGTGCGAGATGCCATATAGCCTATATGACGTTATATTGTTCCTGGAATGTTCCAGAGGAAGTTTTGCACCAAAGGTCATAATCCTTGGCCTTTGACCTTTAAAGTTCACAAAGGTCAAATTTTCAAAGTTGTGGGAATCGAACCGGGTTTTCGACCTTCTTCGACGAACTAACTCCAATAAGCTGTAGTATGTATCCTGTTTCCTTATTTTAATGTCCACAACATTGTTTTGTGACCTTTAAACATTATGCAAAGGTCAAATTTTTAAAGTTGTTGAACGAAACCGGGTTTTCGACATTTTGCAGCTAATAACCTGTCACTCGTAGCACATCATGTTGATAATTTTTATAACTTGGTCAAACATTATCACATTGTCTCATCCTTGACTTCTGAAACAATCTACATCGTCAAATACCGCTCGTGAACCATCGTCGTCTTCAGACTTGTCATTTTTAATTGAGTTATGGTTTTGAACCACTGATTGCAAATGTTGAGCTTTATTGCTTGTTTATAATCCTTGCGGCTCGATATGCCCAGGGCTCATGACAATGTGTTGGTGTCTTGGGGTTGAAACTAATGATGGTCAATTGTAATGTTGCGTATTCTCTTGAGATGAACAAATGCATTTGTTGTTAGATGCTCAACAGGTACACCATTAAACAGTTAGATCACGGAAAACAAGTTTATTTTGAATGTGAAAACTAACGATATGAAGATCCTCGCTCAAAGTTGAATTGTAGTCTAACTTTTGGCCACTGATGGCAGAATCACTTTGGAATGCAATCTTTAAGTTTTTGTCTTTAACTGGGGTCAAATGTATCTCATAAGTTTAGGATGATCATGTTCACACATGCTAAGATTGAAAAATTAGGTCTAACTGCCCCCAAATCAAATTTAATGACTTGAAAATTATTTGCTCACACTGCAGCAAAACTTTTTTGATATGTATGTATGTATATATATATATATATATATATATATATATATATATATATATATATATATATATATATATATATATATATATATATATATATATATATATATATATATATATATATAACACGCACGCACGCACGCATACACACATACTTTACTTAAAGGTCATGTTTTCCTTCGTTTATCTTTTTTTTTTTTTTTTTTTAATTTTCAATGGAATATCAAGGAGACATATTCCATACAGGGTAAAAAGGCAACAAATTGACAGTGGGGCCACATTTTGACATGAGCAAGGGAATTCTATTCTTGCGTATGACAAATTACAGCTCGCAGATCTAAATCTAAGCTGGACAGCCAAGTCGCTGCACTGTCTGTTGTTAGTTGGATTTCCTCAAGTCCTTCATCAAATTTCTGTTGGTGATGCTCATTCACAATGTGATGAATAATCTGATCTGGGTGACCACAGCCACATGCTGGGCTGTCTCTGAAATTTCATTTGTGGAGGTGGTGTGATGTCCTTACGTAAGAGTGCAGATCCTGCTCAGTGAAGACCACTGTTTCTGAGGGAGGTTGAAATCTGGAGGTTCTTCTGTTGATTCACTCACCAGTTCTTTGTTACCAATGTTGTTGTCTGTCCAGAGAATGTGCCATTTGTCCTTTGTGTTAAACCCCATATCAATGAAAACCTTTGCAGAGCCCCAGAAAGGTTTGCATGACTCGAGTCACATATTTGGTAGATTCTGCAGGTCTTCATGGATGGAAACTCAGGGATGGCTTTGATGCAGTCAAACTCTCTCAGTATTCTTGCCTTCTACACACATCAGGTCACGCAAACCTTGCTCGTGAATGCTGTGTCTTTTACACCTGAAAAAGGGGAAAAGTTTCTGGCAACCCTCGACTCCAACTCTGCAACTGGACCGCACGGCATCTCACATGTTCTAAAAACCTGCTCTGCTGCTCTTGCACTTCCTCTCTCTCCCCTTTTCACCCTGTCATTTACTACAGGTCATCTTCCATCTTCTTGGAAATCAGCTAATATCACATCATTACATAAAAAGTGCAAAAATGTATCCCCTTAACGACAGCCAATTTAGCTTACTGTACTTCCAATTATCAGCAAGTTTTTATGGAATCCATCATTGCAGTTGACATCAAATAATTCCTTTTCTCCAACAGCCTCATCTCAGATCATCAATTCAGATTCAGACCTGGTCACTCTACCTTGAACCTGCTGCTTCTACTCTCCCAACAATGGTGGAGGCCCTCAATATCAGACATGAGATCAGGGCAGTCTCTCTGGACATATATCGAGCTTTTGATGCAGTCTGGCATCCTATCTTGCTCTCAAAACTGTCTGCCTCCAGAATCCAAGGCCAACTCCACTCTTGGATTACTGACTTCCTCCACTCTCGTAGCCAATGCGTGGCTCTCAACGGAACCCTTTAATCTCCTCTCCATGTCAAGGCTGGAGTACCACAAGGCAGTGTTCTTGGCCCAATATTATTCCTAATCTTCATCAATGATCTCAATGACTTTCTGGAAAATCCTCTATCTCCTTGCTGATAACTCTACTCTCTGCTATGGCATGTCTCATCAATCTCTCATTGTTTTGAGATGCAGCAGCCACTTTCCTCTCCTCAGACCCTGACAAAATCACATACTGGTCAAACACAATTTTGCTGATGTATCCATATTGTTCACCCTTTGCATTCTCCCTTGATCCTCATCATTACTTGCATCCCATATTTGTCTATCTCCATCTATTTTCGCCCTCTGCCCTGCTGTTGGTGTTTCCCCCTTTCTCCTGCTCTTCCCTTTGTTATGTTGTGTACTGATTTGTTCTGTCATCACTCTTCAATGAGCCAAGATCAAGTTTTGTTTTGTTTTGTTTTTTTTAAGTAAAAAATACTAATGACCCAACATTCTCGGCATTTTTTTAGGAACGTATCCCCTGCAAATGTCATGGTCTGACAGTACAGTACTTGATCAGCACAGCTTCTATCAGGTCTGAAGTCAGTTTGTTCCTTGGCAAGGTTGGGCTCCACCAGGGGAGAGAGCCTGGCCAAAAGGACTCGCTCAAACAACCTGTATGTCGTACATGGCATAGATATGGGCTGATAGCTAAATTAATCAACAGCATGTTTCCCGGCTTAGGGATGTAAATGACTTTAGCCTCTCTCTCTCTCGGTTGATGGTATGACTCCAGTTGCATGAATGTTCGTGAAAACAGAAGCCAACCAATCATGTCCGTGAGGCTCATGTTCTTAAATAATTCAGGATAGATGCTGCTTTCCTTGCTTTGATGGAGGAAAGGCCAGCGTCAATGTCAGCTCTGGTGTGGGGGGCGGGGGGGGGAGAAAACAGGGATATAGAAGAAGATGATGAAATGGTCTTGGAGAGTTCCTTATGGACTTCATGGTGAGCCTCATTAGTTGAGGGGCAGCCTGGAAGAAACAGCATGAGCTGATACTTTTGGAGGTTAATGTCAGTGAGGCAGCTGTAAGATGCCTTAGGAGGTTGCATGCCATTCTACTTGAATGGGTGAAATCAAACTCAGCAATCTCCTGCCATCTTTCTCGTCTGGCCATGTCCAGAGGTTTCAAGAGCTCAGATGAACATCTGTATCCCCAGAAGCTTCATACTGTTGCAGTTGTGTGTAGCATTTGTGAAAACCACATGGGATCTTGCGGGAAACCTGGCCAAAGGCCGCAAAAGCCTGTTTTTGGCTGCTATAACTCTTTGGGACAGGGTTGAGGCTTGTGATTTATTTGCTCCTCATCTTCTGTTCTGAAAGCCTCCCAGTTGGCTTTTCAAAAATTCCAAAAGGCTTTAGGTTTGGACGTAATCAAGGGGTCCTCTATTCCAATGTGGATAAATGCTGGTCGATATTTTTCTCTGTGGAAGGATTTTATGAGATACGTGAAGAGGGTGACAATTACCATCCCTGGAGACAAAATAGAGTTCTGGATTGTAGTCCTTCCTGGACCTATATGAATGGAAAGTGCCTGGTTGCTAGGCATCGTTTGAGATGGCGATCACCAGCAGAGGCCTAAGCCACCAGTTGTTCACCTGCCTCGTCATCTGAAGTATATCCCCATGAGGTGTGATAGCTGTTGAAGTCACCAGCATGAACTTCAGAATGAACAGTAATGGGATGTGCTGGAAGGGGCCACTCTATCCCAGGTGGTTTGCACACATTTGTGATTATGTCCCCAACCTTCCCAGTGGCTATGAGGACATTATTGGCATTAGATTCTTTAAGAATATCAGTCAGTCAGGTTACATCATAATTAGGTTTGGAATGCCATACTTCACATGGTGTACTGCTGTAATAGGTTTGAAACCATAGATGCGGAGCTTTGAGGCATTGGAGTCATCCTCAGCACGTGTCTCTTGAAAAACAAGAACATCATCGAAGTCTTTAGTAGTTCTTGATGTGCAGTCACATTTTGCTCGTGACATACCTTCCACATTTATTTGATGGATGCGAAGACTTTGTCCTGTACTGTGAGCCAATTCACCCTGAAAAGGGCTCTTTGTTAGATCATTGTGCTGGATTTGTCGATGTGATGAATTGGTTAATAACAGGGTGGACTATGGGAAGGTTGCCATCTCCCAGCCCAGCAAGGGAATGAATAGGAGGGGAGGAATGACTGAACACTGCAAGTCAGAGGGTGAGGTTAGTCAGGGTCATTGTGGGTAAAACAACAACAAACATTGATTGCGTGTTGAGATTGGGGATGACATGGAAAGGAGCACCACTTAATTGAAGCCCTGGAAGGAAGAGTGCAATTAAACCATCTCTGGAATGCATTCCCACAAATGGGGGTTAATAAGTTTTATTTTGAGGGTTAGTGGAGGACTGTGTGCATCCTGGAATAGTTAGGGAGGTGTGGAGGGCTGATGTAACAAAGGGAGTTAGATTGGGGGAGAGGTGGTTAAAACAAAAACAAGCGGTCATAGACTGGTACTTACGAAATCGTCAACTTGACCTCTGACTTTGTCTAATGAAAGCTGTCTCGAGAGAAGGTAGCGACGCAAACCAGAAGTTTCTACGATGATTCTGCACCGAACCATCAAAAATCGAATGTTTTGGATGTTTGACCTCACCGTGACCTTGACCTTTGACCGATTTTGACCAAAATCTAATCAGCACTAGCCATCACCCTCCTGAATCACGTGGTGTAATTTGACATTGGTAGCTTCTTCCGTTCTCGACTTATCTGTACCAAACCATCAAAAATCGAATATTTGACCTCACTGTGACCTTGACCTTTGACCGATTTTGACCAAAATCTAATCAGCACGAGCCAGCACCCTCCTGAATCACATGGTGTAATTTGACATTGGAAGCTTCTTCCGTTCTTGAGTTATCATTTTTAGGATGTTTGACCTCACTGTGACCTTGACCTTTGACCGATTTTGACCAAAATCTAATCAGCACTAGCCATCAGCCTCCTGAATCACGTGGTGAATTTGACATTGGAAGCTTCTTCCGTTCTCGAGTTATCGTGCCTACAAACAAACAAACACACAAACAGAGGACGGAAATCATCAATATACTTACGAAATCTAAAGATTTCATAAGTAACAAGTTCATGTGGAAAGCTTTAGGTTATTCCAGTTATGTCGAATGCTTTAGATTACACAATCCAGGAGAGACAGATGTTATGATGGAGCTCTAGCCAATAAGGAAGATCGGTACTCCATTGACAGACAGACAAAGGCCTGGTCGGCTGTGATTATTTTTGATTTTTCAAAGAATAAGTGGGAACAATGGAGGATGCCCAATCTACAGTTGGCTGTTGAGGACAACTTTACTGCATGATTCACCCTTGAGTGGTTACTGGTGATGGTGATGCTGAGAAGTACAGTGGCTGTCGACCTCTTTCAGTGGCTGACCATGGAAATTGATGGGTTAGTTTGAAGATCCTCCCACAATGATGACATTAGACTGATATTTGCTAAGATTGAAGGGCATGGTCCATTTATCAGATAAGTTGTCGATTCCAGATTAGCAGAGAGTGATGCAGCTGCTGTCGGCCCATCAGTGGGATGGAGTGCAACATAATGTGGAGTGGTCTGCAAAAGGGAAGGTTTTTTTTTTAATTTTAATGGAAATGAGGAATATAACCAGCCATATTTTCTTTGGGGTATTCTAGCCTCTGCTAGGAAAGAGGAGAGTTCCATTAATATCATGTTGACTTCATGGGTACAGAAATGGGTGGGGTGACCAGATATGAAAAAAATCACGACATGCACAAAATTCCTTTCAGATGAGAATAATTTAATAAATAAATGAGAGATCTGGACGGGACAAACAAGAATGGCACGTAAAACCCTCATGCCAGACAAACACAAAGAACGTGATATAATCAACTACATAATGATCACCATGAACAACTCTAAATCCCATAAGGCACCATACAAATGAATCGCATACATGCAAGAAACCAGGCAAGTGTGGCTTTGCACTGGCAGCTGCCAGTGGGTGGTGGTGATCAAAACGTCAACATCAACAAACCAAGGACAATAAATCAGGATTCAGATAATGAAACAAATAAGGCAAGGAGAACAAAATAACAAACCAATGCCAATAACAAAAATAATAATGAATAGGCCATGCAAGGCAAACAAGAAAAAGTATTCTCTCCCCCCCCCCCCATTAACCCCACTAACCCATGTCATCAGACACCTGAGTCGAACTGAACAAAGGGTGGGGCACCCCCCAAACCCAAAAGCCCCCTCCCATACCCCAACCTCTCCCTCCCTCCCCAAATCCCCAAAAACCAAATAATACAAGGACACCCAAAACAAACTTCCAAGAGTCTTTTTTTTTTCCTTTGATTACTGGAATCAACAACCTACTGCTGGCTGCAATCTGAAACGTGCAACCACAGGACTCATCAAGAATCCAGTCCACCTCTGGAAATAAGGACAGAAAAGGTAAATCAAACCAGAGTAAAATTAAGATCAAACAAAAGTAAATGCAACCACCCCAAGGCCGAGCCCGCGAGAAGCCCGCACAACAGTGAGAAACTCACCAGGAAACTAACAGCTCCCAGGGCTGCCCCTGAGGCATGAGTGAACCTATGAGAATCAGGTGGGCTTGCTGGCCCTGTTGGAGCACCCCCAACTTTTCCAAGCTCGGTCGACGACTGCGTCTGCACGTGACTGCCACTTGCACCTTCGTAAGAGATTTCCCACAATGGGACCCCCCCCCTTCACTATGGTGAAGTCCAGCCGACTTTCCCGCTTCCGGGGGGGGGTGCTTTACGACACACTTGACCCATCATTTTGGCCAGCACCACACCCCGTCACCCGCAGGCTGTTGCCGAGCTTGTACCTCCAGAGGTACATGGACAGGGCCATGCTCCATACCTGCCCAGGATCCATCCATTCCCGAGAATAGAATCCTCTGGCTCATGCTTTCCACAGGTCAGTGTTGATGATATTTACTATCCTCCAGGCCCGCTTCCATTTGTGGGCAGGCACTGGATGTGGACAGAGCCCACAGAACACAGACATCAAGTCTATTCATCACCAGCCAGGGCACATGGCTTTCGAGGAGACTGGCCACAAGCAACCAGACCCCCTTGGTGACAGGGTAGTCCCACAGGACATGTCTGACCATTTTGTCCCCTGTGCATCGGTGTCAGAGACACTGGACAGACACATTCAGGTTCCTCTGAAACTGAAACACCCGGACTGGAAGACGCTCATGGGCGGCCTGCCACGCGATGTCTTTGTGGTCATTCACAAGACAAGGAGCCGAAACGTTCCACCAAATTTCTTTTTTCAGTGGTACGTGCCGTGACAGGGCATCCACAAAGGATGCGCACCTTCCGCAGCACCTTCCTGGGATGCAGGTTTTTCAGGACCCGTAACAACCGACAACAAACAACCACCCGGTCGGTGCGTAAGCAGGTACTGCACCTGGGCAAACTTCTCAAACATCCAAAAATGCTGTGTGCTCGACTCCTAAAAGGACAGAGACAGCAGAAGAGACTGCCCTTTCATCTGTCGCATGAGTGACCCCAGGAAGAAAAACAAAAATTCCCGCACCAGCAGGTGACCTGGGTCCTCTGACATCATCAAATCCATAAGAGCACATGAAAATGCACACATGCATACACACACGGGACTGGGGACACCCTTCTCACACTGAAAATCAGTCTCACCAGAGCCCGTCCCACCGCATGAGGAGGTGTGGAGACTAGCCAACTTTTAACAATTTTCCAAACAAAACATTCTTGATCACTAAATTGCACCCCTTCATGGTAAGGCGCCAAAGCCACCAAGAAGCGACTTCAATTTACAAGTCCTCGGTGACCTTCTGCCAGTTCTCAGCGGCCACCCCGCCAGGATCAAAGCAAACCCCGAGGATCTTTAATCAATCTCTCCGCTCCGTATATGTGCAAGAGGGGGCAAAGCCCGTCCTGTGCCGACGAAAGTGCATGACCTCGCTCTTCCTCGGGATGACTTTGGAAGAGAAGGCCAACCCAAACAGCTTGCAAAGATGTGCCAGCCTTCACATGGCAATGGTGTCAGTGACGAACACCGACGCATCGTCCATGTATGGCCTCACCTTTAGGCACTCCCCATGGACTCCAAAACCGATAGCCCTGGGAAGGACACGCCCGCAGTACACATGCAAAGGACAAAAAGGACAGTGACATCGGGCATCCCTGCCTGACTCCAGAAGCGACTGGGAAGGCTCCTGAGAGATGTCCATTGACCAAAACACGGGCTTCAACATCCCAATACATGAGGTCGACCCAATGCATCAAATGTGGTCCAAAGCCAAAACGGTACAAAACGGCCATCATGTATTCGTGAGACACTCTGTTGAAAGCCTTCTCCTGGTCCAAACTGATGATGCTCGGTGGGAGGCCTCTTTCCTCCGCATTTTGGATCGCCTCTCGAATCAGGCTTAGACTGTTGGGGAGTTCTTTGCTTTTGCACAATTGCAATAAATGCGTTTGCAATTTTCGTTCAAGTACAGTTGTGCGGTCGTAATTGTAGTGTTCACGAACCAGGCGGACAACGGAGCAAGCAGCAACTCTGCTTTATTGCGTGGCACAACGGGCACAACGCCTAGCGGGCAGGACATAATATAAACCCCGATCACGTGACTACAAGCATCCAATCTACATACAGCACATTTCCTCCCCCTCTAAATGGCAGAGATGAACATACAAAATCCTCCAAATACTGAGGCCGCTTTCTGATCCGACTAGGACGAACGGGGCAGCAAGGAGATACCGCAACAGATTCCTCCTGATTCGGTAGGGGTGACATACCAGTAGGGCTTGTCCAATTTTTTTAGCATCAAGAGCACCATGTGGACAAGCTTGTTCGTTTTCCTTGAGCAGGACTGATTCAGGTAAACACCTCGAACCCACTAGCCCAGTCGGTGCTGGCACGTCTGGCATTGGCGATTCAACAGACACCACAGGTCGTGGTCCCACTTGTCCCGACGCAATGGTACCCGGTACAAATGGTGATGCTGAACAGCGATCATGAATTTGGTTGACGTGCCGTTTCCACACCTTCCCATCATCAGTTTTAACCATGCAGTTTGCTGGCCCGAGTACCACGGAGATCACTGCCGGCACCCACTTCCAATCGTGGAAATAATCACGTACCATTACACGCTGCCCTACTTCAAAGGTGCGCACCAGCGTTGGACGTGATACCGCCCCAGACACCGACCTCCCAGGCCTCAACAAGTCCAGTCAAGACCTCAATGCACGCCCATACAAACGCATAGCAGGTGTATCACTTGTTATGTGGTTGGATGAACAGCATTTCTATAATGTAACAAAAACACATCAACCATCGTTTGCATAGATGACCCTCCCCTCTCCGCAAAGCACGCTTCAACGTTTTAACAAACGATTCAGCCTGGCCATTCGTTGCCGGGTGGTATGGTGCTGACTTTAGGTGCTTGACACCATTCTGCACCATGAAGCCATTAAAAACACCAGAAACAAATTGCGGACCATTATCAGAAACCAACACTTCGGGTAACCCTTTGTTTGCAAAAATTGATCGTAGCTTTTCAACCGTGTTTTCCGCCGTCGTGGATTGCATGACCACAACTTCCGGCCACTTGGAGAACGCATCAACAACAACCGAAAATATCTTGACCTTAAAAGGACCAGCAAAATATACATGGATTCTTTGCCATGGCCTGTCTGGAATAGGCCATAAACACGACACCCGTCGTGGATTGTCGGCGTCTGACTGGCATGTAGACGCAAACGGTTGATACTCAGATGTTGAAGGCAGGTCGTTCCAATTTCCAGTGGAGACCGCCTGTACGACACGGGCGAGCACAGGATCGGATCGTGGGCTGATTCAACAGCCACCTGCTTAGCCGTGACCGGCCCACACTGGATTTGGCTCAGTGTAAAAACATCAACATGATCGGATGATTCAGACGAAGATGGGTCCTCTTTGCAAGGCAATCGTGAGAGACCGTCGCAGTTGGCATGCTTCTCAGTGCCCCGGAACTGGATATCGTAGCTGAAGGCAGCAAGGAACAAACACCATCGTTGTATTCGTGCCGCCGCCGCCACCACTGGGACACCTCGTTTCGGTTCCAGGATGAATTGGAGTGGTTTGTGATCAGTCTGCAAGGTGAAATGATGACCAAGCAGGTGTGGGTGAAACTTCCGCACTCCCCAGACGAGGCTGAGAGCCTCCCGCTCTATTTGGGCATATTTCTGCTCTGCTGCCGACAGGGTGCGAGATGCAAAACAAACAGGTGGCTCAGAACCATCGTCCATCTTGTGTGATAGCACTGCTCCGATGCCGTACGCGGAGCTGTCACATGCTAAAAAGAGCGGACGTGTAGGCTCGTAGTGAACGAGAACCGTATCCTCTGTGAGTAGCAGCTTGACATGATTGAAAGCTGCCTGGTGGTCAGATCTCCATGCCCAGCGTTCCTCCTTCCTGAGCAGTCATGTTAACGAGGCCAACTCAGAGCTCAGGTTGCTCACGAATTTCTGGTAGTACTGTGCCATACCAATGAATGAGCGAAGCTGAGTCTTGTCCCGTGGTGGTGGCATGTGCTGGATCGCCTCCACCTTCCGTGGACCTTTCAACAGCCCCTCCGGTGTGATGACGTGCCCAAGGTATTCCAACCGTTGTTTGAAGAACGCACACTTGTCCCTGTTCAAGCGGAGACTGCAAGCCTCCAACTTCGTCAGCACTTTGTCAATGTTGTTGAGCTGATCCTCAGCCGTTTTTCCTGCAATGAGTACGTCATCCAAGTAGGTTTTAGCGGGAAGGCCTACACAAACCTGATCCATTGCTTTCTGCCACAGGGCGTGGGCTGAAGCAATCCCAAAACAGAGCCGGGTGTACCGATAGAGTCCTTGACATGTATTGATCGTCAGAAGGTCACCACTCCCGGGGTCCATTTCCAGATGAAAATATGCATCCCGCAGATCGAGTTTCGTAAAGAATTTACTCCCTGCCAACCGCGCATATATCTCATCGATTGTTGGAAGTGGGTACTGTTCGATACTAAGACCTGGGTTGACCGTGGCCTTGAAGTCCCCGCATAATCGAACATCATTCCGCTTCAGCACCGTGACGACTGGAGTGGCCCAGTCCGAGTATGGGACCCATTCAATAACTCCACAGGCCACAAGTCTGTCTCACTCAAATTTCACCTTGTCCCGCAGCGCATATGGAACTGGCCTTGGTTTACAGAAACGTGGCGCCACGCCATCCTTCATGAAAAGCTTGGCTTGTGTGTCCTTGAGTTTCCCAAGCTCATTGCAAAACAGGCCTTGATGCTTTTAAAGAATCGCCTCTGACTGATTCTCCAATCGGCTTGGTATGGTTTCTACAAGGTGAATGGCTGCCCAGTCTAGTTTGATGCGGGTCAGCAGGGAGACCGACCGAGGAGAGATGGCCCCCTTCCTCGAACCACATAAAACTTGAGAGCGGCGTCCTGGCCTTGATAGCTCACGGACACGTCTGCCATTCCAATCGGCTTTATTTTCTCGCTGGTGTAGGTGTATAGTGTGAGGTCTGAACTGATAAACTTCAGACCGTTCAGCTTACGCGAGGTCTGTTCGCCTATGATGGAGACCGCCGCTCCCGTATCAACTTGGAATGTGATAGGCGTCTTGTTAATCTCCACTTCCACCATCATCGGTCGTGTTTTCGCAGGGCCAACCGAATAAAGACTCATCAATGGTTGCAGATCCTGCCCCGGGTCGTCAGGGTCATCATCGTCCATGACTTTTACGGTGGTCGATGCCGCTCGACACGCGCGTTTCAGATGGCCCACCTTGTTACAATGTAAACACACGCTGTTTTTATAAGGGCACACACGACGGAGGTGTCGACCCCCACACCCCCAACATGCCTGCGTGTTTACTTCGCCATCCGATCGGACGTGTTGTGAAGGCTGGCCGCGATTCATACCGAAGGTTGCTTGTGGGGTCTGAGGTGAACGGGACATCTCATTGATCCCCCAGTCACCTTCCATGGTCTGACCGGCGATGGCTCATACATCCTTGAGGGACTGTTCGACAGCCGATGCAGTTTCGACCGCAATGACGAAGGTTGATGTCCTCGAACTTCATACGAAGTATTGCCGAAACCATCTTTCGGTCTTGTAAACCGGCAATAAATCGATCTTTGAGCCTGGCGGCACGCTCATCCGGCATGAATTTGCAGGCAACGGAGAGATGTTTTAATCTTGCCACAAAATCCGCCACGCGCTCTCCAGGGATCCTCGACAGATGATCGAATTCATGCCTCGCTAGTTGTGGCGATTTCTCCGGCTTAGTGCGTTCTTTCATCTTCTGAACGATCGCGCGAAATGTCAGCATGTCGTCTTTCGGCTTGTCGGGCACGACCAAGTCACATAACAGCCGGTAGTTGTCCGACGACGGCGAAGAAAGAAGACTACCCTTCTTCGTGATTTCCTCGCCCACGCCATTCGCGTTGAAATGAAACTCCAATTGATCCGCAAACAGTTTAAAGTCGTCGCCAGTGAATACCAGAACCTTGCCGTGAACACTGACTCGATTGTCAGCAATCCCATCCATCGTCGCCAAACTGTAGTGTTCACGAACCAGGCGGACAACGGAGCAAGTGGAAACTCTGCTTTATTGCACGGACGTACAGGGCACACCGCCTCGCGGGCGGGACATAATTTAAACCCCGATCACGTGACTCCAAGCACCCAATCTACATACAGCACAGTAATGAGCCACATTGCCTCGTAATTTGAAGTTTGTTTCATTCAGAACCCCAAGCATTTGCAGAATGCAAATGCAGAACCAGAACCCACCCCAAGCAGAACCAGACAAATAAGTCTGGATACAAACAAACACGACATAATAGTGACCGAAGCTTTTTGTGCTGCACTCTTCAGGGTAAGATTGCAGCAAGTGAAGGAGGAAGTGAAGGCGCATGTTTGTATATGCGTCTCTATAAAGTAGACACTGATTGGTTCAACCGTAATGACGTCACGGTTAATCCGACCACCCATTGGTCGGCTCATCATCTTCACCTCGAGCTCCCATTGGCTTGAGCAGAGTTAATCAATGATTGACGTTTGCAACCGCATCCTGGAGAGAGGGGGGATGGGTTTCCCAGAAGGTCCATTCACCATTTGGTGGATCCAGGTCAGAACAGATGCCGTGTTTTCCTGTCCAGGGACATTTCGCCCGACACAAGGTTTATAACAGTCTAGTACAGGGCTCATAAGGTCAGCAGTATCCTCAGCCTTAACTGAGAGGGAACCATCATTTGGGCTGTTCACTTTGGTTTTATCCAATGCGATCGGTCTTGCAGTCTCCCTGCTTCTCCTCCCGTTGCAATTTCCAACAATTTAACTTGAGATGTCCCCTCTGATTACAGTAATAACACGTTATGACGGTTCCCCTGCGAGATGCCTTGTTCAACCACTCAACCTGTCTACCCAGAGATGGGTAGACTGAGCCACATGTGTTCTGAGCCACATCAAAGGAATGGGGGGAATCATTTGGACCGCCATCAAAATCAGAAACCGGTCTGGTCTGTCATTCCAAAGGAATTTGCAGTTCTAATTTTTTTTAAAACTCAAACTCTTTCCTTTTGCTTTTCTTCAAACTCTATTTCCTTTTCTTTGTCTTCTAATTTTAACCTGACCTGTCATTCTTCTGATTCTATCCTGGCTAATTCCAAGGCATCACTCCTCAACCTTATCTACGGTTCTAACCCCATGCGACTGACAATAACCGCACCGATCTCCGACTTTTTCATACGGGATGTCATGCTAACCCCAAGATAATCAGCTCCAACTCGTACCTCTACCTTGCATAACAGTTCTGCATCTTGTACTCGTAGTCCCTTTGGATCCACAAATTCCTTCATGTGAAAATCCATCCCCTCAGCCATGGTGCACAACTGCAGTAAATATAGTAGATAACAGCACCATAAACAAAAACGTAAAAGTATCTGACAATGAAAAAAACCAACCGAAAATCCATAACAGGCATCATATAAATTCAAATCCCGGATGAGCCCCCAATTTGTTATAGCCTACAGCACATCAAGCCAACATAGGGAGAGGGCAACTGGATGACCAAGCAAAGAAGAGACTGATCAGAGAGGGCACTGTCCAGGCTTCCCAGTGGGGCCCAGGCAGGTCTCGACAGTAGGAAGGGTTCGACCAAACACAACCTTCCGATAACGATACTGCAGATGGAAATTCCAAAATAGCCACTCTCTCCTCCACTGCATCAACTTCCTGGTTCCCCCCTCCTACCCCACAACCAACCACAGGCTTTATACCCATGGGCAGAACCATTGGGTCTAACTCGGGGTGGTGGGGGGGTGAGAAGAGGAAGAACTCACCCCCTCCCCCCCCCCACCCCCCATCAGCCAGAGACTCAACTGACCGAGTGGCAGCCCACTGCACCCAGAACTTGGCAAGCGTTCCAGTGGACTGGAAGGATACATCAAACCCTTGGGCCAAAGAGATGAGGCAAAAAAAGTTGGCAGCTGTAAACCCCAGCACATCCAACAAAACTTCCCGACCAAAAGTCTCATTGGCCGGAATGGCACCCTCCTAAACTAACCAAAAACTGATTCAATTATGGCACCTGCTCGCCATACCATGGTTCTGGGTTTGGGTGGGGACAACACTCGGGATAAAGGGGGAAGAGGGAGGGAGGAGGTGGTAGCAAAGGGGAGAGCGAGGCCTACCAGACAGGAGGAAGGCCGGGGAAAAGTAGCAAGGGAAAAGACGAACGAAAACGCAGGACAAACAACACAAAGAAAAGGACAAAACATGCAGACAATATGATAAAAAAGAAAAATCGCACAAAATGAACACCACAAGCCTCAGAATATGCACTACAAATCTTTTCATTGTGCAATCCTCGGGTGAAAGTCACACAAAGTGAATGAGATAATGAAGAACCACCTACATAGGCCACCGAACAATAAAACCAATTCCGATTGGATGCTCTCCACTGACGTCTACTCCCAATGCTTTCGGTCGCAGGAGCCTATTCAGTGTTCATTGCTCCAATTTAAGGTCGCGAAGTCTGGGGCAGGGCCATGAGGGCCAACGCAGAATCCTCTTCATCAACATCTGTGACTGGAAGATGAGTTTGTGTTGCTCTTCTTTTTTGCACAAATGTGCAAATTGAATTGACAAACAATTTTATTTACTTATTTCTGCTGATATAACATAGGATCCATGGAATAGATAAATGTTGCTTCCAGTATTCAGAGATGTGTTATACTTCATCCTCTACTCAATATCTTGAAGGTATCTACACCATACTGTTCGGCACAGTTTGCATTCTCAATCGAATGCTGTCCACCAGCAGATGCACACGACGTTGAGCTCGATGCTGGGACCTTCCGACATGCACCTCCAGTACCGGCTGTATTCTTTCTTGTTCCACTAGTGTTCCTCCTGATGGACAAAGGGACGTGCTGCTTGATTCTATCAGTCAAGGTCTGGGTAGTTCTGCCTACATACAACATACAGGAGATTCTCGTATAACGCGGGGTGATGCGTTCCCGCGAAACGCCGGGTTATCCGAAAACATGTTATGGGGCAATATTTAACATGTAAAAGTCTGGGTTATGTTCTCATCGTGGAAGATTTCAACCATTTAAGGTTGAAGTCACCGATAAGTGACTTCATCCATAAAATCCTCAAAAAGGCAGGACACAATTCATAAATATAACGTATAACAAATACAAACATTTAAAATGAATTACTTTTTAAAAAGTATTCCCATGATTGGGGTTGGATCCAGCACATATTGCTTGTGGCAGGCCAGTTGAGGTTGAAGTACGTATAACAGTTGAGGTTAAAGGTTGAAGTACTTCCCTTGTCCAGTTGAGGTTGAAGGCTCAGAAGATGAAATGGAGGCTCATTTGCTTGGGCGTTTTTTTGAAGAACTTCATAAAGGAGACTTGAGTGGTTGCCTTCATTTTCTGTTCATTGACCTCCTCGAAACATTTCAGGACATTCTCCATCTCCTCTCCGCACCTTGGAATTTGTCATGCAATCGGGATTATGTTGACAAAGATGGCCATGGCTTCATCGACCAACTTGAAACCTTTAGCTATGACCTTCGTCATCTGGGTTTTAACAGGCTCAAGCTCCTCAGGACTCTATTTTGATTCCTCTGATGTGCGATACCTCTGAAGCGTGAAGATGGCAGTCAATGAATTAAATCCTCCATTGAGAACACCCTCATTGTTCAGCTCCTCCCTGTGGGACAGAAGCAAATCCTCAACATCATCTTCGTCAACCTCCTCAAATCCCACTTCTCTTCCATGATCACAATCTGTTGCCTTGCTTCACTGACTTGAGCCTCCATGACTCCTCTGAACTTGATCACTGCCTCAGGTCAGAGTTTCCACCACGCTCCACTGATGCACCGACAAGTGACTTTATCCCAGGCATCACCGGTGATATCAATTGCCATCTTGATGTTAAACTGATGCCAGAATGTCTTGATGCTGATCTCATCTGCATCACATTCCCTGATAAGCCTGGAGAAAGTTCGATGGAGGTAATGGGCTTTAAAAGTTGCGACGACCCATTGTTCCATTGGCTGGATGAGTGATGTAGTGTTAGGAGGAAGAAGCAACACCTGATTGTTATCACTCAGATCAGCAATGCTTGGAGGATGGCCAGGAGCATTATCACAAAAGAATAAGGATTTTCAAGGGAATCCTCTCCTCACAATAGGCCCTCAATTCCTTGTAGAGCTCCCTTGAAAAGTATTTGCTGAAGATCATGAAATTATCCAGTCCTTCTTATTTTCTCTCCAAAAACCGGAGTTTTGAATTCACATATCCCTTCAATGCACATGGATTTTCTGCATGATAGACCACAAGTGGCTTTCATTTGTGTTCACCCGAGCCATTAGCTCCCAAGATCAAGGTGAAGTGGTCCTTGGCAGCTTTAATTCCAGACGCTGTCTTTTCTTCGATGGAGATGAAAGTGTGGCTGGTCATGCGTTTTTAATAAAGTCCAGTTTCATCAAGGTTAAACACCTGGCTTGGTGTGTAATCTTCATCCGCAATCACTGATTTGAAGACGGCTGGAAATTGTTCAGCAGCAGCATAATCTGCATCAGCAGCTTCTCCAGTCAACTTGAGATTGTAGAATGCATTGTGACTCTTGAAGTGCTCGAACCACCCATGACTGGCAGCAAACGGCGCTGGATCACTGGTATCTTTGGTTAGATAGCCATACAAACTCCTCGCCTTCTCTTGAATGACCATTCCAGACAAGGGCATGTTCTTTTGGTTTTGATGCTCTGTCCCCATGATGATCATCATCATCTCCATTTTCTCAATACCATCAGGCCGAGATCTTGCAGTTCTGGTAACAATGGGATTTGTTGTTGTCTGAGCACTCTTACGGATTTTATCACAATTGTCACGAATGGTTCTCACTGTCGAATCAAGAAGTCCCATCTCTCTTTGAATATCAATGCTGCGCTCACCTCCATCAAACCGATCCAAAACGTTTAATTTAAACTCCAATGAATGCGACTTTTTTTGACTTCTTCTTCACTTGATCATTATCTCCAGTGCCAATAGTTTCAGCTGCTGTGAGTGAATGACTTGCTCAGAACGATGGAGTGCAGAAAAAGTGGCCATTGTGAGTCGATGAATTAAATCGACGCATTTTTGCGACGGCGCAATCAGAATACGCATTAGACGAGGGTCACCCGTACATGAAGCAAAAACATGCCAACTGCTTATGTGCATATCATGCATTGTAGTTTTATAGCTCAGGTAATTCCAATTTCACTGGGACCATAGGCTGACACCGGAGGCCTGAAGCCTGAGGCCTATACTCATTGTTGCCTTCATAAGGCCAATGATGCCGATTGTCACCAATCTTTCGATATTTGATGATTGTTTTAATGGTCTCTTGAGTTGTTTTACACTGAATGAAAAACTTGTTGGGAGGGCATGGCAATTGTGAATATAATACTGTTGTAGATTTCCGCCCGTTTGGCGTGTGGGCGACCACCTTCAGCCCGATTGCGGCTGCGCGCGCCCACCGAACGAGCAATCCAGTCATAGTTTCCGGATCAACGCCGAAACCCAGCTACGGGTGTTGTTAACCACACCATAAACCAGCCAACTCTTCTGTCCACGCGCTACAGGGTCAATCGCCGAATTGTCGATATACCTAACTATTCACGCGGACAGAAATGCCGGGAGTTTATACCTCAACGGGACCTGCACGAAAACAAGCCGCTTGAGCAGCTCGTTCCATATGCAATTGCCGAGCAGTTATATATCGCCAAGTCCCATCGGACCAGATGTACATTTTTATCGGCTTATAAACAGCCAGCTAATTATTCCGAATGCTCCATGGCAGTCAATGTGAGGAAGGGACGTAACGAGCAGGTGACATTTAACAATGCGGACATTTATTTCATTACACAGGCATGCAATGAATGGGGGGATGGTGAAAAAGGCACGAGCAAAAACCTACAGCCGAGTTCTATTATGAAATGTAAAGCAAATACAACACAGGCACTTAACAGTTTCCTACTTGTTAGACGGGCCCACAAACACACGTACGCACACACACACACACCCAAGAAATGGTGGCTGATGCCTTTAATAAGAACTTCAACTCTGAGGGACAGATGAGCTGAAACCCAGAACATATCTCGAACCTCTCCACCTCGTGTGGTTTTCAAGCTGCTCGGACCTGGGCTCCAGCGAGAGCAAGCTGGATCCAATCGCCGTGAGCCGAGATCCTTTCCGAGCTCCAGCGAATCCTCTCGCACTTCTGAACACGTGCTGGTGAGACACGGCGCCGATCCTTCCCGTCGATGTGTCGCTTCCCTGAAGAACCATCTCCAAGATGAGGCCAAGGAGTCTCACCAAGCCGGGAACCAAGCGGAGGACAAAGAGCTCCACGAACCAAGAAGAGACAGCCGAACCGGACGACGAAGTAGAGCGCAAAACAGGCGCGACTCGCAAATCTCTCTGAACAACAACCAACAAGCTCGAGCCGAGCAACCAGCTCAACTCTCTTTCGACGAACCAAGCACAAAAAGCGAACCACCTCTCTTCCGAACAAAGCCAGAGCCCAAAAAGCGAACCGAGCCAAGCAGAACCAAAAAGCCTTCAACCCTAACCCGATCCAAGCAGAACCCGAAGGCCTACTACAAGCCAAGCCCGAACCAACTCGAGCCAAGCAGTGTCCCTTTTTTATTCCTATCGGCCCCCTCCCCCGCCCCCGGCGTGACTCATGCCCTCATGCTCCATCCCCCGCTCAACCACGGGTGGGAGGAAGTTGTTTACGTCTTGAATCACGGGACGGGAGGGCTCTTCTTCCTCTTCCCAGAAGAGGGGGAGGGACGTTTCCATTGTGTTGTGATCGCTCCCTAACTATTAAATTGAATCGCAGCGCATTTAATCGATTTCTGCCCATTAAACAATGGAAGGTGAGCTGTCTATGGAACAAGCACTTATCAACATAACTGAGCTAAAGGAACCTGAATGTTGTGTGCGATCGAATTCCAAATCCGTAACAATACGATACTTCCGAAGATGTATTAGGCTTACCAAAATGGTGGACGTATGATTTTTATTCTTATTCAGGTTTTCAGTTGTGCGTGGCATCAGGCCGGCTGTCCAACCAATTGGTATCGAGTGGATATACATACATACATACATACATACATACATACATACATACATACATACATACATACAAACACTTGCTCCATGCTATATGGATTATTATTGGTGGGAATGGCTGTGGGTTGTTTTCTACCATTTTTAATTGTTTCTTCAGTGTTTAAAGTATAATATGAGCAAATTGCAAGAAGGATAAAGCTTTATTTTTCAGGAAAGTGATGCAGAAAAAAGTGATGAGAACCTCGTGGTTGATGTCTCAAATGAGGTTGGTACTTCCTTGTCTGCAGCTTTCTGAGATGTATGATTATTTTTGACATTTTCTGACAAGGTTAGTTGATTGTATTTATTTTAATCTCTCTGTAACCATACTAATAATTGTAATTATCAGTTATCGTCATGTCATGGTGTTTTGATAATTCCACACTTTCATATGAAGGCAGTTAAAAAAACACCATCTTGGATAAAAAGTAATCTTAACAAGTACAGGTACACTCAAAATACACCACTTCATGTCTAATACATAGTAACAAATCCTCCAGTGCACGACATCACCGAGGTGCTCTCGGCGCCTGGCGATGCCGCCATGCAACACTTGGAGGGAGCAGTGTACAATAATTGATTGATTAATTATGTAATTATATTAAATAAATTATTAATAAAATCTTTAAATTATTAATTTCTTAAATTGGGTAATAGCATACCGAAACCACCACTGTTTTATCCAAATGTGTAACTTTTTGAAAATTAAGTAATTGATTGAAAAATAATTGATTAATCAATAAATGAAAAATACACTTTATAGCCAAGTTACTTGCTCATTGTCTTGTCAAAATATCAGCTTTCTTTCTCAAAAGGTGCCTGAGATATTGCCCAGATGAGAAAGAAAATAAATAAGTAATTAAATTAATCGATAATAATTAAGTAATTTATTGATTAATCAAAAATATGAAATACTGCTTTTGCTTAATAGTGGGGCAACTTAGCTAAATATAGCATAACAATTGTGCATTTTGTGAGGAAAGCACCAAATTTGGCACACTATTAGCCTATCATATTATGAACAGATTTGGATATTGGGCCATCTCAAATTCAGCCGCTGGTGGCTGTGGTAGCCATTTTCCACTGCCATCAAAAAGTTTGAGATGGCCCAATATCCAAATCTGTTCATAATATGATAGGCTACTAGTGTGCCAAATTTGGTGCTTTCCTCACAAAATGCACAATTGTTATGCTAAGTTGCCCCACTATTAGCATTTGTTCACTATTGTCCCCGGCTTCCTAGCTCAAAGGATGGCTGAGATAGCGCCTCGACAAAGAAAAAAAAAAACTCAAGAAGACGTCGTGCAGAGCACGATACTTGCAAGATCCTTAAAACAAATTTGACCTAAAAAATAATTGGTGGTTGAATTCAATGACCAAATATGCAACTCCTCTTCAAATTTCAAGTGAATCGGATGAAAATTGACAATTTTAGAAATTCAGCCTATGTTGACGTTTTAGTCTATGAGGACCTCCAAAATAATTGGTGGTTGAATTCAGTGACCCAAAATATATATCATCTTCAAATTTCAAGTCAATCAGATGAAAATTGAGGATTTTAGAACTCTCACCTTGGTTGTTGATCTTTTGGTCCATGTTGACCTCAAAAATAATAGGCTTCTTCCTACAAACTCTACCATGTCGTGAAGATCGGTTTAAAATTGTGACCTGTAGGTGACAGACAGACAGAATAACAAGAAAAAGACGTTGTACAGAGCACGATACTTGCAAGATACACCCCCTCTCCAAAGGTTGCCATGGATACATCACATTGTCCATTTCATTAAGATTAAAATTGACTGTTGATCAAAGCTCAGGTCAATCGGATGAACATTGATTATTTTTCAGATTGAAATTGATGATTTTAGAAGCTTGACCTTTGACCGTTGGACCTCAAAAATAGTTGGTTTCCAAATTCAGTGATGGACTATGCAAATCCTGTTCAACCTTCAAGTGAATAGGATGTAAATTGACGATTTTTCAGTTGAAAATTGATGATTTTAGAAGTTTGACTTCAAGTTGACCTTTGACCTCGAAATCAATATGCTTCTCAGTTGAGACTACCTCTACAACTTGAAGTTTCATGATGGGTTTAGAATTGTGACCTGTAGGCGATTGACAAACAGACAGACAGATGAACAAAATCGACTGACCAATATACTTGAAAAATCTTCGATTTTGCAAGTAACAAACGGAGTGAAAACTGAGTTATGCCCTTTAGGCACACATCATCGTGGGTTCCTTTGGTGCCCAGTGATGATGATGTGCAGTGCCTGGAGATGAAATCTGGAGGGACGGTGTGCAATTAATTATTTTGTTGCTTAAGCCTTAAATAACCAGTATTTTGTTATTGTTTTTTTAGTATTATTTTTTTTTTTAAATGATTCTGATCAATTGAATAATTTGTATGATTATGGTTACTTCCCAGAAATAATAGTTTTGCATTGTTATTCTAAAATAATAGTTTGACAGGATGGTGTAGAGGTTGAACTTTCTGTCTTGTCTGAGTTTGATTATGTCAAACTGTCAGATACACGGATTGGTGCTTTACAGGCATCGCGGTGCACCTCAGTGTGTCTGCTCTGGATGGACGTTAATCCGAGTGTCCCATCTACTAGCATAAGTTTGTGGACGTCAAAGATCTTGCGATGTCTTTCTTGAGTTGTTGCCGGCATGCTGAACTGTTTGTTCCCAAAGTCTCCTTCGGTCAAACATCAGACCTGGCCAGCCGGTTCACAAAAGACTGGCCAAAAACTTCCCCTTGCCGACCTCACAAGATGGTGATACTCATGAAATGCCAGTAAAGTCGTTGTGGTGTTATTAATGTTGTTTGATGCAAGCATAGAAATTTACAAGGAAAAGACATTAGCTTCCTCTGGAATAGCTCCCTCTGGTAGTGCATTCTGGAATTATTTTTAAAAGGGTCAAAAAGAAAAACCTGTCCTATTTGGTGTGGGTGAAATTTAGGAAATAATTCAATATAAACTTCTTACTAGCTACCAGTCATTATATGATATTTCAGTATATCATTATATACTAATCGGTCAAATATGATACCTTCACCAAAATTCAGAATAACTTTGTTCCTTAAGATCAATAAAATCGCTTCCATCTGATACAAAACCAATTTCCAGGAATTACCGACTACTTATTCAACCAAAACTAACATCTTGTCCACGATCGGTCAATGCATGTGACATCACATGTTTCACAGGTATTCATGAACAGGACATGGCTTCATGTAAATTATTGAGGAAAAGCTATGAGGTTATAATTTCTGCATACTTTGTGCATTTTATTTTTTCTTTGAAGAATTGTGATCAAATCTGGCATTGTCTTTAAAAAAGATAATTAAATTATGATTTTACTTTAAACGTGGGTTTATGAAACGTCTCTCTCTCTCTCTTCCTTAGGATGCAGGATCTCCACATGGCAGCCCCAGAGAATCACGGGAGAATGGAATCGATGAGCCCCCCGGCCGTTCCAGTAAGGACACTGCTGCACAAAGTCCTGCCTCAGTAGCTTCATCGGGCAGTGGAGGAAGTTTGCGCGATCCTGGACAGGTATTGTAACAGGACCAATTTGGTATCAGCACATGGGTTATCAAAGCCTGTTTTACGAAATTAATATATGTTTTCGATAATTGCAAACAATTTAAAAGAAGGGTTTAAAACTGTTCCCTTTCTCACCTGTCATCAGAGAAGCGTTGACGAGTCACACCAAATGTGCTGTCATTTGGTCACAAATGCTTTGTTCACGGACAATCAGCTTGTTTTTGTAAACTTGCGATTCAACACTTCTCTTGCTAATGCAATCATAAGATCAGGGCTAGTTTGGAAACATGCACTCGGTGCCAAGTTCTTTGCAATCATTATTAAAGGCCAACTGCTTTACTGACTCGGACTTCTTTTGGCTGTGCAAAACAGCATTATGTTCTTGATGGCGTATTGTTCTCCATAGCTTACCCTGGTGTTCTGCTCAGAACTATTCCATCTTTATGTGCAAAATTGATTTTCCACTTTTAGACAATGGCTTTCATCAATAACTGTTGGCTAGACAGTTGTCTGTCAAATGTGGATGTGGTGTTGCTTTATCTTTTTTTTTTTTCTTTTTCTTTTTTCTCTTGGTGGGAGTGGGGGACTCGGCAACAATCAGAACGTGGCCTTTTACTTGTGTAATTAGCATGTCATAATTCTTTTACTCAGGTAAAGCTTGTATAAACTCAAATTGTCAATAAAAGGTGATGCTATTTTGGAATTCGTCATTGTTTAAGTGCCTTCCTTCAATGCTCCTTATGATGAATGAGCTTCTTCCCATGATGCAAAGGAATGTGCTGTTTCACTTATCTGGGATGCCTGCAGCTTAGCTGGCATGGCTTGATCTTATAGAGATCAGGGGCATTCAGGCACCAACCGAGGGCCCAGACCATAAAGGGGGCCCATGCTGCAAAAAAAATCAAAACACAATAAGGTTTCCGTTTTCAGAAATAGTCGTCAGGTCAGGTCAGGTTCGTTTTTGTCAGGTCAGGTTCGATCTGTGACCTGCTACAGGTACCATGTAAACCTGTACTAACCTGTTCCATGGTCGGGTTGTCGGCGACTAAACCGTCTCCCCCACCAGGTTTTCTGGTGAGGAGGGTGTTTGGATATGGACACCCAGCAGGATTAAAAACAAAACCTGTCAAAGGGCGGAGGAGCTCCTTGTGAGCCAACGGCCATCCATATCTAGTGCCCAACTGTGTCTGCGGACGTCCTCCTGCAGTTGGGTTACTTCTTATTAGGAGGTTGGTGGCAGGATTTGCACTCCAGCCACCGTAAAACGCTTCATTCCGCAAAACGCAAAAACGCAAAAAAATCTGAAAACCCACTCCGTGGGAGTACCTCCTGTGCAGCTTCCCTTCGCAGGGCAGCTCACCGGATGATGGGATTGGGGCAAAGCCTTCGGGACCCCCAATCTTTGATAGGAGGGAAACCACGGGGTAACATCCCTGGGTCAGATTGCGGGAGAGTGTGTCGGAGTGGTGCTGAGGTGTCGTCCACCAGACGGCGGTCTCCTTGGGTTAACCTGAGGCGGTCCCTTCGGGTGGGTGCCTGGAATGTCCTATCCCTAAGAGAGGATGATCACCTGTCTCTGTTATCATCTGAGCTCAAGCATTTGGACATCGGGATTGCAGCTCTCTCTGAGGTTCGGAGACCGGATTGCGGCGAGATAATGGTGGGTGGTTACACCTACTATTGGTCTGGTCGCTCTGATGGTTACCATACCCAAGGAGTTGCTGTAGCTGTGTCCAATAAGCTGACCCCAATGATAATTGAGGTAACACCGGTCAACGAGCGTATTATGAGATTAAGGATTCGTCACTCCTTAGGTGTCATTTCCCTGGTCTCTATTTATGCTCCGACTGAGGCGAGTGACCTTACCGTGAAGGACACATTCTACGCCACACTCGAGTCTGTGGTTGATCAGTGCCCCAGACGAGATACACTTCTAGTCTTGGGGGATTTCAATGCATCGACTGGAACTGATAGGGATGGTTATGAGGTGTGTGTTGGTCCCCATGGGTCAGGAACTATGAACCAGAATAGCACTAAGTTCCTTGACTTTGCAAGAAGTCATGGACTTAGGGTGGCTGGTTCATGGTTTCAGCGCCCGCAAGCTCATCGCTGGACTTGGTATTCCAACGCTGGCGGTGTGGCAAAGGAGATTGACCATGTCCTCATTGACGGTCGTTGGAGGATGATCCAGAACTGCAGGGTCTACCGGAGTGCTCAGTTCCTCAATACTGACCACAGGCTTGTTGTAGCAACTCTAAAGCTGCACCTTAAATCCTGGAGAATGGTACCATCCCAGCCTAGGCTGGATGTTGCCAAGCTCAGGGATGAGAGAGTAGCTGAGGAGTTTGCGAACAGGCTGAGTGGACACTTGGGGGGTCTGGGTGCTTTGGGGGTCCTGAAGAGTTGTGGAGCACCTTCAAGACCACCGTCCTTGATGTTGCCGGTGGATGCCTTGGAGTTCACCGCAGGGCAAAGAAGAATTTTGTCTCTCAAGGGACACTGGATACCATTGACCAGAGTCGCAGGGCCAGGCTGAATGGCAGAGCTGAGCTGTTCAGGGAGCTGAGGCGTAAAACTGTACGTGCACTGAGGGTGGACAAGGAGGCCTATGTGCGAGGAATCTGTGAGGGGGTAGAGCATCACCTGTGGACAGGTGATTCTCGTCCCGCTTACAGGGGAATTCGCGCATTACGTTCATCCAAGGCCATCCCTCGGAGCACTGCAGTTCGAGCAGAGAGTGGTAGGCTCTTGACAGAGGAGTCTGAAGTGAAGGCCCGCTGGGCCGGTTACTTTGAGCGGTTGTACTAGGCTAATCCCCCAGCTGTCGAGTTGGACGTCAAGGGTGTTACAATCCCTGTTGCTGACCCTCGAATCAACTGTGGTCCACCATCGCTTGTGGAAACACGGGCTGCGGTGAACCAGTTGAAACGGGGCAAAGCTCCAGGGATCTGTGGCATCCATGCCGAACTTCTCAAGGCTGGTGGAAATGCTGCACTCGCGTCGTTGCATGCAGTTTTGTGCTCTGCCTGGAACACAGGCATCATCCCAACTGACTGGAAGAGGGGCCTTGTTGTCCCTCTCTGGAAAGGGAAGGGTGATCGCCAAGACTGCAACAACTACCGAGGGGTGACGCTGCTCTCAGTGCCGGGCAAGGTCTTTGCTCGGATAATTCTTGATAGGGTTCGCCACCATCTGCTTGAGCACCAGCGTCCAGAGCAGTCAGGCTTTACACCAAAGAGGTCAACGATTGACCGTATCCTTGCACTTCGTGTCCTCACCGAACGCAGACGAGAGTTTCGGCAGGGGCTGCTTGCAGCCTATGTTGATCTCTGTAAAGCGTTCGATTCAGTGAATCGGGATGTCCTCTGGAGGATTCTTGGTCTTCGTGGGGTGCCACCGAAACTGATCGATCTGATGTCTGAACTCTACTCTGGTACTGAGAGTGCTGTGAAGTGTGGTGGTACCATCTCTGACTTATTTCCAGTTGTTACTGGAGTTCGTCAGGGATGTGTACTGGCCCCCACACTTTTCAGCACTTGTATGGACTGGATTTTTGGGAGGATGTCGGAGAGATCAAGTTGCGGTGCATCGTTTGGCAATGTCAAGATCTCGGACCTTGATTTTGCAGATGATGCAGTCATCTTTGCGGAGACTTTAGACATCCTCTTGGGGGCCCTCGAGGTGCTGAATGAGGAGTCGGAGCCGTTGGGATTACGGATTTCTTGGGTCAAAACAAAGATCCAGGCTTTCGGTGACATCTTGGATGCTGCTGTCCTGTCTGTGTCTGTTTGTGGTGAGGATGTTGAGGTCGTGGATAGATTCACTTACCTTGGCAGTGATATTCATGTCTCCGCAGGTTGTGAGCCGAAGGTCAATAGACGTCTGGGTCGGGCCTGGGGAGTCATGGATTCACTGGATCATGGGGTGTGGCGCTGCCGGTACCTGTGCGGGAGGACGAAAGTCCGAGTCTTCAGGTCCTTGGTACTTCCAGTCTTGCTCTATGGGTGCGAGACTTGGACTTTGACCAAGGATCTGAGACGGAGACTTAATTCCTTTGGTACCAGGTCTCTTCGGAGAATCCTTGGCTATCGCTGGTCGGATTTTGTGTCCAACGAGCGGTTGCTGAGAGAGACTCGGATGAGATTTGTTACCTGCATAGTCCGTGAGCGTCAGCTGCGGCTGTATGGACATGTGGCTCGTTTTCCTGACGCTGATCCTGCTCACCAGATTCTCTCAGCGAGGGAGTCTCATGAGTGGAGGAGGCCAGTGGGCCGACCACGTGCCTCATGGTTGCAGCAGGTTGACCATCATCTCAAGGAGATGGGGATGGGCCTGGCATCTGCCTGGGGGATGGCCAGACGGAGGCCCCTGGAGTACCGGCGGAAAGTGGACGCAGCGACGCGCTGTTCTGGCACATGCTCCCATACCTGACCTGACCTGAAATAGTCGAGGAATGTGATTTTAGAATGTATGTTTAAACATATTACATTCATCGTTGAGGGTTGAAAGTCTATTTCGATTGATTCTGGAACAAAAACGCAGTTAAATAATTTATTGCTGTTAAACTAAACATTTTACCTGCTTTGAACAAACATTTACGGATGTTAAAGCTATAGTTTCAAACTTTACAGAAAATGGTTATTTATAACTATAAATGTGCATTACAAAAAAACCTTTGTCCAAAAAAATTATTCACCATCTTCACTCGTATGTTTTCTTAATTTTATAGAGAAATACTGTCTTGTCTTGCAAAATCTTCAGCAAAATGAGACGGAGAAATCGTAATTTTGTCCGTATGTGCATTTTATTAAATACTGTTTCAGGCCGTTTGCCGTGACATTTGCCATATATTATATACTTTTTCCATACTTAACATTCCGTGACTCTTTGTGCTGTAATGTATGTTCTGTACTCTACAACATGAGGTGCACCAGTTTATGATTTTTTTAATTACAGTGTACTATCAGAGTACCTGCCCTTTGGGAGATCTTATCCCAACCATGCAACTTGTTCTTCTGACGCATACTTTTATTTGGGCGGTGTATAAGCAACTGACAGCTGTTTTGTATCAGCAAAACAAATATAACCCAGTTATGCGCATGAAGCAAAAGCATACCTACTGCTTATAATTCTGAACACCTCACTGTCTTGGAAAAAGTGGGGACTTGTAATACCCTCTCCCACTTTGAGGTGGCGCTACACAATACACATTTATATAGAAAACTTGCATTCCCCCCCCCCCAAGACCACCAGCAAAGATTAAAAAAAAAAAAACAGCCCCATACATTAATTTGGATCATGCTGTTCCTATGTAGCAATTCTGGATGTAATCAGCTCAGAACTGTAGGAGGAGTGCGACAAACGAACAAAAACACAAATGCATAAACACCATGTTGCATCCTGGATAAACAAATATGTCGAGTAATCCAGTCTTCTAGGCTAATTAAATATGCACACGACTCGGACGTAGGGAAGTCATAACCAAAGTGCTTTATTGCGCATGCTCCGCCCACTGGTGACTTCAATCCCAAACATTCCAGTATCCATTACACAAGTCCTTGAATTATAATGATTTGTTTTAAATTGACGGTGTCGTTATTATTCTGCATATGTATTCACAAATGTTTGTTTGAGAAAACTTTTATTTCGCACGAAGTGTCATTCAAATTATATCTAGGGGGCCCAAAGACCCCTTTTGCCTGAGTGCCCAGAATACAATCAGTCTACCCCTGATTGAGATTACTTGTACTCTTTTTGGAATCTTTACTTAGCATATTATGGATGGAGTTGTGGCCTGTTTGTCCTCTCAAATGCCCTTCGGTATCTTCTCCTCCTCTGTCAATTGTTTCCCTCGCCCCAACTCAAATGAATTTGCGAACCCACCCATCTAATGACTGACAGCATAGCTTGGAGAAAGCGTACTGTCACCTTCGTGCATGAGGTGACAGGCATGGCAGGTAGGCATTGCATTTATTTGTCCTTCGGAGAAATATTTATGTGGGTGTCCCTTCTGCTAGCATTATCTTGTGGACGTCAAAAATCCTTGAAACACACCAAGCCCACAGCACACCCCATTGATGTCCTGTCTGGGGTTGGTTCTCCTCTCTTAAAAGGTTCATGACTTGTCTTGGGTAAATATCATGGATTGATGGATGACCTCACCAATCTGGAAAGTAAAAATCTCTGTCCATTTTAATGAATTTGTTTCCATTATATTTGGCCTGGAAAACAGATACCAGACTTCAGTTAACTAATAGATTTCTGCTTTGTTGATTTAAATGTAGCTGATGATAGAGCAGCTTATTGGTTCTGTGGCCTTCACACTCCCTCTACCCCCAACCCCGCTCAATGTTTGCCTATTTTATACGATCAGAATGAAACCTTGAATTTTGCAATTGTGTTTGAGCTATCCTCCAGCTTGTATATATATATATATATATATATATATATATATATATATATATATATATATATATATATATATATATATATATATATATATATATATATAGATATATATATATATATAAAAATTCGTCACCTTCATGAGCTGAGTTCTGCACCTGATAAACTGTCATTATAATTGTTGCAAGGAAGATTGTAGACTTAGTTCGCATTGTTTTTTTTGTTTGTTTTTTTTGACATATTTTGTCGCTCTTGTTCTATTTGCCTGCATTTAATACCAACATCTGTTATCGCCACTAATTTTGTCTGCACTTCATATCTCACAGGGAGAGAAAGCCATTACCCCAACCTCCTTGGCTTGCCTGCCTGTGGGTTCCGGCGAACTGCTTCTGGCCAGTGCTGCTGGCTGTTTGGGAATGGCTGGGCCTCGTGCATTGTTGAGCAAACAGTCTCCTGTTGAACCTTTGGGTGAGTCGTGAATATTACAAGGTGGATCTAAAGTTTTTGCAGATTGATTAAATTCATCCTATTTTTGAGCTCAACCAGATAATGGATTACCATTTTATCAATGAAATGTAATGGTGAGAATGCAGGCCAGCATGTTTGTGCATCTTCATTTATTGCCTATTTGTCCAAGCCACCTGTACCTAGATGCATTTTTTCTGTTTGTCTCTTGCGATCTCTCCAAGGGCAGGTTGCATGCTGCTGAAGTAGTCTCACGGTGAGGTTAAACTGGGTGATTTCCATTGCCTTCTCAAAGGTATTTGGGGCCCAGTAATTTGATATTGGCCAGGGTGCTGGCATGCAACGGTCTCATGTTTATGAAAGACACCGTGATCTACCACATCTATCAGCTAATGCTGGCAGACGAGACCCTACCCTAACTTTCTATGTTCTGGACAGCATGCTCATTGATGCAACACCCTGCCTGCAAAACACCAGGGTGAATTTATATTCAGGTGACAAATCAAACCTTGACAACACAGCTCAAGCGTGAGTCTGTTATCTCTCAGCAATCCTGCCACCTGTATTCTTGCTATCTCTAAGTTTTTAGCACATTCTAACCTTGCTGTCACGAATATTTCTGGCAAACTATTTCACATTGCTCTGAGTAAATGCATAAACAGGTTTTTTTTACATTTATTTATTTATTTATTTTAAAATTCCTGTCGTCTCCATTCTGTCTTTCAAGATTTATCATGGCTGATTGGGAGCGGTCATGGCTGATGGTGAAGTCAAGAAGTTCAAGAGACTGAACCTCTTTCGGTGGATGACAATGGAAATGGATAGGAAGGTTCATTTGAGTACTTCTGGTGTGATAGCGTAAGACTCAGATTTGCCAGCATTGAAAAGCATGTTCCATCCATCCGCACTACTTCTACCAATGGGGCAAGCGAAAGATGTCAGCGCTTAGAATATGCAGAGGTCACTGCATTCCCTCATTGATCTTGTACCGATATACCTACAAAATATTCTGCATCATGAATCGGGCAGTAATCACATGATGAGAAGTCTGGCAATTAAGGAATGTTTGGAAGAACCTAATCCCACTTCTGCAGCGAGCAATGTATGTACTGCTGGCAATGAACAGTAGCATTGTCTTGGATAAAAATCATGCCACTTTGCAGAAATTATGGATCCCCCCCCACCCACAGTACCTTCACATAATGTGCACCATCACTCACAGTTTGATCCTGCAGCACCAGATGGTTGAGCACAAGGCCACAGTGGGAGAACATGATGTGTATCACTGTCGGTGCTCCCAGGTTGTGAGGTGTAACTTACTTCATTTGTGGCTGTGGTGAACACCATTCAGCGCGTTGCCTCTTCAACTGTCAATTAAGTGGATGTATCCATTTTTTTTTTGTACGCTTTTAGGATCCGTTTGAACACATCACTCTCGCATTGCAAATCCTGCAAATGTCATGACTGTCAATATGCGTGTGACCAACTGATCGCCATTGGGCACAAATCTTTCTCCTTTCCAGTTTTTGTTCATGTTAGAGCATCTGCTTTGGGTCTGGTGGGGGATGGTGGTTTGGTTCCGATCCTGGCGAAGTCACGCAAAATACATACTTTAAAAATGGTACTCGTTATTTCCTTGCTTGAAACTCACCATGTAAAGCATGCACAAACCCCATCGGTTGGCATCCGTTGTGAGGAGGAAATATCACTTCCGTTGCCCCACCGCGTGGAGATGAAAGCGACGTCATTATGAAGTGACGTCACTTCCCCCAAGCTCATTGACTGTGTTTGCCTGACATCAAGTCTGGCATTATGTTGTGTAATTGTCTGTACGTGTGCTCGATTTGTGTTGCAGATCCTCCTCAAGCCGCAGATACTGTAATATAAATAAATAAATTGCACTTTCAGGAGAAATGCTTGCTTTCTGCTGCCATATCCTGTTACAAGTAATACTTTTGTTCGACTTTGCAATGGTATAAGCCTTCTGAACATGTTCCTTATCGGTCACGGTGCTTGGTCAGCCTTCACATGCAGCATCAACGACATCGTCGTCACGACAAGCCTGGATGATGTTCAGCCACCTGGGTCAGGTTTCGTGGAAAGGGGAATGTTTTCCAAAAGCCTCCATCATTAGCTGATGATGAATCTTTTGCAATTGCACTTTCGTTGATTATGTGAAGAACTCTCTTGCAATGCGCCTCAGTCCATTGCTCAGCTGTAACTGGCGGCAGCACTTGTGCATTACTGACCTCGTGCGAGGAAGTTGATGTTGCTACTCGCCGTGATGGCATTTGAAAAGCTACAGGCATGTTGATGTTGCGTGATCATCCATGAAACCATTGGAATGGCTTGCACAGAAGCCGAGTGTGTGCAGAGTGCAGGGATATACATTTGAGCTGCCCAAACCGCATCGCTCTGTCTCTGGTGCTTTGCCCGAAGGCATGTTCAGTGCTGCCAAAGAGGTCCCTGGAAAAGTTTTCCTTTCCCTTCCCAGGCAATAACCGAGCAGGAATATCGAGTTTGGCCAAGGTACTGGCATTAACTCGCCTGCTCATCACTAACGACTTCAGCATCCACTGGGATCTTTAGCATTCGCAAGATGATGCTCGCGGACAGATCTCCAGCTTTACATACGTACTACGAGGGACGGTGCACTTTACGATTCAATGCCCAGCCTGCAGAAGCACCAATGCAACCAATTATCATCTGGCCGAGAATCAAACCCAGGCTAGACAATGCAAAGGTATGTATGCTACCTTTGCACCGTCCTGTTCTCAGACTGAGTCAATCGAATGGGGTCACAAGGAAAATAAAATCAAGATATAGTTACTGAGGTTCAGCAAGGATTGACCACAATACAAGTCAACAACACGAACACACACAGTGACAGTAACGAACAAGTGAGAGGTTTAACAGAGACGTGAACTCTCTCTCTCTCTCTCTCTCTCTCTCTCTCTCTCTCTCTCTCTCTCTCTCTCTCTCTCTCTCTCTCTGGTTGGGACGTGGCTATGCCGCTGATGCAGTGTCCACCCTTTCCAGTACACTGGTACTCATTTTGCCGACCTCAGAATGATGACAGGCTGAGTCAACCCCCTGGTGTATTAATTCAGCGGCCAACGGGGCTCGAACTCAGGACCCTAGGATCCCAAGCCGCCACCCTAACCACTCAGCCAACACCAGGCTTCAGAAGTGAACTCAAGATGACATTTGTGCAAAATGTGATTTCTTTACTTGAATAAAATGTAATTTGATGGTTCATCAAGTTCCCCTTCAAACAGGAATGCTGAGTGCCTGGAGTATGTTGTAATTGGAGTGCTTTGAGAGTTGATTGAGCTTTGGATTTGAGTTTATTGATGCTTTTTAAATTGTTAAGATAATCTGTATAAGTTAAATAACTCAAGATGTCAGTGAGGAGAGGAGGAGGGGGAAGGGTAGAGGCTGAACCCCAGACCATGATTCAGGTTTTGGATTTTGTTTTGGCTGGGAGGATGGTCTTGAGTTATGCACACTCGCATCTAAACTGTACAGCCTGGGTTTGGATCCCGACCCAGCTTTAAACTGCCATCCTGGTGTTTCACAGGCAGTGGGATTCATCAATGTGTGTGCTGTCCCTCTGATGGACTTTAAATGGGTTGACCCATCTGCCAGCATTTGTTGGTGGATGTTAAAGATCCAAATATGGTGTCCTTCATGAAGGGTAGGCGAACTATCACCTGCACCTTGATCGAATTCCAAATTCCTGCCCAAACGTACAGGGGGGGGGGGGGGGGCACTGCATTTGTGACACAGCCACACCCTCAGCCAATGATGCTACCCTGCAGTCTTGTGTTGCATACAAACGAAGAAGAAGTTTCCAGTGGCAGGACCAGGCAATGGCCGTAGCATGATTAAAGGGGGTGGTGTGTGTTTGCTGCTCATGTAACAGGCTTCTGTTGAATTTAACGGGAGCAGCCGTGCGCTGTGTATGGAGTATTGCATCTCTACGAGTGTCTTGCATAGGTTTGAATTTCTGATTTTGCTCTAGGTGCAGGAGTGCTGAGATCAGCCTGTGTGCGGCTGGGCATACGAAGGAGGCTGGTTCTATTAACACGACTCGTGTCAGATATTGTGAAATGGAGATGTGCACAGACTCGAGCATGGCATTGTGAGCCAATGGCCATCCATATTTCGGACCCAACTGTCTGCAGATATCCTCCTGCAGTTGGGTTACTTTTTATTTGGAGGTTGGTGGCAGGATTTGCACTCCGGCCACCGTAAAACCCTTCATTCCACAAGATATAGCAAAAGCACAAAGAAATCTGAAAATGCACTCCGTGGGAGTAGGTCCTGTGCAGCTGCCCTCCGCAGGGTAGCTCACTGGATGTGATGGGTTTGGGGCAAAGCCTTCGGGACCCCCAATCTTTGATGATAGGAGGAAAATCACAGAGTAACCTTCCCGTGTCAGATTGTGGTCGTGTGTGTCGGAGTGGTGCTGAGGTGTCGTCCACCAGACCGCTCGCCTTGGGTTATCCTGAGGCGGTCCCTTCGGGTGGGTGCCTGGAATGTCATATCCCTAAGAGAGGAATGTCATATCCCTCTGTTATCATCTGAGCTCAAGTGTTTGGACATCGGTATTTCAGCACTCTGTGTTTCGGAGATTGGATTGCGATGACATTATGGTGGGTGGTTACATTCTCTATTGTTCTGGTTGCTCTGATGGTTACCATGCCAAAGGAGTTGCTGTACCTGTGTCTAAAAGCTGACTCCAATGATAATTGAGGAAACACTTCGGTTATCATTAGAGTCAGCTTCAACGAACAAATTATGAGACTGAAGATTCGTCACTCCTGGGCGTCATTTCCCTGGTCTCTGTTTATGCTCTGACTAAGACGAGTGATCTCACCATGAGGGATGCATTTTATGCTACGCTCGAGTCTGTGGTTGATCAGTGCCCCAGACGAGATACTCTTCTAGTCTTGGGGGATTTCAATGCATCGACTGGAACTGATAGGGATGGTTATGAGACGTGTGTTGGTCACCATGGGTCAGGAACTATGAACCAGAATAGCACTTAGTTCCTTGACTTTGCAAGAAGTCATGGACTTAGGGTGGCTGGTTCATGGTTTCAGCACCCACAAGCTCATCCCTGGACTTGGTATTCCAACGCTGGCGGTGTGGCAAAGAAGATTGACCATGTGCTCGTTGATGGTCGCTGGAGGATGATCCAGAACCGCAGGGTCGACCAGAGTGCTCAGTTCCTCAATACCAACCACAGGCTTATTGTAGCAACTTTGAAGTTGTAGCTTAAATCCGGGAGAATGGTCCCAACCCAGCTGAGGCTGGTTGTTGGCAAGCATAAGGATGAAAGGATAGCTGAAGAGTTTGCAAATAGGCTGAGTGGGGAATTGTTGGGGGGGGGGGTGGTGATCTGGTGCTTTGGGGAATCATGAAGAGTTGTGGAGTGCCTTCAAGACCACCCTCCTTGATGTTGCCGGGGAATGTCTTGGAACTCACCATAGGGCAAAGAAGAATTTTGTCTCAAGGGACACTGGAAACCATTGGGCAGTCGCAGGGCCAGGCTGAATGGCAGAGCTGAGCTGTTCAGGGAGCTGAGGCGTAAAACTGTACGTGAACTAAGGGTGGACAAGGAGGCCTACGTGCGAGGAATCTGTGAGGGGGTGGAGCATCACCTGTGGACAGGTGATTCTCGTCCTGCTTACAGGGGAATTCGTGCATTGCGTTCATCCAAGCCCATCCCTCGGAGCACTGCAGTTAGAGCAGAGAGTGGTAGGCTCTTGATGGAGGAGTCTGAAGTGAAGGCCCGCTGGGCTGGTTACTTTGAGCGGCTGTACCAGGCTGATCCACCAGCTGTTGAGTTGGATGGCAGGGGTGTTACTATCCCAATTGCTGATCCTCTGATCAAATGTGATTCACTTTCGTTTGTGGAAACAGACTACGGTGAACCGGTTGAAATGGTGTTAAACTCCAGGGATCTGTGGCATCCATGCTGAACTTCTCAAGGCTGTTGGAAATGCTGTACTCGTGTCGTTGCATGCAGTTTTGTGCTCTGCCTGGAACACAGGCATCATCCCAACTGACTGGAAGAAGGGCCTTGTTATCCCTCGCTGGAAAGGGTAGGGTGATCGCCAGGACTGTGTTAATTCCCGAGGGGTGACACTGCTCTCGGTGCCGGGCAAGGTCTTTGCTCAAGCAGATCGTGGCAAACCATATCAATAATTATCCGAACAGTCAGGCTTTACACCAAAAGAGCTCAACGATTGACCGTATCCTTGTTCTTCAGGTCCTCACCGAATGCAGACGAGAGTTCCTTCAAGCGCTGCTTGCAGCCTATGTTTATCTCTGTAAAATGTTCGATTCAGTGAATCGGGATGCCCTCTGGAGGATTTTTGGTCTTCATGGGGTGCCGCCAAAACTGATCGATCTGATATCTGAACTATATTCTGGTACTGAGAGTGCTGTGAGATGTGAGGATACCATCTCTGAGTTATTTCCAGTTATTACTGGAGTTCATCAGGGGTGTGTACTGGACCCTGCACTTTTCAACGCTTGTAATGACGGGATTCTGGGGAGGATGTCGGAGAGATCAAGCTGCGGTGCATCGTTTGGGAATGTCAAGATCTCTGACCTTAATTTCGCAGATGATGCAGTCATCCTTGCGGAGACTTCAGATATCCTTTTGGGGGCCCTCAAGCTGCTGAATGAGGAGTCGGAGCCGCTGGGATTACGAGTTTCCTTGGTCAAAACTAAGATCCAGGCTTTCAATGACATCTTGGATGCTGCTATTTTGTCTGTTCCTCTTTGTGGTGAGGATGTTGAGGTCATGGAGAGACTCGCTTTCCTTGGCAGTGATATTCATGTCTCTGCTAGCTGGGAGTCAGATTTCAATAGACGTCTGGGTCGGGCCTGAGGAGTCATGGATTCACTGGATCATGGGGTGTGGCACTGCCTTTACCTGTGCCGAAGAGCGAAAGTCCGAGTCTTCATGTCCTTAGTGTTTCCTGTCTTGCCCTACATATGTGAGACTTGGACTCTGACCAGGGATCTGAGACGGAGACTTAATGCCTTTGGTACCAGGTGTCTTCGGAGAATCCTTGGTTATCGCTGGTCGGACTTTGTGTCCAACGAGCGGTTGCTGAGAGAGACTCAAATGAGATTTGTTACCTGCATAGTCTGTGAGCGTCAGCTGCAGCTGCACGGACATGTGGCTCATTTTCCTGACGCTGATCCTGCTCACCAGATTCTCTCAGTGAGGGAGCCTCGTGAGTGGAGGAGGCTCATGGGCTGACCACGTGCCTCGCTGTTGCAGCAGGTTGATTGGCATCTCAAGGAGATGTGGATGGGCCAGGCATCTGCTTGGGGGATGGCCAGATGGAGGCTCATGGAGTAAGTGGATGCATCGATGCGCTGCTCTGGCACATGCTCCCATACCTGACCTGACCTGGGTTGGCAGTTCCGATTTTTTTCAAAATCTTCAACCCACTCTTATTTTTCCTACCAGATTGTCATCGTGTTGATCTGCTGACATTTGGTATCCTCGTACTTTTTTATTTTTATTTTTTTATTTTAAGATCAATGCTTGTGGAGGACAAGTTCACAGCTGTTTATTATTTTTTGTCACTTAGCTTGGATCTGCATGTATAATCATAATAGTTATCAGTCGTTTTCAGTCCACTGCTGGACGAAGGCCGTGACATAATTGCACCAGATCCCTTTGTCTCTTACCAGTTAACTTCTCCTCGCCATCTATCTCTTTCATCGTTCCATCTCTTTTGTTGCCTTCTGCATGCCATCTCTCTTACCATCCATTGGTCTCAAGGTTGTTTCAATGTTTGTCCATCTGCTGTCCACTCTTCTGCTAATGTGATCAGCCCACTGCCATTTCCTTCTTTTGACTGTCTCTAACATGTTCTGGACTCGTTTAACCCATAAATTTGTTTTGCTATCTTCATATGTAATAATTTAGCGTTATTATTTAAAGAAATGTGCATATGCCCCCTAAAGTTTTTTTTTTTTTTTTCATCTGATTTTTATGTTTGCCCCAAAATTCTTTGTTTTGTAAATATAAGGGGAAAAGAAATGTGGATCGATCGTTCGTTCTTTTTTTGTTTTATGACGCAGGACTTGCATCCCTGGAGAAAACTTTAATTTTATTTTATTATTCCCCCCCCTCACCCCCCAACACTCATATTCCAAAATATGTTTTCTGTTTTGCAGTGGCTGGGTTCCGTGTGCCTTTCTCTGCCACTCATAGCCCGTTTGCCTCCACCTTTGGGGTTCTGGCAGGGGGGGTGCTCAACGGAGAATTGCCCAGCCCTGGTGCTTACACAGGTCTCCACGCCATAGCACCGCAGATGAGCGCAATGGCAGCAGCTGCAGCTGCATACACTCGTTCCTCCATGGTGAGCTCACTTTACCTAACTGAGTTTTATTTTGTGTCATTAAGAAACTTTTAAGTCTCATTCTCTTTCCTGGCCTAACCCAAAAAGGTGACGCTATTGCATCGTGCGTTCGTGTGTGTGCATGCGTTTCAACTTAAACATGACACTCCCGGGCGGCCTACTTTAATATAGAGCCCCTGCGGTGTGAAAGCGCTCGCCGAGACAAATGCCTTGCGAGATTCTGCATTGTTAAATGCTCTGTTCTTCTTTAAATCGGATTCTTCAAAATACCCCCAATTTCCTGTTACAATTGACACAGTTATAGGCTTACCCATCAATGCTCAACTTAAGCCCTTGTGTTTTCTGAAGGTTGGCTTTGATCCACATCCTCACATGCGGGTTCCCGGTGCTTCCATCTCGATGCATTCGAGCATGCCAGGAGCGAAACCGTAAGCTCTCTCCCCTCATTTTCCCTTTTGCAAGAAACTTGCATTTGGCCGAGTAAACATCGTCCAAGACCTGCATCTCAATCACACATTGTGTACATAATGCTGACAATCAAAGTTGTTTTTTGTTTTGTTTTTTAATCCAACAAAACATTTCCCCTCAAATAACTCCTCGTGTTTTCGATGTCAGCATTTTTTTTTTCTCATCTTCACCCCTTTGTCCCCCTTTTCCCTCATCTGTGGAATTGCCTGTGTCGTCTGTCCTATTGTACCGTTTCCTCCATGTTTTTCAAGACGAGTCCATCGACATCTCGCATCACTCATACCTACCCATGAGTTTTATATTGATTATTGTGAACCCTTATGAGCTTGTAGTTTCATCTACGAACTTGAATGTTAGTGCAACACATCTACCTGACATTGCTGTACTGAAAGGCAGCAACGTAGTGTATTGACCTTTTATTCACCTTTTAATCCGGAGCATAACGTGCACCTCGAACGTTTGAAATCCTTGTGTCTTTGTGCATTTTTTTTTTTGTTTCTATCAGGTGAGAATGGATATCTGGGGTGGATTTCAGATTGTTGACTTGTGTGGTTCCTGTCATCATGCTCTGTTTTTTATCTCAAATTTGTGTTCTCAAATTTCACCATTCAGCAGTGACACAAATGTGTTTCATTCACCATAAAATGGCCATGTCATCTTTGATTTCTGCAAATATACCCTGGTAACAAAATTGATAAAGCAGGGAAATTAACTGAGCAATGAAAACATTAGACTGACCTGACAAAACCATTTTTTAAAGTGAAAATATTGTCGCAGATCTGGTGGTTAGGTTAATCCCCCCAACCCAATTGTTGGGGACGGGCGGTTCACAGCGACCAGGCTGGATCACCGAGCGGTGTTCCTTGGAGGCGAACACGTGATCCTCGAAGATTATGCCGCGCGCGGGAGGGGCAAGGCGGCACGGACGGAGCAGATGGATGCACAGCACAAGAGGTTTATAATCGAACCCACGTCAGATACACGGACAACAGCAACTAAAAATAAACACAGGGATTTAATGAAAATAGAAGAAATATTTACAAGGGTAATAATTCAAAATGTATTAATAAAATATGACGTAAATTAAAGTCTGAAGTCGAGGCGCCTCTACACTCGGTCTTCAATATATGTAAGGGGAAAATGAAAGAATAGCAAGCCCTCCCTTTATTCTGGCACTAAGCTTTGTCCAGAGATGGTCTCTGTTGAACTTTGGGATCGAGGTGCACCAAAAAATGGTGCCGAGCCACTCTCTGGGCGGGAAACGTACATGAGGTAATTCCTGAGGCGGTATTCAACACCAGGGCTCAGGAGCCGCCATGCAGTCTCCGCGTCGATCATACTTGCCGACGCGGCTGCTCTCTGCAGAACGGCGCCACTCACTTCGGTGATATACAGGAAGCTTCCGAGGTCAGTCTCACTCGACCCAACCAAGAGTCAATGGCCAACGTCTTGCTCCACCACGTGAGCCAATTTGCCTCAGTGCAAATATGAGAATCGCGCAGTCTTCTTCATGCGTCGAAAGAAAGCCAGCCGTAATGCCCTGATCTTACACGCCATCTCCGAGCTCCGTCGTCTCTCGACCATGTCCCTCATACCAAACTCAACCCAACAAAACCAACTGCTCTTCCTCCTCACTTCTGAAATATACACACTTCACGGTTCAGCCGAACAGTCAATGACTAGCATCTCGCCCAGCACGCAGGCAAATTTATTGCACGACACGAGAATCACGCAGCCATTTCGTTGTGCCAAGAGGAGAGCAAAGTGAGATCCTCTGTCCCAGCCACGTTCCTCTCACAACTCCTCTCTGCTCTTCGAACCTCACCCTTCTTCCACCCGCTCTCTGATGTCACGCCCATCAATCATCCATCTCCGGGCATGGCTTGTTGGCACGAAAACTGGGAAGGTGGGGCTTCTGCCTGCTCGGCTCATTTTGCTTATTGTTATGGTTCTTGTTGTGATAAAAACGTAATTTTTTTCATTGATGGCTTGTAAATACAAAAACGTCGGATTGGAGCTTTTCATCATCTCCCAAGGGGTTGAGTTATGGGCATCTCTCGGGGGCGAGTCATGGGGTAATTACATAATGGGGAAAATTGATCTTAATCCCTATCTAATTAACACAGCACCATCCTGCGTGTTGTGACAAGTAACACTTAATATAAGGTCAGTTTCCCTCCTTGATTTTCATTGCGAAATTTTTTTTTTCATTGACACTGGAAATTTGCGAACATTTGCCAGAAGCCAGCTTCGGTGGGCAGACGCATACCAAGATATTAAGTCTCCACGGGTGGTAAACGAGGAATCCACTGAAAGTGAAGTAAGAGAAGAGTACGGAACCACAGGTTGACTGTCCCATCACCGCATGCTTTGCTGAACGAAGATCCCCTGTGCAAATCTTCCTTTATCAATGAAATTGCCACCAGGTTTACAGAAGAGAACTGGAAGTTGATTGGTTGTTCCTTCCTGATAAACCATGTACAGTGGTAAAAACAAATCGTCTGATGTACTCGCTCGGCTTGCTGAAAGTCGGCCACAGGTATTGCATGTTGAGCACATATTGGAATGTATAACGACACAGCTCATTTGTTTGTGATTTCCGTGGTATGAAAAAGTGTGTTGACATCGGAGCGTATGTGTAGAATTGTTTGGACTGGAAAGTTTGTGAGCTGATGCTATAAAAAAAAAAAATCAGACAGCTTGCTAATGGTGAAAAATAGAAGACACTGCAACACTACACCACTTTTTTACGGCTATGTCGAAAAAAAACTTTCCTGTTTTTTTTGGGATATGTATACAGTACGTGACTTGACTTGACTTGACTTGACCAGGCTGTTTAGTGTGCTGCAGTATGAAGGCTTGCCTCAACATGGTCCATTCTGTTGTTTCATACAATTTGAGACCAACCTACTCGAGTAAGCTTTTCAATTTCAATTCTCCATCTGATCTTTGGTCTACCTCCGTTGTAGTAACTACTTTTGGAACTACAGTACATGTACACAAAAAATTGATTCCATCACACATACCTTTTTCAGAAACAATATATTTGGCAAGATTAAAATAAATATCTAGAGGTACGCACACACGCACTGAGCTGTCTTGCCTTGGTTTGAATCTCTGCCCAGCTATAAACTGTCTTCCTGGTGTTTCACAAGCAGGGTGATTCATCATTGTGCCGTCCCTCAGATGAACGATAAACTGGTTGTCTCTTCTGCCTGATTATTTGGTGGGCGTTAAAGATCCCATGGTGTCCTTCTCAAAGAGGAGATGAGCTATCGCCGGCACCTGGGTCTCATTCCAATTTCCTGCCCTGACTTCCGATGTTGGAGTGGTGATCTGTCCAAGATTGTAACCCCAGGCAAGAAACAGCTTCGGTAGCACTGATTCTCTGCATAGCGCATGGTATATGAACTTGAAAATAAATAAAATAAACAAACATTTATTTGCATTTTTAGGCCACAGAAAGCTCTTGTTTTTCACCCATTTAGAGTAGTGCAAATACACCGATGAAATGCTGCTGAAAGTTGAGGATATGGATCTTTTTAAAGCAGTTTTAATTTTGCCTAAAGTGTCGCAAACCATTTGTTTACAACTTCAAAAGAAGTTGCTAAAATTCTTCTATTGTGTTGCCTGGCAGCAATTTCAGCATCGTTTAATATAAACCATTCACAAACTTTTTCAGGAAAGATGTTAAAGGTCTATCGGTAAAAAGGTCTCGTTTTATCATCCGTGAAAGAAGCATTAATAACGAATGGTTGCTATTTTGCTTCCGCCAATTTTTCAAACACTTTGCTCGTATCGCCATTTTACACCAAGAACACTGCTGTCTAATTAGTTTGTAATGTCTGGAACTCGTGGAGAAGTTTTCGTTGATGCAGTCAAACCTGCTTTTGTGGCCACCTTGTGTCAGCAACCTCCTGCCTTTAGTAGCCATTGCAAGGTCCTCCCAAATGGAAATCTGTTACTGGTTCTTCATTAAAAGACCACCGTTTGCCATGACCAGTGGCCACTTATTTATTTACTGAAATGGCTGTGTAACCTCAATCAAACGACCTCGGAGGTCGAAAAGTGTTGCATCTAACTGCCGGATAAAAACCCCTTAATGGCAGTTCAGTTCCTTTCCAGTAATGTGCGGTGTGTGTGATAAGTTTATTAAATAAAGTAAATCACTGAGATTCATTTATATTGTTTACCCATTGATACTGTCGTGTCAACGCCGATTAACAATGATGCTAGACAGATGGACCAAAACTGGCTTTTACTCCTGTGGACTGCATTCGAACAATGGCGGCGTTGTGCCTGCGGGAATCGCAAGAAGCACACGAGGCTCTTGACGCTTTTAAAACCAATGGGTTTGTTTCCTCAGCAAATAAATAAACAACCAGGGGATGAGTGAACCTGATGGGGGGGATACGACAATGGGTTGATGTGGGAAAGAAAGGGGGAACAAGTAATCGATAAATAAATAATTATATTCACGAGACTATGAAACCTATGGTGCCACACACCGGATTTATTCACAGGTGGGAAAAGGAGCGAAAAACTGGTTGAGGCCTTAGCGATGAGGAGACAAGCAGGAGAGACAAAGGAATGTGGGCAGGTTGACAAACAGGGCAAGGCAGGAACGACGAAGCAGGAACAGGAGAAAGCAAGCAGGCAAGCAGTCAGGCACCATGGACAGAGCAACCATTTTCTCCTCCGCCATCTCCTTTCCTTTCTTTGGCGCAATCTCCACTCTCATCCGACACGGCTCCAACTCTCCTCACAGGTCTTTTGCTTCACGTCCAACCAACTCTCCTCAGCCACAACTCTCACTCTTCCGGCTCTCGTGAGAGATCATGAAAACTCACCCCCTGGAGATTATCATAACTCCACCCCTTTGGAGATGATGAAAAGCTCCTCTCCTCGGTCTCTGGACAGCTCTCATCCGATGGGACATAAAAGAGGTGACACGTACAATTGTCTTAACCCTAATCCCTAACTAATCATTACCAAGCACCATCCCCCTTATGGTGCACATTCAAACGAGACTAGTTAAGCTAACATTTCCCTACTTGATCACATCGAGATGGGCTAACTACTCATACACGGACCATACTACTCTGTACACTTCTGTCTGCTCTGAGATAATATCTACCCCTCCCCCCTACAAACGTAATAATACCTTCCAGTATATGCCCTGTATTTGTGTAGTTCCCATTATTCAGACCAAACTACTCAACCATTTTCCTGATTATTACAGCAATTTGGAAAACACCCACACATCGCTTTGAGTGCAGAAACCAATCATGTGACTCGTACGTCACCAATTGGTTCACGAGTCAGTAAGTGACCACTATATTCGTTGTGGGTGTCCGTCTGTCTTTCTGTCCCGAGCATAGCTCCGTGGGTTTTGATCGGATCCTGATAAAATTTTAGTGGGAGGTTTATATCATGATGTAGTTGTGTTTTCCTGAGAATGGGAGTGCTGTGCCCATTATGGGCGAAGCCACGCCCAAAAAAACGTGTTTTAAGGGGTAGCCGATTTCAAGTTACATCTTCTCCGAGGGGGTTTGTCGAATCTGGCAGGGGTTTCGGTATTTGGTTAGCCCAATGGCACCTGCATAGCCCCACGGAGCTCGATTTTTCATTTTCGTCCCAAGGTCAAGGTCATAAGGTCACGAACTTAGAAAATGTCAAAAAAATCAATAAATTGGGCATCGAGCTCCTTGGGTTTTCAACTGTTTCGAATGAAAGTTGGTATGCAAGGAGTGCTCTTCGAGTACTACAACTTTCATCATTTACGTTTTTCCGGATTCCCGCCAGTTTGCCCGTGGTGTCCCCTCGAAGGTCAAAAAATAAAAAAGGCGAACCGTGTATATTGCTCATGAACCATCACCGTCTCCAGACTTGTCAAAATGTTTAAAATTATTTTTCAACTTTTTTACAATCGACTTTATTTGGCTTCTGCTTGATTCCAAATTGAAGAAACAATTTTATTTTGCATAATGCGGATGATAAATACACTGCAAAGGAACTGTACTACATTCAACTTGTCCCTTTCGGTGCCTTTTGTGGTAATTTGATGACGCACCAGTGCGAAACATGGAAGGGGGGAAAACATAAAATAACAAAAACCATTGGCTCCGGTTATCAATTTTCCACAATATGATTAAAATATTGATGGATGAATTCTTACTGACGAGCAAAATGCCATCTTCTGTCTGAAAGTTATCGAACTGTTTGAGAAGTGTTTGAAAAATAGTGGAAAATATCAGGGTCGGCAAAACTCAATTTGGAACATTTGAAAAAAAAACAAAGCGCAACTTTTGAGAGACGTCTCCAACAATGTGTCGGGAACTGGAAAAGACAGATGAGAACGAAAAATGAAGACATCAATCGCCGAGGCAGGGAGTGGTTTCAAGACGGAACGGGCAGGCGGATCAGCGCTCTTCGACAACTGATGAAGGAAGAGGCCTCGCATTGGCCATCAGATTTGACTTCACAACATTTAAGGCTTAAAACGGACTGTTGGAATGATTATTGAGGAAAAAAACAGTGTGCGGGAGAAAAAGGGTGGCGAGAGAGGTGGTTTCTTGATGACAATCGACAATATGGCTTGGGTTCCTTTGTTTGTTGCTTGCCTCAAAAGACAAATCTCAGCTTGCCTGGAATATGACTATTTTTTAAATTTGACTGCATTAAGAGACTCCCTGTCCTCAAAAGCCACATTTTGGGGTTCCCTTGAGCAGTTATTTAAACCAGGCTTGATTGTATTATATCAGGAGAAAAACGGATTGGTTTTTGGACATGGCATACAAACCTGTGGGTTCAATATCGAACACTAAATCTTGGAGGTTACTTTTGTAGAATATGGATTAACACGATGTTTTGCTTTAAAATTCGTTCTGATGAAACTCCTCAGGCTTTCACGTTGCTGAGATTGGTGTTTGTCAAATAATTTTGCAGTTTACTTGGTATAGATTTAATTACAAACTAGAACGGCACTCAGTGGAGCGCATACCTCTGCCAGGCTGAACAGTTTACGTTTTGTATCCCATTGAAAGGCCAGATCTGGATCCAAACCTTCACCAAAATCTCATCAATTTGTCCTTGTCACGCTCCCAACCTGTCGAGCACATTTCGTCTGAAACTGTAGGCAACAATTTGAGATATCCTGCTCACAGACAGGCAGACAGAAAAACAGAGAGGAATATGTAATCTTCATCCACCTTCGGTGGTGGAAGTAATAACCATTCAAAAAGGTAATTTTGGTGAGAGCTTCCTTTTCTTAGAAAGCATTTCAATGCCCATCCCAAGTTTCCCAAGGGCTTTGAGCATCAACTACGAAGTATCAACAGGTCATAGCAGGTTATTCGTGCCCCCGCCCCATCCCTCTCCCTTCCACAGATCTAATGTCTCTGTTCCCCACTGTTTTGTTCTTCCCACCCCCGCTCCTCTTGTCTCATGCCCCCCTTGTTGTGCGTTGTGTTAGCTCTCATACGAGCCTCGACAAAGGTATACAAGCCGGTAGGCGACAAGGGATCCGCGAAGATCGAAGCGCTGGATACGATGCTTTTCATTCTGACCGATCCACCGACGAAGATTCATTGCCAAGACGTATTGGTTCACATACAATTGTTCCTCTGCCTGGCAAGATTTTTCCTATTGCGTATTTTGCCAACTGGCACTCCTCACAGGACTACCATTTGAAAAATAAAACCTAAATCAAAAATTGGCTCGAGTAAAATTTTCTAAATATCTCGAAGTGTTTAATTCCGAAGTCTCGTTTCTCCACATTCAAAACTGTAGGACAAGTATTGAAAATAGTGAACGTAGGTCTAGAAAAAGTATTTTTTCGAATTTTGCGAATTTCAGCCCCGACACCCTTGGTGATCAAATCTGGAAAAATGCCGCGGTTCAATTTTGTAGTCGTTATTAAACTCTATCCATACACTGAATTTGAACGTTCCGCCGTCTACGGTTTCCGAGGTCAAGGTCACTTAACATATTCCCTGGTTCACCACTTTCCCGCATTCGGAGGGCTGTCATTCGGAAACTATGAGAGATAGAGGAACGTTATGCTGTCGCGATAACTAGATGGCGATGCAAGGAATAGGCAGGAGTTGGTCCTGTCGCTCTACCTATCATAGAAGCCGCGCTACGTCAGTTACCGTTTGGTTTCTTAAAACGTGGTTTTTCGGCCGCTGCATAGCAACGAAACTCAAACGCGCACACTCCCAGCCCATATGGCACCTGTCGCCAAGTTTCATCGAAATCGGTTTGCTGGTTTGTGCTGTGGAGCCTCGCGTTGCGCACACGCACGCGCACTAGAAAACCCGACAATTACGGATATCTAGCGAATCCCAACATGTATATATATATATATATATATATATATATATATATATATATATATATATATATATATATATATATATATATATATATATATATATATATATATATATATATATATATATATATATATATATATATATATATATATATATATATATATATATATATATATATATATATATATATATATATATATATATATATATATATATATATATATATATATATATATATATATATATATATATATATATATATATATATATATATATATATATATATATATATATATATATATATATATATATATATATATATATATATATATATATATATATATATATATATATATATATATATATATATATATATATATATATATATATATATATATATATATATATATATATATATATATATATATATATATATATATATATATATATATATATATATATATATATATATATATATATATATATATATATATAGATATATATATATATATATATATATATATATATATATATATATATATATATATATATATATATATATATATATATATATAGATATATATATATATATTAATGAACCGTTTAGCTTTTCACTAACTTACCAAAATGGGAATGTTTAAAAGATCAGTTAATATCCTGAATTTACTGCTTAAGGCCCGGTCACACCTTGACGTTTTAGCCAACGTATGCCGATTTTTGAATTTTTTTTCTAAAACGCTGGCACACGTTGAATACGTTATGGGTAAGTTTTGATAACATTGAGAGCATGCTTAAAAACACTGCCATACGTCGTTGTACGGTGGCTTTAAACGTTGTACTTTTTGGTTGTCCTCAAATTTTTTCATGCTTGAAATTTCACGACGTATGCCGGCGTATGACTCACACGTTCCGCTACGCTGGCCACAAGTTGTATGCACGGTCTGTGATCGTTGACAGACGTCAACACATGCTACTTGTAAGTTAATCATAAGTTGAGACGCACCGAAGTAATGTTTAGCGTACCCGAAACTTATTTCTAACCTATGATTAACGTGTTGTTGGCACGTTACGCGATCGTTGCCACACATCGACAGACGTTACTTTTAAGTTACTCATAGGCTGAAAGACGTCGGTATAATGGATCGTCCTTGCGTCAGCGTCCACGGCCACGGCCAGGACACTTATTTGCAGCATTCTTCAAACTTTTCTTCGGCATGACGAGGATGTTCACACTTCGATGTCTAGCTTGGCTATGATTCCAATTGTCCATCGGCAGCGTCTATTTAAAATAGTCGAGTTTGAGTGTTTTAACACGTTCAGAAGAAACGCTTCAAATTTCCAAACCCCAGCGTCAAAAAACAAAGGCGAGTGACAGCAATTTAAATCGTTCATTGTAAACAATGAAAATAGCTGAGTGGTACCGTTTAAAAGTCGTTGAGTGTAAAAAAAAAATCCAATTGTTGAGCGCAAGCGTCGACTTTCAATAGTGGAGATGTAGCCATTTAAATCGTTCAGTGGCAGCCTATGAATAGCAAACCCCACGTCACCGGCAAAGATAAACTGCCGCACGAAATGGATAAGTTAGGCTATCGTTGGGCATAGTTTGTGAACGCCGGCTTCACGATAATTATTCATTGGTATACCGTATCTATAAGTTATCGAAGCGCTCCATGCACATTATTAGCTCATTGTGCATTTGTCCAACCCATTATGAATAGACCTAAATCGTAAAAACAAGCTATAGCTCATTGTTGAAAAAGCCCCATAAAAAAATTAGCCACGAAGAACTTCGAACAATGGTGAAAAGATGTCTCCTACCCGTGGACACGCGGACGCAAGGACGATCCATCATAACCCACACCCTCCCCCTCACACTCACCTACTACTGCCAACATGAACAAACTAAAACTAATACTGATACTGATACTGATACTAATACTGTTACTGCTGACATGGACATCGACTCAAAAAGGACTCGAAAACACTGTTGGGTTCCCCTTTTATGAACAGCATTTTTATATACCAATTCCCAAAACCGCTGGGAACACGTCTTTATATGGCAGTTGTAAGCTAGAAACACGTAAAAAAAAATTTTTTTGTCGACCGGAAGACATCATTGGAATACGTCTACATACGTCGATGTGTGTTGGGACTACGTAAAGAATTGGTTCAAAGCACGTCAAACATAAGTTAGAAATAAGTTTCGCGTAAAAAAGACATTACCGCGACGTGTTTCGACTTATGAGTAGCTTATAAGTAGCGTTTGTGGACGTGTGTAAGCGTCCACATATCGTGTGTATAACTTATCCCCATCGCATGTGGAACGTGTGTCATACGCCGAGTACGTCGTAAAATTTTGAACATGTTTAAAATTTCTTGACGTACTCTACTTACTACGACGTATGATAGCGTACTTTAGCGTTGTACTCACGTATACCAAACTTACTCATACCGTATTTGACGTGCCCCAACGTTTTAGACACATTTTTCTTAGGTCGGCATACGCTGGCAAGATCACCAAGGTGTGACCGCGATGTTGTCACTTCCATTTCTACGGCAGTTATGATTCGAATCGTTGTGCGTCAGCCTTTTAATAGGCTACGTCACGACATCGTCGGCGATGCGTGCAACGCACTATGCCTAAGTTAGACTATCGTTGGGCATCGGTTGTGTAGGCCGACAACAGGTTCAGCATTCGTTGGTATAAGTTATCTATAACACAACGAAACGTTGTGTTCGTTACCAATGCGTTATACATAAGACCAAGTCGCTATGAATACGTCCGAATCTTTAAAAAAAAACATCAAAAGTTCAACGTAAGTCAGCGTTTAACATACATTTTAATACGTTGCCATCGCTGGCTCAAACGTCAAGGTGTGACCGGGCCTTTAGGTCAAGCCTCGAGCTGGATTTGAACCCACAATTTCCTGGATTACGTTCCAGTGTCCCTAAAGACTCGGGCACATCCGGATGTGACGGAATCATTTTTTCTTCTGAGACTTACAATAACAGTAACCATTAAAATATATATTTATTTATTTATTTATTTTTGTCATGGGATCTCATGAGTTGCATTGCTTGCCTGTTTTACTTTTTGAGTGGATGAGGATTATTGTAAGAAGAAAAATGCTTTATTTTCACCGTTATTATTGTTCATTATGAAAACTTCGCGTCCACCAATTAAATGTGGAAGGTATGTCACGAGCAAAATGTGACTGCAAATCAAGAACTGCTAAAGACCTTGATGATGTTCTTGTTCTTCAAGAGACACGTGCTGAGGATGACTCCAATCCCTCAACGCTCCGAATGTATGGTTTCAAACTTATTACAGCAGTGCACCATGAGAAGCATGTCATTCCAACCTAATTATGATGTAACCTGACTGACTTTTTTTTATTCTTAAAAAATAGAATGCCAATAATGTCCTCACAGCCACTGGAAAGGCTGGGGACATAATCACAAACATGTACAATCCACCTGGGATAGAGTGGCCCCTTCCAGCACCACCCATTATTGCTCATCCTGAAGTTCATGCTGTTGATTTCAACAGCCATCACACCTCATGTGGATATACTTCAGATGATTAGGCAGGTGAACAACTGGAGGCTTGGGCCTCCGTTGGTAATCGCTATCTCCTGAATGATGTCAAGCAAGCAGGCACTTTCCATTCATATAGGTCCAGGAAGGACTACAATCCAAACCTCTGGTTTGTCTCCAGGGACAGTAATGGACAGCCTTTTCACGCATCTCATAAGATCCTTCCACACTTTCCACAGAGCCAACATTGACCAGCATTAATCAGCATTGGAATGGTGGTTCCCTTGATCACATCCAAACCTAAGGCCTGCTGAAATTTTTGGAAAGCCAAATGGGATGCTTTGACAATTGAAGTTGAGGAGCACATCACCAGCTTCAACCCCGTTCCAAGGAGCTATAACAGCTTCTGCAAGATCCTGATAGATGCTGCCAAAAGCAACATCCCACATGGTTTTCACAAATGCGACACACCATGTTTGCTAGAAACTGACTAACTCCTCCCACAGTATGAAGTTTCTGGGGATCCAGATGTTGCATCTTAGCTTGGAATCTCGGGACATGGACAGACGTCAAAGATGACAGGAGACTGTTGAGGAGCTTGATTTCACTCAACCAAGTGGAAAGGCATCTTGGAGCTGCTTCACCTGCTCAAAGCCTCCCAAAGTATCAGCAAATGCTGTTGCTCAATTCAAAGCTGTTCCTTGACTCGTATGCCTCAAGTAATGAGGCTTGCCATGAAGTCGGTAAAGGCGCTGTCACACCTTGACGATTTAGCCAGCGTATGCCGACTTATGAAAAATGTCTAAAACGCCGGCACACATCGAATACGTTATGGGTAAGTTGTGTATACGTTAAGAGCACGCTGGAAAACACTGCCATACGTCGTAGTACGCTGGCTTTCATCGTTGTACTTTGCGGTTGTCCTCAAATTTTAGCATGCTTGAAATTTTACGACGTATGACTCGCACGTTCCGCTACGCTGGCCATAAGTTATAGGCACGTTATGCGATCGTTGACACACGTCGACACACGTTACTTGTAAGTTACTCATAAGTCGAAACACGTCGAGGTAATGATTAGCGTACCCGAAACTTATTTATAACCTATGAGTAACGTGTTGTAGGCACGTTACACGATCGTTGCACACACGTCGAGGCACGTTATGCGATCGTTGACACACGTCGAGGCACATTACTTGTAAGTTACTCATAAGTCGAAACACGTTGAGGTAATGTCTAGCGTACCCAAAACTTATTTCTAACCTATGAGTAACGTGCTTTGAACCTATGTGTAACGTACCTCCAACACATATTGACGTATGTAGACGTATTTGATTGACGTCTTCCGGACGACCACAGAACTTACTGAACGTGTTTCTAATTTACAGCTACCATATAATGGCGTATTGGCAGCGTTAAAAAACAACAACAACAATAACTTCCGATATTTCGTCACGTGCCGTTATGTCACGTCCGATTGCCTCTTCAGTTTGCTCGTCTTATTTTTAGTTCCTCCTCTGTGAATATTTTCTGTTTGAGGATATTGTCACGTCGACGTCGAAACTTAAAAGCAAATGTCCGAATTTATTTTAAAATTCGTGATAGACTTAAAAAAAAATAATAAAAAAACAACAACAACTTCAGATATTTCGTCACGTGCCTTCACGGAGCCAATATAATGGAATTCTCTCATCTCGTCTTCCCATCCAGGCTTGAGTTCCTCAAGGCAGTGTTCTTGGCCCTGTGCTTTTTTCTTGCTTTCATCAATTATCTCTCAGATTCCCTGAAAAATCTTCTTTATCTATTTGCTGATGACTCCACCCTCTGCCGTACCATCTATCATCCCTCAGATTGGCAAGCAGCAGCATTCTCACTCTCTGCAGACCGAGATAAAATCACAAGCTAGTCAAACACTTGGAATATGTGTTTCAATCCTGAAAAATCTCACAGCCTCACCATGTCTCTCGAAAAGGACCATCTGGAAACCCCCCTTCCCCGCTATCTACTTTCTCAACAATCCTCTTGAAGTCCTTTCATTCAAGCTTTTGGGTCTCACGATCTCCCATGATCTTTCCTGGGAAAGCCACATCTCCAAACTGGCCTCCAAAGCCAGTCGCCAACTGGGCATCTTACGTCGTGCAAAGTCCTTCCTTGGCACACCTGAGCCTCGAACCACTTAAAGGCTTTTATACGCAGTCTGATGGAGTACTGCTCCCCCCCTCTGGGGTGGTACACCTGTCTCACACCTAGATCGACTTCACGCTGTGGAAACCAAGACTTTTAGTATCATTGGTATCTCTCGCGATGAGGCTGAGTCTTTGGGTCTCTCACTCTCTCACCAAAGGCAGGTCAGTGATCTTTCTGTGTTCTCCTGTCTCCTCTCTGGCCATGCCCCTCACCCCCCCCCCCCCGTTCTGTCTGATCTGTCCCCCCTATATTTACTCAGGGCACTCAAGTTCCACCAAAAACCCTTTTCTGGTGAAACTGCCCAAATCAAGAATCACTGCTCACCTTCACTCTTTCATTCCTCTTTTTCCCCATCTTTGGAACAAACTCCCACACTTTAGGCCTGGTGTTTGCTTAATGGTTAGGGAGGCATGCTTTGGATCCCAGGGTCCTGAGTTCAAATCCCGCTCAGCTGTTGAATGAACCAGGTGGGGTTAACTCGGCCTGTCATCCTTAGGAAGTCGGCAAAATAAGTGCCAGCATGCTGGTATACTATCGGAGTGGTGACCCGTCCAGGATTGTGCCCAATAGCCAAGGAGACTGCTTAGGCAGCACCAACGCTCTGCACAGAGTATGGTCCCAATCTCCTCCTCTCCCACACTCTCATCAATCCCACTCTCCCTTCCGGCTCTTCAAAACAGCTGTTCACCACCATCTCTTATCTTCCTCCATCCAAAACCATGATCTTTTCTACCTCTGTTAATCCACCCCAAACCCACCTCCTTCGAATTCCGTTTTCCTTCCTCAAAGTCCCTGTAGTACCATCTTGTTTACACTGCCCCATCCCTCTCCCTTCCACATATCCTATTGTCTTTGTTCTCCACTATTTTGTGCTTCCCTCTCCTTCCCCTTTTGTCTCCTGCCTTGTTCGATGTTTCTGTGTATTGGCTCTTACAGGAGCCTCGAATTGGTATTAAAAAAAAATAAAATAATTTTAAAAAACCACCGGTGTTGCAATAATTGACATTTCATCAGCTTACGATGCAGTATGGCGACATGGTCTTCTGCTGAAAGTTGCCAGACCCTTACACTGCCAAGCTACAATGTGTCTTCTTTCTTCTATGCTTGGCAATCTGAGATATAGGGTTTCACACGTAGCCCAAACAAGCTCCATAAGGACTCTGAATGATGATCTTCCCCAGGGCTCTTTCTTACCGACAATCCTCTTCAACGTATATGTGAGCGACATTTCTTGTACCACCTCCATAAAATTTGCCTGCACAGATGATCTTGTCCTTACTACCCAAGCAATCATCCTTGGAGATCTCAGCAGTACCTTGCCCCAGGATTTAAAGGTAATGAAGCAATACTTCATCAACTGGTGCCTCTGTCAAAACCCAACTCAGATTTTAGTTCTCACTTTCCATCTCAGCAGCTGACTGGTTAACAGCAAACTCCAGGTTTCTCTTTGTGGTAAACCAGTCCAGAACAAACTGTTTCCCCAATTACCTTGGAGTCACCTTTTGTCACAGCCTCAAGTTCTGCGAACACCAAAAAGGGGTCACAGAAATGATGAATATCAGGGTAAGCATCATCCAGAAACTAGCGGGCGCCTGTTGGGCATCAAGTGCACGTACTCTTTGCACTGCTGGCCTTGCTCTTGTGTACTCTGCAGCAGAATACTGTTCTGTTCTCCTGTTTGGGCAGAGAGCAGCCACACAAAACTCTTGGACACTCTCCTGAAAGCACTGATGCGGATAATCAGCAGCAAGCTGGAATCGATATCCGTGCAGTGTCTGCCAGTCCGATCTAAAACCCCCACACCCCTTGATGTGTGCCAGAAACTGAATGTTGAGAGAGTTTGACTGCATCAAAGCCAACCCAGAGCATCCAGTCCATGAAAACCTGCATAATCTACCAGATATGTGACTCAAGTCATGCAAACCTTTCTGGAGCTCTGCAAATGGTTCGAGTGATGTGGGGTTTAACACGTTGGATGAGTGGCGCACGCAATCTCTGGACACACAACAACATTGCTAACAAAGAACTGGCGAGTGATTCAACAGAAGAACCTCCAGGTTTGACTTCACCCGGAAACAGTGGTCTGCACTCAACAGGATCCACACTCTCCATGCAAGGACATCACACCACCTCCACAAATGGGATTTTAAAGACAGCCCAGCATGTGACTGTGGTCACCCACATGAGACTATTTATCACATTGTGAATCAGTGTCACAACCCCCCCCCTTCCCAACACCCTGCCACAACTCCTCAACCCTCCCCCTCCCAACATAACTATTCACCTCCTCCCCCACTGGAAGTCCCAACCCCCTCCTCCCAAAATCCTCAACCTCTCCCTCCCAACTCTGTCGCTACTTGCTCTCCCCCTTTCCTCGCAAGCCCAACTCTCTGTCCTCCCCTTACCCCCTCTTCCCACTCATAAAAGCAAAAGGGCATTCTCACATCGATTATTGCATAATTCTTCATTACCTCATCAAAACAGTGGAATATTTAACTCTTTCCATTCCCCAATCATGTGATCACAGACTTCACTGAAACCGTGATCGAAGCAGCATCAGCATGGCTCATACATGTCATGGCCCATCACGGTCACATGTCCAACTCTCAATCCGAGGAGATGTGTTAAACTCTCAAGTAACCATGAGCAGCGCAATTACACCAACAAACGACCCTGGATCAATTGTCTTCTTCCTAATGCATATTTCTACATCGTTAAAAGTAAATAATGACTTGTTTTCTTTCACAATCTCATGAGATTCTCAGAAACCCTCAGACACAGACCTTTATAACGACATGGGTTTTATGGTCCCTGGTCAAGTCGTTTAAAAGAAAATAGAAGTGATAGCAAAGACCTGGGGAACCTCCATGGTAAAAGTCCTTGCTCAAGAGAATGCCGCATAGTTATTTGGGTGGTGTATAGGCAACAGATGGCTGCCTTGATCGCTCCTGAAATTAAAAAATAACCCAGTTTGAAGCAAAACATGCCCACTGCTTGTGTGCATGTATAATACTGTTACGAATTTGGAAAACTATCACATACAACATCCAGGTTCCTATAACTCAGTTATTTCGGTAAGTACGTGTTTTATAGATAGCTTCCTTCCCTTGTCGAGTGGGTAAATCAATGTAAATGCGCTGTGATTAATTTTAATAGTTCGGAGTTTTATCGGAATTATTTCAAGAGAAGAACAATGCTGCAGCGGAGGACGACCACCTCCCGCCCCGAGATTCTTACAGCGTAAACAAGAATGACGGTTGGAAGGATGCTACACCAAAGAACAACAATCCCCCCGCCCCGGGATTTTCCCCGCGCGTCGGGGAGGGGGAAGGGGGAAGGGTGAGTGCGCCAGAGCGCATAAAAGTAAGAAAAGGAGCCAGCCAGGGAGTGAGTGAGACTGAGTGAGCAATGGCAGCAAGTCAGCGAACAGCCAGTCAGCCAGAGAGGAGAATCGAGGAAGGAGCGCTGATCTTGCTGGAGCGCTCACCGTGTTGGAGTGCTCGTATTGTGGGAGCGTCCGTCTCCGAAGGCCTGGACTGGTCTTGCCGCTGCCGTTTGGAATGTCCTCCTCCTCCTCCTCCTCCTCCTCCTGAGGAATGAGCTCGAGAGATCCATCCGCCGCCGGAGCCGGAAGGGTTGCGTGTCGTCGCCGGAGAGGACGGAGTCTAGGTTTTGGTGGCCGGGACGGGCGCCGAACCGAGTCATCCTGAAGACCGCACGAGGCAGACAGGTCCAAAATAGACCCTGGTCTCAGTTCCACTATCCTCCGAGCTGAAGGCCGAAATAAAGGCATCTGCCACCACTTTCTTGTGTGTGTGTGTGTGTGTCTGTGTCTGTGTCTGTGTCTGTGTCTGTGTCTGTGTCTGTGTGCCTGTCCTCTAAGTAGTAAAATTGTTAAGTGTTTGTGCCTGTACAAAAGTGTATTGTCTGGTATTCGGTTTAATTCTGCCTCTTACGTGCTTCCCTCATTACCCACCTATTGTATGAATAAACCCCCATTTGTTCAATGTTTTCAGCTCGTTCGCGTCTATTCTTTCATTGACTGAGCGTGTCGCGAGCCGGGGAATTAGCTGGCCATTGCCGTTATAACGGGACAATCGGGACCGACGGAACTTTGCGATTAAACCGCTCGGAATCGCACACGGAACGAGCGCGCTAAGCGACTCGTTTTCGTACGAGTTCCGTCGAGGGTGAATTTCCCCGGTAGTTGGACCACGTGGGTATTTAGGTAAATTGAAATTGGCAATCGACCCTACCCCACGTGGTCTATCCATTGGCGAACTTCGGTCCAGTCAGGACCCGTCAGCTCCGGACTTATCCGGTGCGACGACCTATACATTCCGGGCGATCGGTCTCGCCGACTTGCGGCCCCATCTCACGGTCGTGCTCACGGCCGATACCCGGCCCCGCAACAATACATCATGGTTATCTAACTCGGATTCCAATTCCACTGGCCTATAAGCTGATAGCAGAGGCCTGAAACAGAAGTCTGCTGCCAATACTTACCGTGGCCTTCATAGGGCCTGTGATGTTGATTGGCTCCAACCTTTCGATATGTGATGATCCCTTTAAGAGTCGCTTTGGTCGTTTTACACTGAAGGGAAAACCTATAGTAAGGGCGTGGCAATTGTGAATATGACAGCACCAACATGGCAGCCATATGATTTTTAAGGCTACAGTTGTGGGTGGAGTCAGGTTATCTGTCCAACTAATGGATGGAAAGGAGCATTACACATGGATGGATGGAAGGACGAACAAGCATATTGTGTAGATTTGAACCGTTATGTTAACCCCCTTCTCACCCTCCCGATGACGTTGCGTGTTAACATTATTTCTGCGCATGCTGTTCTCTCGGTATGCCATATGCAGAGCCTACTCATTCCACGTGAGCACAGACGGGCAAATGCAGCCAGTGCCATTTCCACCAGATGCATTACTTGCCCCAGGCATCCCACGGCATGCACGGCAGCTTGGCTCGCTTCCACATGGGGAAGTGGTGTGTGCTGTAACAGTGAGCCATCCTCCACGCCATGTCTACACCGGTGGGAAGGGCTGCGTCAAGATCTGGGACATGGGGCAGTCGAGTGGCAAGTTGCCAATCTCGCAGCTCGATTGTCTCGTAAGATCACACTGCGGGTTTTAATGTCATAATGCAATGGTGCTGGAAAATAATTATCAACATTGAGGTTAATTTCTACAAATACTTCATACATCCTTCCCCTAACTTTTGTGCTTTATGTTGGCATTATTTTACCCCAACTTCAACTGTTTTTCCACTTTAGAATCGTGACAACTACATCCGCTCATGTAAGCTACTCCCAGATGGGCGGACGCTGATTGTAGGCGGTGAGGCAAGTACGATCTCCATCTGGGACCTCGTGGCTCCCACTCCACGTATAAAAGCTGAACTTACCTCTTCAGCACCGGCGTGTTATGCACTCGCCATCAGCCCTGACTCCAAAGTCTGCTTTTCATGCTGCAGTGATGGTAACATCGCCGTATGGGATCTACACAACCAGACACTCGTACGGTGAGTGCATTCGAACGCTGCGCCAGTGGTATTGCCAACACCGTAGACGTGTGATGTAACACGTGTAACATTCCCAATTAATGGAACAGTCAGTTTCAGGGCCACACAGATGGTGCAAGCTGCATTGACATTTCACACGATGGTGCCAAGCTGTGGACAGGTGGATTGGACAACACCGTTCGTTCGTGGGACTTGCGAGAGGGGCGCCAGTTGCAGCAGCATGACTTCAGCTCACAGGTGCCATCAAAATCGCTGTTCCCTCCTAACCGTGTGTACAAAAGAGATCTAATTTGATTCAAGTGCTCCCTGCCTATATATTTGGCTCTTTACCTAAACACCCTGGTAAAGTCTGAAAACTGTGTTTGTTATCTCAAAGGTTACATCAGGGGGGCAATGCGAATGTAAAGAAGTAAGAAAAGTTTTCACTTCAAGAAAACTGACGAATAACTTGTGCATCAAACCTTTGGACTTTTCACATTTATAAAATAATAATGGAAGACCTTTTCCTGTCTGACGATGATGCAAGCAGAAAACGTGCTCCACTGACTCGTCCTCAATTTGTGTAACACGTTTTGGTTGATTTTTGTTTTCTGGGTTTGTATTTATTTACTGACGAAGTTTGGCCTTGTTGTTGATTCGTTTTTACCTTCACCACCGAAGGTGGAGGTGGTTATGTTTTCACCCCTCTGTTTGTTACTTAATAAATCTTTAGATTTCGTAAGTATATTGATGACTTCCGTCCTCTGTTTGTGTGTTTGTGTGCTTGTTTGTTTGTTTGTTTGTTTGTAGGCACGATAACTCGAGAACGGAAGAAGGTACCAATGTCAAATTACACCACGTGATTCAGGAGGGTGATTGCTAGCGCTGATTAGATTTTGGTCAAAATCGGTCAAAGGTCAAGGTCACATTGAGGTCAAACATTCGCTTTTTGATGGTTTGTTACAGAATCATCGTAGAAACTTCTGGTTTGCGTCGCTACCTTCTCTAGAGACAGCTTTTATTAGACAAGGTCAGAGGTCAAGTTGACGATTTCGTAAGTACCAGTCTTTGACTGCTTGTTTGTCTGTTTGTTTGTGTGCAGGATATCTTAGAAAGTTGGGGACTGACCCGGATGAAATTTTGTGGACAGGTTGGGTGTGACAAGGACGAACTGATGAGATTTTGGTGAAGATCCAAATCTGGATCTGGATACAAGAATTGTTTAATTTTCAAAGTGATTCTTCACCATTGAGAGATCGGGCCAAAAACGATGTATGGCACGATATTTCAAAAATTTATTGGGTCCGATATGTTCTCTTGGATCAGGCATTACGTGGCGGAGTTATGCGCTCTACCGAATGCCCTTCTAGTTCAGCATGTGATTAACCTCAGCCTTGACATCCTTTTAATAATGTACAATTGCTGTAGATAGTCGTTAAGATGAATCTGCTATTAAGATTTTTTTTTTTTTGAAGTCGTTACAATCATCATCTCATCGCCCCCCTTCGAGCCGAGCGGCATTTTATTTCGTACTTGTCCGTTGTTTTTCCTTTGCTTTTTCGTACATGTATCAAAATTCATTTCGGCCTGTTTGTCTTAAGATTAGTCTTATGTCCGCATGTATGAATGCCAGATCTTCTCCCTGGGATACTGTCCCACTGGTGAATGGTTAGCCGTTGGCATGGAGAGCAGCAATGTGGAGGTGCTGCACTGCACCAAGCCGGACAAGTACCAACTGCACCTCCACGACAGCTGTGTCCTTTCACTCAAGTTTGCCCATTGTGGTGAGGATATTCTTTTTCCTTTAATGAGTCCGGACTCTTTTGTGTATTTTTGAACCTCTGGGTTTTGTGTAAAGGAGGCAAGAACCTCCAGATGATGATATGGGAATGGCATTTCTTCGTGCGCATTGCATTGCGTTATTCATGATTGTTTTCTCATCAATTTCTGATTGGAGCAGGCAAATGGTTCATAAGCACTGGAAAAGACAACCTCCTTAATGCTTGGAGGACACCCTATGGTGCGAGCATTTTTCAGGTGAGGGAAGTTGCTGCAATCGGCTTGAGATTTTGATATTCTCTAACCCGAGGTCCTCTTGTTCGTCATCCCTTTGCTGCATCATGACTGTGAAACCAGTGATTTAAAAATTATCTGCTTTGGAACCATCATTGGCATTTCTACACTTGGCATGCAAAAAGTCTTTGATACACTGAACCTGATATCTCTGCCTACTTTTTTGATTGGAATAGGCAAGAACTCAATAATGTGTTATAAACCCTAATTCTTGATTCGTATTGCCATGCCCCCTTCCTCACTTGCACACACAACATCCCATATGTATGCTGCTGGCATACACAGTGCTTGTGTAAATGGGACCCTTTTGTCTTGTGTATCGTTGCTCTACAATTGCTGATGTAGATTCTTCTGATCTTGTGCAGTCCAAAGAGAGTTCTTCAGTGCTGAGCTGTGACATATCTGAGGATGACAAATACATCGTGACGGGATCTGGAGACAAGAAGGCTACCTTGTACGAAGTCATCTACTGATGTCAGCATGTTGAAGGATGAGTAGATCCCGATTTGAGTGACTACTCCAGTGAACAAGCAAATTGAGGATTGACAGTTTAAGTAATACACGATGCTCCCAGGCATCATAAGTACAAAAATTAAGTTGCTTTTATTATTGCGATAATTTGCCTTTTGCAGCAATTGTACATTGACGCATGTGATCAGGATGCATTTATGGGATTTGTTTTCGCAAACTTGGCTTGTCCGTGGGAAGTTGTGCTCTGACAAGAGAGTTGTAAACAGATTTTATATGAGACAGGATGTACGAGAAAGATTATGATGAGGTTATTTTGGGACGATGTGGGGGAGTGGGGTAGAGGGATGCAGGTGGTTGTACAAATCCAGAAGAATACCTTGAAGTGCAATCAATTGAAAATGCTTTGTAAAAACAGCTCGACTGATGTCCTCTTTATTCTACATGCTGCACCAGGTGGATTATTGGACCGAGTCCATAATCGGATGTTTGATGTCGCTCCATATTCCCTGCACTGCGGGCATGAGGGTGCTCACAACCTTTGGCTGTGAACATTTCTTGAGCTGTGAAATGTACCCGAGGTGAATTGCTACTCCACATTGAGTGGTGCTGAAGCGGCACTCGACCAAGACAGGAATTTGGAATTTGTCCTGGGTGCTGACATGCAATGGCCAACTCTTTTAAATTTTTTCAGATACTGCAGTGTAAGGACTTTAACATCCACAAGTGAATGCGAGTGAATGGGACAAATATAGGGCTTCAAGACGGCTGTTCACCACCATTTTAGATCACCCCCCATCGAAAAAAAACATTATATCTACTACCCCAGTTAATCCTTCCCAAGTTTCCAGTTTTTCCCTGCCTGAGAATTTGTGCCTGTATCCATCTTGTCCACTACCTGAGACCTCCCCTCTTCCCATCATTGTTCCCATCATTGTTTCCCGCATTGTTTCTCCAAGTCTCCCTCTATCTTGTCCCTCATCCCTGCTGTTGGTATGTCTCTGCCCCCCCCCGCCCCACCCCACTTTCTATTTTTCTGTTGCATCTGCATCCATTCAATGTTCCTTCTCCTGCACAAGCCTCGACATTGTATAGATTATTTATTTTAACATCCCCTTCAAAGTTTGGCATGCTCATTAATGCAATGCCCTGCCTGGAAAGCACCAGGATGAGAGTTTGTATTTGGATTTGGAATCAAACCCAGATTATAAGAGTTCAAAGGCAAGTGCACTATCTCCAAGTTATTTTTTGTGGAAGAGCGAGGTTAAATTGACAATAGAGTAGCGGGGCAAAAGTCGGGTACAAGCAGCAAGGGAATAAACAAATGGAAAGTAAAGAGAGGATGAGAGATAGCAGTGGGGGGGGGGGTGGGGGGGGAACACTGGATTCAGCAATAGCGTTTGGTTGGGAATGATTTTATCTCTCTCCCTCTCGCTCCCCCTCTCTCTGATATACCATACTCGTCAGAGAACATCGGTGCCGCCAAAGCCGATTCCTGAGCAAGGGTCGTCGCCGTCATCGTCGTGATCAGTTTGAGCCAGGAAGGGGTTACTGGAATAACTCATGCATCCTGGAGTTACTGGAGAGGGTCTGAGGACAAAGAACAGAGGGAGAAATGGAGAACAGTCTGTAGAAAACAGAGACCACCGACCTGCTTGCGATGTGAGAGCAACAGACCTTGCGCTTCGGCAACATCACAGGAGATTAAAATAATTTTGAGAGCTTTAGAATCCACAGAATTCAGGGGAGATATGATGCTGTAGCGGCAGCCCATATCGATGGTACTCCATTGAGCTACAGACGAGTTCTTGTAGACTGCATCGCTCTAATTATCCAAGGAAAGACTTGGATCGACGGAGGATGCCCAATCTGAGACTGGCTTTGAAGGCCATCTTTGCTGTGTGGTCGGCCCAGCAGAGGGAGGCCATGGCTGATGGTGAGGCCTGGAAGTCCAAGAGACTGAACATCTTCCAGTGGATTACCAAGCAAATAGAGAAGTGGGTTCGTTTGTTGATCATTCAGATGAGCGAGTGTGAGACTGTTGGATTTTGTAGGATTGAATTTCTTTTAACCACCAATATTCCATTTATCAGACCAGCAGAGACTAAGCAGCAGAAATTACGCTGCTGTCTGCCTGGCAGAGGGATGGGGGGTGGGGGGGGGGAGGTACTTTATGAAACAATGTGGAGTTGTGTGAAAAAAAGGAAAAGTGGGTTTATTAATATAGATTAGGAAGACTGGGCATAAGGGGAGGAAGTCAGAAATCATGGAATGAAGGTGGCCTATGCCATAGACAGAGAGTTTGGCGAGCAAAGCAGAATGCCAGACTGTCAAATGCCCGATATATGTCCAGGGAGACGGTCCTAACCTCTTGTTTTAAATTGAGGGCTTCCAACCATTGCTGAGAGAGAAGCATAAGCATGTCCAGAGTTGCGTGGCCAGGATGGAATCCAAACAGATGGTCGGAGTTCAGACTGTTAGAAAACAGTAAAAACATGACATCAAAGCAATGATGGATTCATGACTTTGCTTGCGAGTTGAAGCAAACTTTGCCTATACCTGGTAAGTCTGTTTTTTTTTTTTTGCACCGTTCTTGTAGACAGGAGAATGCTTGCTGATTTCCATATGGAGAGGATGCAGCCAAAGGAGGACAGATTGAATTGGGCAGGCAGATAGAGGGGGAGCAATAACAGCAGAACAGGATTTGAGAGGAAGGGTGCTGATGCCATCTGGGCTTGTCACAAAAGCAGGGTCAAGGCTCGGTAGAACTTTCTCTACCTTCTTGGTGATAAGAACACAGAGTCCAGTAGTCAGTGGGTAATTCCTTATCTCTGCCAGAGTCTGCATTACAGCTTTTTGAGGTGAGGGACAGGACGGAGGGGGAGCCAACACCTGACAGATTTGACAAGGCACCACGATAACTTTGAGGAAGGAGACTGGTTGGTGAGTTCAGCCTTGAGATTTGCAAGATGATCTTTTCTGCCTTGCTTCAGGATGGAAATATCCTCCTTATTATGGCTTGTCTGTACAAGGATGCATTTATGGGATGAGTTACCTTTTCTGTTCAGTAATCAAAGATTGTCATTAATTGACTTGTATCCACCATGGCAATTATGCATTTATTTTAATATAAGTAATAACGAATAACTCCAGCACGGTCATTGATCGTCTCCCATATCTTGCACATTCCCGAGGGAATGTTGAGATCGAGCTCACACTGTGACCGATCCATCTTTTGGGTGGTTGACTTCCTTTCCCGTGAAGGCAGCAAGAGCAGGGTGGCTTTTAACCTGGAACCTCATGGTTTCAAATTCTCATTTTTGGCCTCTCAAATTGAGGGTCCAAATGGATTGGTGATTCATACTATTAAGTGTGGATTATTTTTTTTTTTTATCATTAATGAGCAAATTTAGATTGCTGTAAATTTTTATTTTTATTTTCTGGGAGCAGTTTAGCTTTATAAATCGTGCATTGTCGAACTGTGCAACTGGTTTCATTGAAAACTGTAAATAAAGGATTAATACGGGCCTTGTATCATTGTCTGAGGAATTGCTGGCTCCTTCCTTTAAGCATTTGTTGTTTTTATTTTTTTCTTCAATTCATCGTCATGATACCTAAAAGAAACATGGGCAATTTTGAGCACATGTTGATCAAGCAAGAAGAAGTGTTTTTTTTTTTTTTCATTTTAAATACCTTGATCGTCGGCTCATTTTGGAGCTTGTGCAAAGTCGCTTGCCGGACATGGATATTAAAAGACATAAATATACTTTACATGAATTCCAAGCACATTTGCAGATATCGATGATGAACAAATAAACATGGTATACGGTATTTTAACCTGGGATCTCAGCATTAAGACCTCTGTGCTCCAATGGGAACACAAAACAGGATGGTATAAGTGTGATGCTAAAAAGTTACTCATTTCTAACTGAGTTAAAAAGTACTGGTCAGACCTGATTAGATCTGTGACTTGCTGCAGGTACCATGTAATCCAGTACTAAACCGTTTCATGGTCGGGTTGTCGGTGACTAAACCGTCTCCCCCACCAGGTTTCCTGGTGAGGAGGGTCTATGGATATGGACATCCAGCAGGATTAAAAAAAATAAACTGTCAAAGGGTGGAGGAGCTTCATGTGAGCCAATGGCCATCCATATCTAGTGCCCAACTGTGTCTGCGGACATCCTCTTGCAGTTGGGTTACTTTTGATGAGGCGGTTGGTGGCAGGATTTGAACTCCGGCCACCGTTAAACGCTTCACTCCGCAAAACACAAAAATGCAAAGAAAATTGAAAACCCACTCCGTGGGAGCCCCTCCTGTGCAGATGCCCTCCACAGGACAATTCACCGGATGACGGGATTGGGGCAAAGCCTTCGGGACCCTCACTCTTTGATGATGGGAGGAAAACCACGGCGTAACCTTCCTGGGTCAGATTGCGGTCGTGCATGTCGGGTCATGCTGAAGTGTTCTCCACCAGACGGTGGTCTCCTTAGGTTAACCTGAGGTGGTCCCTTCAGGTGGGTGCCTGGAATGTCCCATCCCGAAGAGAGGATGATCACCTGCCTCTGTTATCTGAGCAGAAGCGTTTTTTTTTTTTTGTTGTCATAACGGCTCGACGCTACCTTGTGAGAAACAGTGATGGTTTGGCTATCCTTGAAGACTCAGCTTCAGCGTGATGGTAAGTGCATCACTGTAATTGCTTCCTGTCTTGAGGTTTGCCATCCAGGTGACTATCTTTTATACTAGCTCGTCCTGCATCTCCCGACTTCCCCCCTTGCCCCACCTCCTTCCCCTTCTCCTGTCTCCCCCCTCATCCCCCGAGCCCCTTTTGCTCCACCTCCTCTCCCGTCTTTCCCGCTCACTGCTCCTCCTCTCCGGTCTCCCCCCTCCTTTTCCTCCAAGCTTGGTGCTGGCTTAATGGTTATGGTTGTGGGCTTCAGATCCAAGGGTCCTGCATTCAAATCCCCCTCAGCTGTTGAATTAATACCAGGTGGTATTAATTGGGCTTGATTAACACCCCCTGAGGTTAAAATTGTCATCCTGGTATTTTGCACGGCATGGTGTTGCATCATTGAGTATTCATTCCATCAGATCAAGAGGACTTCAGGTCGCTGTCCCATCTGCTAACATTTCCTTTTTGACATTGAATATATCCCATGGTACCTTTCAAAGAGAGTGCGTGATTAAGGGCCGCTCCCCCAGTTGAAATCCTGCCCTCACCTCGAGATGATGCAACCGGCAGATTGATTTCACAACTGAATCCCAGTCAAACTGGAACGGCAATCGGTAGAATGCATACCTCTGCCAGGTGGAGGTAATAATGTTCCATAGACTTGTGCACCTGATAGAAAGACTTGACAACTTTCCATGGTCATCATTCCAGGAAGAACTACAACAAGGAATTTCACTTTGAAAACCTGGTCCAAGTCGTACCATCTGCCGGCATTAGTTGGTGGACGTGAAAGATCTCACGAACTAGCTATCACCGGCACCATGTTGTTGCAGCTTAAATCTGGAGGAATGGTACCAGGTGCGGTTCCAGGTGTTCCAAGTGCGGTTACAAATTCCTGCCTTAACCTTAGTCGAACGTCAGGTCTGGCCAGCCAGTTCCTGAAAGACTTGGGGCCAAGCTTCCCTTGTCAACTCCACAAGAACATGGGAATAATCCGGTTCAAGTCCTATTGTTTGTTTTGATTGGGAAATGGTTCCTTTTTTGTTTGCAGGAAAACATCTTTATGGCCTTTGCACACCTGTTGATCCGCAGGTGGCAGTGGCATGTTTCCTAACCAGTTTCTCATCGGGCAAAGCTTCCCTTGCTGTCACATTCTGGAGAGGGCAATATGCAAAACGAGGCCTAATTAAGGAGTTTGACGACCTCGTCTGCTGGAAAATGTTCATTTCCACAAGATCTTAGGTACCTCGCCAGGGTGGATGCAGATCCAGGTAGTGGTGCAAAAAAATTTTTGTTGCCTTTGAAAGATGAAAATATGCTTGGCAACTACAACAAAACACAGACTGTTTTCTGATTGTTCTTATTTTTTAAAAAATAAAATCAAATTTCGTGTTTAAAAAGTTAATTAATAATGTGAGGATTTAGGAATTGCAAACAGAATGCTCGTGCTTTGAAGTCATTGAATGATCGATGCTCCATGCCAAACATTTCGACGACTGATTAACTTTGAAAATAAAATATTTCACCAAAGTTTGAAATATCTCTTTTCTGAATGATTTTTTTTTTAAACAATTCAAACAGTTTGAGTTGCTTTCTTTTTAATAATTTGCATAATTCCAAGTGACTACTGTTGTCATAACGGCTCGACGCTACCTTGTGAGAAACAGTGATGGTTTGGCTATCCTTGAAGTCTCAGCTTCAGCGTGATGGTAAGTGCATCACTGTAATTGCTTCCTGTCTTGAGGTTTGCCATCCAGGTGACTCTCTTTTATACTAGCTTGTCCCGCATCTCCCGACTTCCCCCCTTACCCCTTCTCCTGTCTCCCCCCTCATCTCCCCTACCCCCTTTTGGTCCACCTCCTCTCCCGTCTTACCCCCCTCACTGCTCCTCCTCTCCGGTCTCCCCCCTCCTTTTCCTCCAAGCCTGGTGTTGGCTTAATGGTTATGGTTGTGGGCTTTAGATCCAAGGGTCCTGAGTTCAAATCCCCCTCAGCTGTTGAATTAATACCAGGTGGGGTTGACTCAGCCTGTCATCCTTCTGAGGTCGGCGAAATGAGTGCCAGTGTATGAGTAATAGAGAGGGCACAAGATCATCGGATCCCCAGAAAATGATGCAACCAGCAGCAACAGGCTACACACAATGGATAGCTTTCCACTATCATCTCCATAACCATAGGTAACGTGAAAATCTGCTCACAACAATCCTTATTCCTCTTGCTTACATTCACCAAGGAGGTCAGGATCTTAATGTAAGGTAGTGTAATCAAAATAACAAAGGAGAACAAGAAGGTGAATGACAAAAAATTTCAAACAACCCCCCGTTTGGGATCATCGACTGGATGTTCTATACTACAACAGAGCCGTCTGTGCATGTCTGTCCCTCCGTGTGTCTGTTTGTGTCGCCATTTTTCTCAGAGATAACCAAACGGATGGATCTTCGGCAAACTTTCAGAGGTCCATCAGTGAGTGCCCGGGGAGTGTTTTCAGCAAAAAAAGTTTTTCAAAACTTTGAAAAAAAAGTTGATTTTTTTTTTTTAATCGCTCTTTAGTGCTTAAGCCTTTGTAGCTACGTGAAAGGTGTTATTAAATGATCCTTGACCCCATTACTTAGTCTTCGTGGGTGTAGGGAAGTGTTTTAGCCCCCCCCCCCAACATATAAATAGAAAAAAAAATTGATTTTTAAAAAATGAGAACAGCACTGGGCAACGCCAGGTCCCATCGTGTGCTGCCTTTTTGGCTGCTGGTTGCATCATTGGTTATGGGCGTGGCTGTGCCACTGGTGCTCATTTCACTGACCTCAGAAGGATGATAGGCTGAATCAATCCCACCTGGTGTTAATTCAGCAACCAACGGTGTCTTTCTCATAAAGCCATCCAGATTGGAAAGTGTATGAAGCACCGGAGCCAAGTGGGACTTCAAAAGGTTTCGCATGTCCACATCTCGAGATTGACTGCCGGTTCACTGAATATTTATCTGTCAATATCCAGTGTCTCCACTATTGCAATGCCCCTGTCTGTGTGTCTGTGTGTCTGTCTCTGTCTGTGTTGTGTGTGTCCGTGTCGATATATTTTTGCTTCAAAAATGGTTTTCTCCGCAACCGCTCGTCCGACCGATGCGAAACCTCAAACGTATGAGGGACTCCCCGTGGAGAATATTTCAATGCTATCTCTGACATCGACAGTCACACGGTATGGCAGCCATATTGGATTAAAGGAAAAAAATTGGGTCATTTTCTCTGAAACTTCAACGAAAAAAATTGAAATTTGGCCTATGTCATCAACACCTCATGGGGTATAGAGAGTGATAATGATGATGTCATCAGTGAAGTGGTATTCCAGCCATAATTGGTTGAAGTTAAATCTTCATCCAAAAAATCAGACTATATATATATATATATATATATATATATATATATATATATATATATATATATATATATATATCTTCTTCTTCTTCTTCTTTCGGCTGCTCCCGTTAGGGGTCGCCACAGCGGATCATCCGTATGATCCGCATAGTGATTTGGCACGTTTTACGCCGGATGCCCTTCCTGACGCAACCCTGGTCGCCTCTTACGACACAGGGATATGGTACACCTATTTTAACCGGGGTATACACCGGCCCAGTATACTGGTACTCATTTCGCCGACCTCGGAAGGATGACAGGCTGAGTCAACCCCCTGGTGTATTAATTCAGTGGCCCAACGGGGCTTGAACTCAGGACCTCTTGGATCCCAAGCCGCTGCCCGAACCACTGCGCCAACACCAGGCATATATATATATATATATATATATATATATATATATATATATATATATATATATATATATATATATATATATATATATATATATATACATATATATGTATATATATATATATATATATATATATATATATATAGATAGATATCTGATCTGTGACCCTATGTGAGTGAATAATGAAATTTATGACGTTCATAACCCATGCCAAGAAACTGTGACGTAATAGGGTGCGTGGATGGAACGGGTATATGGGCCATAATGGCAGCGTGTTCAGTTAACGATGGTGTTTTTGTTCAGAATGAAGGCGCGAGGCGACAATAAATGATGTCCTCTGGGACTTTTGACTGACAGACGGACTGACACACACTGAGATTTAATTGTATAGATGTGGCACATCTCAGTGAAGAATGGATAAGGGAAGAGTAGGTTATATCCTGTGGAAAATGGGACAGGAGTAGGGACCCATGGAATTCCATGTAATGTAAAACGTGACTTCAGGACCCCAACTCTCACCCCTACCCTCACCCTCTCTCCTGCCCCCCCTTCCCCACACTCCAATCCTTTCTCTATCCCCTCCTCCACCATTCTCTTCCCATACTCCCCCTTCCTCTCCCCCTGCACTGGTTGTATTTGTTAGTGAGTAGTAATGGTCCAAGTACCGATCCCTGAGGTACCCCGCTACTTACATCCTCCCACTCACAGCCATTCTTTGCTTCCTATCACTAAGCCAGTTTAAAATCCATTTACCTACCTGACTAACCACTCCACAAGTCCTCACCTTGGCGAACAACCTCCGATGTGGTACCTTATCAAATGCCTTCTTAAAGTCTAGATATACTATGTCCACTGCCTTTCCCTCGTCCATCCAATCAGAAACTGCTTCATGGAACCCTGAAAGATTTGTTAAAGCCGCTGTCACACCTTGACGTTTTAGCCAGCGTATGCCGACGTATGAAAAATTTGCCAAATACGCTGGCACACGTCGAATACGTTATGGGTAAGTTTTGTATACGTTAAGAGCATGCTAAAGCACGATGGCATATGTCGTAGTATGCCGAGCTCGTCGACAAATTTTATGCATGCTCAAAATTTCTCGACGTATGCCGGCGTATGACTCACACGTTCTGCATACGCTGGCCATAAGTTGTAGGCACGTTACGTGATCGTTGACACACGTTACTTGTAAGTTACTTATAAGTCAAAACACGTCGAGGTAATGTTTAGCTTACCCAAAACTTATTTCTAACCTATGAGTAACGTGCTTTGAACCGATGTGTAACGTTTCTCCAACGCATGTTGACGTATGTAGACATATTTGACGTCTTCCGGACGACCACAGAACTTACTGAACGTGTTTCTAACTTACAGCTACCGTATAATGGCGTATTGGCAGCGTTTAGGGGAATTGGTATATAAAAAAGGGGTTCACAGGAGGAACCCGTCAGTGTTTCAGACTCCATGGTGAGTAGATGTCCATGTCAAGCTGATGGACAGATGAGGGCAGCGAACAGGTTTTAACCAACTACGTTTCATTGATTTACAAAGGATAAAGACAAAAGGGATAAGGCCATAATTTATGATTGTTAATTATTGTTTATGAATTAAATATTTAAAAAATAACATCAACAAATAACATATGAAGAGTTTGCTCAACTTTTATTTAGTGCTCTGAAAAATAATGGAACATGATAACAATAGTCAAACGTATATACAAAATGGCACAAACATGGCCAAAACAATGTCTCTGCTAATCTTGAGAAGTACACAACTGTCACTGTTCTTCTCTGGTGGTTGTTCTTCTTCTCTGTTACGGAGAACTAGTTGTTCTTCTCTGGTGGTGGAGGTGTCTTCAGCTCCCTACACGGGGTGCTTGCAGCATCAGGACCGCTGGGCAGGTTGAGCATCCCTGAGAGTCCAGAGATGTTTTACAGACTTTGACCGCTTGTGTCAAATCCGCTTGGGCTCTGGTTCAGTACCTGGTCAGCCGAGCCTACAGCAGCAGATTGAGGCAGAGCTTGGCTGCTGCGTGATCTGAGGAGGAGGAGGCTGGAACCCATGCTGAGGGGGAGGAGGCATCATCCGCTGGTACTGAGGCTGCTGCTGTTGGTACTGTGGCTACAGTGGCTACTGCATGTACGGGTCCACATAGTCAGTTGTCTGTGAGCCCCAGACTGACGCAGCCGGTGCCTTGTGTCTCCACATGTGGGGAGGTAGCTGGTACATCTCCGACGCCGTGGCGGTGTAGGTAGCTGGTGCTGAACTTAGTTGCACAGAAGCAGGAGCAGGGAAGGTGGGGACTATGGGGGGTTCTTCCTCATCACTCTCCTCATCCAACAGCTCACTGAGGATTGGGGTGAAGCGTGACCTTGCCTTCTGGAACTTGCGCTTAGACATGGTGACCAGACTGTCACGCACGCAGTTGGCGAAGGCTGCGGTGGCTGTGATGGGCTGAGGCTGTGCGAGACGTTTGAGGAGCTCCCCAGACTCGTGCACCCTCTTCTGGAGTGACTGCAGCAACTGGTCATCGTGGTGGCCACGCTTCCCCTTGCCCTGTGCGGATGAATATGACAATTGACAATTGATTACTAAATTCCAAGGAAAAAATACGACGCAAATT
>NC_140963.1:90211481-90258981 GCF_056783735.1 Eptatretus burgeri
ATGGAAGGGGATGGTAGGGGATGGAAGGGGATGGAAGGGGATGGAAGGGGATGGAAGGGGGTGGAAGGGGATGGAAGGGGATGGAAGGGGATGGAAGGGGGTGGAAGGGGATGGAAGGGCATGGAAGGGGATGGTAGGGGGTGGAAGGGGATGGTGGAAGGGGATGGTGGAAGGGGATGGTGGAAGGGGATGGTGGAAGGGGATGGTGGAAGGGGATGGTGGAAGGGGATGGTGGAAGGGGATGGTGGAAGGGGATGGTGGAAGGGGATGGAAGGGGATGGAAGGGGATGGAAGGGGATGGAAGGGGAGCATTCTCCAGACAGTCTGATCAAGGCACCACCAGGTTTTAGAAGGAGACCACTTTGAAAGTTTATTCTCGAGGTTTGACATGTTTTTTGGCACTCTGGAGAGGGGACACACACTTGTTGTGGACCTTTCGCTGTTGTGGATGAAAATTATGATACCTATCCCCCCTTCCCACATTTCACATGACGATGATCAACTCCAACGAAACGTGGCGCAGTCCTGTTAAACTAGTAAAGAAAAAACTGAAATTGTGGTTTATAAAAAGCTTTAGGTGTTTTTCATTGAGTGAGCACATTTGTTATCGTAAAGGTTTGGGCGTGCAGAATCCATTTCTGCTGTTTGCCAAGCTGCATCTCTTTCGCTGACACTCGCACTGGGCCAAATCCAAGATGGCCACCACGGATTAAACAAGCTCAAATGAGCTCAGATCCTCGTCCTCTTAATGATGACGTCATGAAAACGAATATGACGTCATTATGATGTATCAGGTTTGTGGGTTTTTTTTCACGTATTCGTGGTTTTTCGTGGGTGTATCAGCATTTTTTCTGACCTGCTTCTTCATTCGCGGTTCTGCACTTCACGTATTCACGGTTTTTCAAAGGATTTTTGATTTTCCCTTTTGAACCACGAACTGCCAGGAATCTATCCCCCCTTTTCCCCTTGAAACAATTCCCCACCGTTCACGGATTCGACATTCGCTGCATTTTTCAGGAACGTATCCACCGCAAATGTCGGGGTCCGACACTATATGAATTCATCACTCTGCAAGAGCGACAGACATTGCTTGTACCGGTTGAGTTTGTACATGTGCTTCTCTCCACCCTACTGTCTGAGGACCAATAACCTTCAATGATGCCCAAATATGAAGCACCTGAAGGATTTCTGGAAATAGTACACCTTGCATTGAGGCTGAGGGCAGATATCTTGGCACAACCTGTGCACTAATGATTCATTATCAACGAAGATGAAATGATATCTTGTGTTCCAGACAGTCTGTTCATGTTATTTCATCTGATGCTTGGTGGCCAGAGCCTTATAGAGCTGACCCAGAAGCAACAGAAAACACCCCAGGGCAGAAGAATCATGATAGTCCTAAAACGAGGGTTCTAAGCATCGCAAAATAATTAGTAGAAGCCACAAAATCACAAAGAAACTAGAAGCCTGCCACGAGGAGGGTGACTTGAGAATCATCCTCCACTGTGGAGAGAGTCAAGCCGCACACATGCATCGTGACAGCTGCACAGGATACTGATGTCTGAGTACTGCTGATGGCACATTTCCACAAGATTGCCAGTTCTAAAGTTTGGCTTAAAGCAGGGACAGCTGAAAAGAGGAAGTACGTTCCTACACACACCATTGTGGAGTAAATTCATTTCGATTAAAAAAAAAACATGTTGGAGACATTGCGTGCCTTCCATGTTATCATTAATGATGACACCACTTCATACATATCCAGACGTGCTAAAAAGTCCTGCTGGAGAGTCTTACAGGAACACTATCACCTGCTCAAAGGTCTTGGCCAAGGTGAACTCAAGGATGCCACAACCTGGAATGCAGAACTGTTCATGTGTGAAGTCTGCAATGTTCTACAAATGTAAAGTCTACAAATATCAACACCTTAAACAAGGCATGTAGTGGGGCAACTTAGCTAAATATAGCATAACAATTGCGCATTTTGTGAGGAAAGCACCAAATTTGGCACACGAGAAGCCTATCATATTATGAACAGATTTGGATATTGGGCCATCTCAAAATTTTTGATAGCAGTGGAAAATGGCTGCCACAGCCACCAGCGGCTGAATTTGAGATGGCCCAATACCTAAATCTGTTCAAAACATGATCGGCTTCTCGTGTGCCAAATTTGGTGCTTTCCTCACAAAATGCACAATTGTTATGCTATATTTAGCTAAGTTGCCCCACTAATGCTCTATCTTGTTTGTTAAGTCACATGCACTGGAAACCCCCCCCCCCCACCACAAGTGATGCCCTGTCCTGCCACACCAAACGGGCACATTATGAAGCAGCAGTGCAGTGACAAGCACACAAGAAGTACCCCAAACTTCCTCCTCCTGAGACCATGTGATGGAGTACATCACTGGCACCCATCCTGATGTCCTGACTCCCGAACACCAATCCATGAATCCCAGAATCATGTTGTGCAGCAATGATTAAGGAACTGCGTACTGAGGTTGTTTTTAATACTTTATTAGGAATATGTAACGAGCTTACAGACAAGGTGACAATTTTTTAAATTGTAAATTATTTGGTGCCTGGAAGCAAAGACGCGGACAACAGAAAATTGGCAGTGCCCATCTTGGATTTTCACCTTTCACAATGTTTTATTCATACCAAAAGAAGAAAAAGGGAAAATACAGATTATTTTTGATTTGAATAATGATTGTATGCTTTACAAACCAAACTAAAACCATCACGGTGCCTTCCAGTTGAAACTGTTCATGAATAAATCAAATAGTCACGTGACTTTCCAGCCGACCAGCGTGGTTGGTGAGTCGTCAGGAGGGAGTCCACCATGCCTGCTGCCCAACACCAGATATGATCACTCGTCCACAGGAAATCTTCCACAAATCCTTTTTTAAAAACGATTCATTGGAATCTGAATGAATCCGTCTGTGCTGCATTTTCCCTAAATAAAGATTGTGTTTCAATAATATGTTCATTGAAAAGAAAAAGACATAACAGATCAACTTCATGAAAAAAAACCTTTTTATATCCTTTCATCAATGGCTCGTTGGTCTAGGGGTATGATTCTCGCTTTGGGTGCGAGAGGTCCCGGGTTCAAATCCCGGACGAGCCCATTGGTTTTTTAAATTTAATTTTGCTTATTTATGTTTTTTACTTAATTAATTAAATATATATATTTTATATTTTTTATTAATTAATTCATTTTAAAATTTATTTTTCACCTCTCTCGCCCCCCTTTATCGCCCCCTCTCTTGCCCCCTCTCTCCTTCCTCTCTTCTCCCTCTCTCCCCACCTCTCTCGCCCTCTCTCTGTAAATGTATTCACAAATGTCTACCAAGCACAACAATTAATTCAAACCTTGGGAAAAAACAGCTTTCAAACCCTTGGGAAACACTTGGCAAACAGCTGAAACGGATGAAGAACGATATCAAACCTTGAAAAGGCACATACTCAGGTCCCCAGCGTCGATTGTGATGTCATACCAAACGAAGAAGGAGAATTGTGACGTCAAATGTGCGAAATAAATAAATAAATAAGAATTGTGACGTTATTCGTGACGTCATAGCAGCGTGTCTTGTCATTGGTTGACAGATAAATGGCTGTAACTTGGGCACCGCTTGTCCGATCAATATTAAACCTTGAAAAGGCACATACTCAGGTCCCCAGCGTCGATTGTGACGTCATACCAAACGAAGAAGAAGAAGAATTGTGACGTCAATGGTGCAAAAAAAAATTAATTGTGACGTTATTCGTGACGTCATAGCACCGTGTCTTGTCATTGGTCGACAGATAAATGGCCGTAACTTGGGAACCGCTTGTCCGATTGATATCAAACCTTGAAAAGGCACGTCCACAGGTCACCGGCAATATTCCTGGCAAGTTTCAATCAGATCGGACTGGCGGTTGTCGAGAAACAGCGGTCGCAGACAGACAGACAGACAGACAGACAGACACACACACACACACACACACACACACACACACACACACACACACACACACACACACACACACACACACACACACACACACACACATTGCTGGAATTATAGATTATATTTATTATTAATATTATTATTATTATTTTTTTTTTGCTTGCCTCGTTGTATAATGGTTGGATTGTTCGTTCTGAGTCTGGGAGGTCGGCGGTTTCAATCTCGACCGAGTTAACACAAAAGATTAAAGAAATGGTCCGTGCTCGACCCTCACAATTGAAGAACGAGGATGGAGCACAGACAAACAACCTTCAGTTTGTAATAATCGCGCAGGCTTTGCCAGGCCGAATGACCTCCTCCTCCTCCTCCTCCTCCTCCTCCTCCTCCTCCTCCTCCTCCTCCTCCTCCTCCTCCTCCTCCTCCTCCTCCTCCTCCTCCTCCTCCTCCTCCTCCTCCTCCTCCTCCTCCTCCTCCTCCTCCTCCTCCTCCTCCTCCTCCGAAGTTCCTTGTGAAGGATCTCAAATATACTATTCATACAATTATTGTTGTAAACTACCACAGAAACGTGAGGCGTCAAAGGCACCTCACCAATGACGTCACGACGTAGGGGGCGGAGCGACGTGCTGTTGACCCGGACGCGCTTCCCGCACAAAGCCGAGCGCGTTTGTTGGTGCTTCATTTGGTTCGTGCTGATGAAGAGCTCCGTCCAGGACTTGAGCCTGAGAGCAACGGAGGTAAGTTATATATTATAGATGAATAATTATTCTTTGTCACGACTGATCACGTTCAAGATCCGTGTGAGATATATATATATATATATATATTTAAAATAATAGAGAAGACGAAGCTCTAATGGTTGTATTGTATTTATTGGTGTTCGAGTGTTTTCGAGATGCGTTTGTCCGTTCAAGGAAACAGCACGAAGTACGTGTGATGATTTAAATTCATTGTTCGAATCATCCAATCGTGCTGTTGGTTTAACGGTTGAGGTGGCTGTCTTTAGATCGTCATCCTTGCAAGATCGACCAAATGAGTACCGGCTTGCTGGGAACACGAATGGGGCACTGCATCAGCGGCACAGCCGCACCCCCCCAGAAAAAAATGATGCAGCCGATGAGCCGCATGCTGTTTCCCAAATAAATAAATAAAATGTGATCATCCTGTGACGTCATTTAAAACGCGATCATTGTAAAATCACGATGACCCCCCCCCACCTCTCAACATCCTGTGACGTCATTTAAAACGGGATCATTGTAAAATCACGATGACCTCCACCACCTGTCAACATCCTGTGACGTCATTTAATACGGGATCATTGTAAAATCACGATGACCCCCCCCCCCCACCTCTTAACATCCTCTGACGTCATTTAAAACGGGATCATTGTAAAATCACGATGACCCCCCCCCACCTCAACATCCTGTGACGTCATTTAAAATGGGATCATTGTAAAATCATGATGACCCCTCCCCACCTCACAACATCCTGTGACGTCATTTAAAATGGGATCATTGTAAAATCACGATGACCCCCCCCACCTCACAACATCCTGTGACGTCATTTAAAATGGGATCATTGTAAAATCACGATGACCCCCCCCACCTCACAACATCCTGTGACGTCATTTAAAACGGGATCATTGTAAAATCACGATGACTCCCACCACCTCTCAACATCCTGTGACGTCATTTAAAATGGGATCATTGGAAAATCTAGATATCTTGGTAGATATCTTGGTCGAGTTGTGTGTTTTTGTATGAGGGGCGTCCCAAGCCCCTTGTGGGCGGAGCCACGCCCACTTGAACTTTTTATTTATTTATTTATTTTTCTCGCAATTTCATTTCCTAGAACTGTGCGTAATGTCCATAAGTACAACATATTAAAAAGTCCTATTTGATTTGGTCAATTTTGACGGAATAGATAGGTTTTTACGGTAGGGCTTCCTCAAAAGCTTCCACTAACTCAATTGTACCTATCGTGGCATTGTTCAATAATTCCCGCGAACCATCGTCGCCTCCCGGCTAGTTATTTTTATTTTTATTTTTATTTTTTGCATTATTTTCTCCAGAAAGCTGAATTGACTTCTCTTCCGGGCATCTCGCAACAAGCTTGGTCATGGAAAGTACTTGAAGGTCGGACTTGTCAAGCAGGTGGATGCGATGAACTGGATACAAGACCGGAAGGAAGGATTATGGCTCTTCACGTTGCATGCACCATTGTGTCGCCACCGCACAGCCCTCTTCTCCACGCACCTGCCGCCATGTTGCTAAGCCCAGTGAATGATTCACCGCGTCGCACGTTGCGATGCGTTGATGTGAGAAAGTGTTCACATCGACTTTGACTTTCAACTCAAAATTAATATTCAGTATTCAAAATCTCTCGAGAATTTATCGCACGAGTCAAAATACGTCTGGTACGTGGTGACAAATTCACATTGCTCATAATCTTTCCATGGGCAAACATCCCATCTTCTCGAGGAATACCTGTGCAGTATGTATTTGTACTCGATGGTAATAAACTAAAGCGTAATCACCATCAATAATTAAGTTAGGTTGAAACTCCCAAAAGTTCAGTTTGGCTGAGATCTGTCTGAAATCTCGTGGATTAGAAATTTATATCTTAGACCTGAGACCCTATTGCTGTAATCAGATAGACCATGATTCACTGCTACATGATGGTGTTTATATTAAGATTAAAGTTCATTAATTAATTAAATAGCTGTCCTATTCAAAATAGTTACACATATAACCTGGTATTCTGACTAGGTAGCTGTACACGTCGGGATACTCAGTGGTCGGCCAGTCTCGCAGGCAGATTGTTACTCTCGGCATCTGTGGGGTGTTGATATGGAGATGAATCAAGTCTGATTAACCCTAATTCACGCGATATATTACCAAAGCTGAGCCTAACAAGTTTTCCATGTGTCGATAAGACGTATATCGATGATGTATTGATTGGCGGGAACATTATGAGAAGGCGGCGCTAACACCTTATGCACCGCAACTCTCACCCTTGTGTACTCGACTGCAGAGTACTATGCACCAGTCTGGTCGGTGAGTGTTCATACAAAGACCATCAACGTTCAGTTAAATGCCGCAATGAGAACAGTGTCTGGAATCCTCAAGTCAACAAAGACTGAGTGGCTTCCTATCCTCTCCAATATTGCTCCACCAGCCATCCGGATGGATGTTCTCTTGTCCCGATACTTCAGCCGCAGTTTGGCTTCCAAAATTCCAGCCCAGCGCCTTCTCGCTTTCCATCCGTGCTGCCGACTCGAGTCTACAAAACCATCATGGAACCAAACCAACCTCATTACCAGAGCCCATTAAAGCAAAGCCAACTTGTGGAGGGCTACCTGGGAGGTTGCCATAGCTCCAAATAAACATATTGCGCATGATCTAACCATTGCTCTACCCGATTTCACACTCCCACGTAGGCAATGAACAGCCCTCAACAGGCTCCGCAATGGACAGGACGGTTGCAGCAGCACCCTCCACCGATGGAGGATGAGGCCGGACACACTCTGTGACTGCGTAGGCATCCGGACGATGCAGCACATCACATCACGTCGCACTGTCCCTTGCGCAGCTATCGGGAGCACTTTTAGGCCTCCACCAACTCACCCTTGATGCAGCCACATGGTTGCAGATCCCAGACATTCAACTTTAGATAAACGACTTCAGTTTACGTGGTGATTCGTGAGACTTGCCACACCCAATGCATTCATTACGGGCAGTCGTGCGTGCATTCCCCTTCACAGAGCGTTTGTTTACCCCTTTGTCAAAATGGTGATCACGTTACTGGGTGTAATCTCGTGACAGTGAGGTCATGCCAATCTCAAGAATCACCTTGCGCTTTTGTCATGGTGTCAAAACTTAACTTCCAGCAAGGTTCTTAATTGTGACGCTACACTTTGCTGCGAAGACAAATAAGCAGCAACTTCAGAAGCGGCAGAAGAACCTGCAAGAGCAAACTCAACAGATCAAAGTGAAGGGGTGAACTTGGAAGTAAAAGCATGGCAATGTGAGTTGTTGTGAATACTTGTGAATAATTATTATTTGATGGTCATACTTCATATATACAAGAAAGTAGAACCGCTGAGGAAAGAATGTGGGCATTTGTCATTGAGGTGTAAAGAAATAGGCAGGTATACAAGAGTTCCGTGATGTCACTTAAAGCTGATTATATATATATATATATGCAAATTTTAATCATCAATTATTGATAGAATTTCGTTGTGACCTTTGCAAAGTTGGCTTGCTTACTTTTAAAATGTAATGTCGGTTAAAACTTTGGACTTGAAAGGATGATTTCAAAATTCGACCATTTCGCTGGATAGGAAATCTTTTTCAACTCGTCTTCTCTTCTATTTTTAATCACAAAACAGGGACATCTGTTCAGTTTTGCTTGCCAGGTTCAAAAGTTTTGCTCATTAATGTCAGTCTGCTTCATTTGCTTACGCTATGTAAATATATGTTTTTTGGTTTTTTTCAATTAATTGACAAAAGATGAGACATGGGAGATGGACAGACAGGAGAGAAAGAGAGAAAGAAAGAAAATATTGAGCGAGGGACGTTGGTGGAAATTGAAAAAACAAATAAGAAGAAGAAATGCACGAGAGGAAGTGCAACTTGAAATGAAGTAAAAAGAAAACCGAATTCAGGAAGGGAGCTGCACAGTATCGTGGGAATGAAGTGACACAAAGATAATTTTAAAATCATGAAAATGCTATGGTTGATACTGTTGTGGTTCTGTGAAGCTGGCATTCTCCCGAGGCAATGACACGCAGCATATTGTGGTCCTGAGACAGTTATTTCAGTAGTATTCGTTTAAGATAGCCCTTCCCTATTGTGTGGTGGGTTTATGGGTCATATGCATTTTGTGGGCTTTAGGTAGGTCTTTATTCCCATGCTTCATCTATTTTATTACTTTGTCGCACACACAGCCTCTCTATCATGCAAGCATGCAGACCACAGCAACAGGCAGCTCATTAGCATAAGAGCGCTCTTTCGCATTCAAACCTCATGCCATAACCCAACGGACACTTCACTTCAAACTTCTCCAGACTCGAACCACGACGCTACAACATTCTGCCAACCACCACAATGCCTTCATAATAATTCCCTCACACCATCGGACCACAACTCAAGCTCGCCGACACTTACCATTGACACCACAACCGCAACGACCACCTCCACCACGAATCGCCATGCCGAAAGCTCACGACTATGCTTGCCGCTATACTACCTCTGCCATCGCTCGACCACCATCACCACCGATGCTGACACTGCCTTTTGGGACCAACAGGGAGAAAGGGAGTGGCCCAGACCATCAGAGATACTCTTTTTCTGGACATTCTGGCGTTTAGCTCAGGGCATGAGTGTGGTCTCTCTGTCTTCTACCTCCTCCTTTCTGGTCTATCACCCTCTGTTCTTTCCGTGCTTTGCCCTCCCTCCCCACCCAAATTTCTGCAGGGCGCATACGATTCACCATCATTCTCTTTCTGGTGAAATTACCAAATCCAGAATCACTGCTCATCTCCACTCATTCGTTCCTCTTATTTTTTGTCCCCCCACCTATGGAGCCAACTTACACATTTTCTTCAATGTCATTCTTCCCTTCAGGTCTGCCAGACAGCTGTTCACCACCATCTCAGATCATCCCCAATCCAAACCATTATCTTAAAACAGGTGAAGTTGTTGAAATGAAACAAAGAAAGGTATTTACATCAATCTTTATTCTACCATGGTGCATGTTTATCACACCATTGTGGTCCACACATTTCTGCCAATGTTCAAGTAGTTTAGTGATTCCGTCACAGTAGAACTTGGTGTTCTGCCGGACTTAACCAGTGCTTCATAGCCGCTTCATAGCAGAAGAAAATATTTTCCAGAACATCATTAGATGAAAAATATTCTCCACAAAGGTGTTCCTTGAGTTTAGGGAAGATATGAAAATCTGACAGAGCCATGTCAGGGCTGTATGGCAGGTGTTGTAAGGCGGTGAAACCGAGGCGACCAATTGATGCGGTCGTCCGTGCACTCATGTGAGGCCATACATTGTCATTCTGCAGGAAAACCATTGCATGTTAGGACGAACCCTCCAAATCCATGCCTTCAGTTTCTTTAGAGTTTCTCTGTCGTGCTCATAGTTTGTGGTGGGTACCTTTTTGCATGAATCCAGAATGAACTCTCCCCTTCGTATCGCCAAAAGCCGGAAGCCAGCAGTTGCTCTTGTCTTTAAATTTTTAGGTGATGGTGATCCTTTGTAGGCTGGTGGTACTCCAATGATCGTCTCTTACTCTCAGGATTGCAGTGGTGCACCCAACTCTCATCTCTGGTCACATCGCCATAGACAACTTTCATTCGCCGATTAATGTTGTTAGGAGGCACGTTCTCTACTGTTAGAAACTCGATAACTGCATGCCGCTTTAACCGCACTGACAACGTGGTGCTGCCCTCTGCCATCTTGCCTTATGTAGTACTAAGACATCTAGTGTCAGAATCACAAAAACTTCACACCCAATGGTGAGAATAACTAATGCACTGACTGCATTTTGTTTCATTCGAATATCTTTACCCGTTCGAGAAAAATAATAGCAGCATTACTTTTGAACACCTCGTAAATGAGAAATGACTGGAACTTCTTGCTCAAATTTGACCATCAGAAAAATGTTGGTTTTCGTTGTTTTATATCAAGGGGTGTGATGGTGACATTGAACGCTGATATGAGCATGTTAGCTGTCAGACATTTATTATTTTTCTTGTTGACGCCAACTTATTTAACGAAATGACTTTCACTTTATGGTCAGACGAGGAAAGAGTGTGTCTCGGTGGCTTTGGAGAGCAATGTTGTCTAATGAGACCATATTATATATTGTCGTGTCCACGCCGATTAAGAGGAAAGGAATTGGTCGCCTCCTGTCGATGGGCAGAGCATGCTGCCCGAAGCATTGAGGCCTACTTTTACTTTTTCTTCTTTTCTTTCGCTTTTGGAGTTTTTGAAGTATAAATAATATAAATAGCTCTTTTAGGAGCTAATACATGGTGTAAGCCGTAAACCTTTTACTTTATTGTTATTCCACCATGAAAACTTTTAAACAGCATGATAATAGATAATAATTATATAAAATGAGAAATAATATCCATATAAATCTAAGGTGCCTCACTCTGTACTCAATCACAGATGGGGAAAGGTAACAAAAAATGGGTCGCTTCAGCTGTTGTTGGATGAGCAGGTGATGCGGGGATGGCAGGAGAGACGAAAAGCACGTGGCAGGATCCAGGGCCGACAAACAGGCTGCAAACGCGATGAAACAGGCACAGGGCAGAGATAGGCAGGACGATCTCTTTCACAAGCTCTGCTGAGTCAGCTCTCTTCTGAGTCCATGATCCTTCTCAGGCTCTCCTCAGACTGTTCTCCTCAGAGTTCACTGTCCTTCCAAAAATGCTCTCCTCAGACCACCAAACCAGTGTGATTTACGCTCTTCCTCTCAATCTCTGGACAACACTATGTTCTTTTCGGTGTCCATAGGTCTGCCCCTTTCTCTCTTGTGCTTGGCAGAACCCCAACGCCACCCGGTGGGACATTACAAGGGGTTATACCTACAATTCCTTACCTCAATCCCTAATTGATTATTACCACGCACCATCCCCTGTTTGGCGCACATTCAAACAAGACAATCCTGAAGCTAACATTTCCCGACTTGATCACATTAAGTGGGCTAGCTACTCGTACATGTATCGTATGACCCATACATTTATATCTGTTCTGTGGAAATGTCTGAACCCCTCCCCCCCCCAACAAACATAACTATATATATATATATATATATATATATATATATATATATATATATATATATATAAATATATATATATTGTTATGGTTGTGGAAATTCACAGAACACCATTCAGGCTTCCCAGAGATCAGTTATGTCGATAAGTGTGTGTTCAGATTAGATTTCCCTACCGATGTCTAAAGGGTATTATTCGTGTAACCGGGCTGTGATCTTTGAGTCAGCCATTATTCTTTTGCTATCTTGATTTTGGAACAACCACAACCGCCTCTCAACAACCATGTCATCCCCACCACAGCACCAATCACAACCACTATCTCAACAACCACACCATCCCCACCACAAAGCAACCACAACATCGCCTCACCTTCATCTCCATTGCGCCGCCATCTTTTCGCCAGCCACGGCGAATCCCACGGACGAGCAACATCGCCGCAGACAGACGCGAGGGTTCCTTGTTAGAGTGGGAGCCGATGATTTCTGCAACGTCTGCGTTGTTGATGATTTCACCCACGTCTGCGCATGTCCGAGCTTCGTGAAGAGATCGGATCAGAATCACAAAAGGGGAGGAGCCAGCAGGGGGGGGTGGGTGAGAGGTGAGAGATCAAACGCACCCCGACCGAATAAAAAGGCGCGCCGGAATGCCAGTCGTGTGTGGAAGTCTGGAGTCGAGCTGGCGTCGAGTCGGACGAAGCCAGCAGCCCGCCAAGGTTCGAGGTCGTCGGAGCGCAGCCAAGCTTGCCGTGCCGTGCAGAACTGCGAGTCGGTGGAGAAAGCCAGCGACAGAACGGTCCGAGCCAACGCTGAGGAACGGGCGGGCTCTTAAAAGAGCATCAACTCTCGAAAGAGCAAAGGCCCGTTCGTTCCTCTGAGGCGTTGTCGGCTCGGCTGATCCACCAGGCCGCAAGGCGGGGCCTAGACCAACCGAGCTGCCGTGTTTCCGATGAAACGTCGAGGGTCGCTCAGCGAGTCACCACGAGGGTGACAGGTGACCAGCCGGCCTCTCAGAGCTCCTGCGGTCTCCACAGCTCCGTGGATATTAAAGGCCTACGGGTCCAGTTCTGCCCCTCCCTTTCCTGGGGTTTCTTTGTATGAAAGTTGTGGCGCCGTGTCCATAAGTAGAACTGTTACGTGAATGTACAGTAATAAATAGAACAGTTGTAGTTCTTTGTCTTGCTCGTGTTATGTCCCTTACCTGCATTGCTTTATTGACTGCATGATTGCATACGTGTTTGCATGCATACGTGTTACAAATAAATGTCCTTGTGTGAATGTTGACCTGTTTGTTGCGTCCTTTCCCTCAATTGAGCTGCCGTCATTGCGTTCGGGAGATTAGCTGGCTTTTAAATAGCTGATAAAGTAATCGGATCTGGCGGGGCTTGGCGATATACACCGCTCGGCAAATCGCAAACGGAGCGAGCTGCTTAAGCGGCTTGTTTCCAAGCAGGTCCCGTTGAGGTGTAAATCCCCGGCATTTCTGTCTGCACGCATACTGAGGTAAATCGACAATTCGGCGATCGGACCCTGTCGTGCGTGGACAGAATAGTTGGCTGATTTACGGTGTGATTAAAAACACACCCGTAGCTGGATTTCGGCGTTGATCCGAAAGCTGCGACGAGGTTTGCCACGTCCGGTGGGCGCGCGGCGGCGATTAGTTAAAAGCAGTTGCTCGCACGCCGGAGTGGTGAGAAACCACTATATATATATGTATATGTATATATATATATATATATATATATATATATATATATATATATATATATATATATATATATATATATATATATATATATATTTTTTTTTTTAAGCAGTGAAGCCACTTCAATATTTGGCTGTCCAGCCATCAAAAATAAATAAGAACCTTCTCCATCTTGTTTAAGTCTAAAGGGTTCTAAAGGGTAAGTCTAATGATTTAAAGGGGGGGGGGGGTTCTAAAGGGTACCGTAATTCTAAAGGGTAAACCTAATAAGAGGTTCTAAAGGGTAATTATAATGGGAGGTTCTACAGGGTTCGAAAGGGCAATTCTAATGTGGCTTTCTAAAAGGGAATTCTAATGGGTTTCGTTTGTATTTCATATGAAAAATGCCAAACTGAACTGCTTCCTTTGATTTTTTTTATTTATTTATTTATTTTACATATTCAGGAGCTTGAACTGGTATCACGGGTAAGACGACATTGAGACTTCAGTACACCTTCACACGATTTGGAACAGCATGAGTTGATGAGATTTGTACCTCAGATCCCAGAATTATGAGGGACTTGCTCATATGGGAACACCAAACAGGCTGACTTGTTTCTTTTTGTTTCCAGGTCGAATGGCCGAGTGCCTGATGCAGCTCTGCCCATCGCAAGACGAGAAAGTCCCCCAAGTGTCGTCTACAATTGAGGATACAGCTTCTGAGGGCAGCATTCATTCTCCCACTACACCTGGAGATTCTTTTGGTAGCTCTGTCCTAAATTATTTTTTAAACTTTTTAAAACACGATATAAAACAACGAAGCTCAGTGTGTTATCTTGCAGATAAGCAGCTTATTCTTCTGACACGTCGCTTGGGACTAGTTTGTATGATCTGTGGGTGTTTTGTGCATGTTGTGCTTGATGAATCTTGGGATGTATTTTTACAAATTGATAAAAAAAACTAATAAATCATTTTGTAGAATGTTGTGAATGGTGGTGTCTTGGGTGTTGTATTACTCCCTTCCCCTTCCCTATCACTCCTCTTTCTCCTTATTTCTACCTTCTTCTCTGACTGATCTCCCCGCCTCCCTCCCCTGTCATCACTTTTAACTTATTTATAGTGAGTTTCAGCTGTGTGGGTATGATACAGGCATGATGGGCCGAATGGCCGCCTCCTGTGTCTGGGTTTCCTTGTGTGTTGTTAAGAAAACAAAATACATACACACCAGGTCCCCGACATTTGGGGGGGATACATTCCGGGAAAACCCCGTGAATGTCGGGAAAAATCCGTGTGTTTTGTCATTGTTACAATGGAGACAAGGGGGATAATGTTATTGGTTGGCAGCAGTTCCTTGTTCATGAAAAATGCCGCAAATGGTGACAGCACCCACGTCGGGGAATTGGTACAAGGGGAATAACGTTATCGGTTCACGGCGGTTCCTGGTCCATGAAAAATGCCGCAAATGGTGACACCACCAAAGTCACGGAATTGGTACAGTGGGGACAAGGGGGATAGTGTTATCGGTTCTCGGCGGTTCCTGGTTCAAAGGGGAAAGTTTTTAAAATGTTTTCAACCACGAACACACGATTGCAGTTTCATTAAAGATGCTTACAAATAAAAAAAGACACCAGGTACCGTTTTTCCAATTTATTGAAGAATGCTTTTTAAAATCCCTTAACCATTCCATACCACAACTAAAACATCATCATCATCATCATCATCATCATCATCATCATGTACCACTTCAATTTTTAGCCACGTCTGCGAGACGTGGCTCTTGGAGAGCTCAGCATTGTTCTTCTTCTTCTTGTGAAGACAAAACCTTTAAAACTTTTATATATAGGATCCGGATCTCCTTAAATACTAAACACCTGTACACATCCTCGCATTGAGGGTCCCTTTTGATAGCGTCTATCATGAACTTTTAAATATATTCGGACATTTGCTTTAAAGTTTCGAAAACTTCACGTTACTATTTAAAGATTATTACATTTAATGTGTAGTTATTTCGTAAATACACAATTTTCTCGTCATGAACGACGATCGTCCAGGACGGGTCTCGCTATTGGCTCTGTCAAGGCACGTGACGAAATATCGGAAGTTGTTGTTGTTGTTGTTGTTGGTTTTTTTTCTTCTTCTTGTTCTTCTGGTGAAGACAAAACCTTTAGGACGTGGCTCTTGGACACATTTGTCCTTGTTTTAATATACAAACACAGCACACTTGACTTTGCAAAATGATGAAGATGAGGATGAAAAAGAAAAATGAAAAGCCACAGAATGGCTCATCTTGAGACAACCCAAGTGAAATTGTCGATGAGTCGTCGTCTGTTTATCCTGCAAAGCTATAATACACGTACAGGAAGCAGGTCATGTTCGCAGCTCATGGAAGATATGCGTACGTACAGTAGTACCTTCGAACTGTGTTCTGCTCACGACGTGTGGGGAAAAAAAATCACCATGAAAACCGTGAATACACACGGCAATTTCCTGCAAATGTAGCAGCATGTCGCAAATTATCAACCACGAGTGTGTGGAACCCGTGAATGTTGGAACCGTGAATGTCGGGGTTCGGGTTTGTGCATAAAATATATGTCCGGGCTTGTGCAGGAGCGAGAACAGAGAACGGATCAGGACGTCACAGAACAAAAATAACAGTGGAAATGGGTGGGGGGAGACACTTCAATGGCAGGGTAGAGGGACAAAATAGAGACTTGGAGGACTAAAGGATGTGGGGAAGAATGGGAGCAGGGGGTTAACCGGATGTGTATAGCGACTAACTTTCAATCACAGAAGTGGAGGAGAAAACTGGGAAATAGGCAGAAATGAAGCAGAAAAAAAAATCAAATGGGGTGGGGGTGGGAAGAGGTAAAGGAGAAAGGGGAAGCCTAGAAACCCAGAAAGAGGTGGGCTTGGGCATAGAAAAGGTAATGGTCTGCCTGAAAAAAGGCATCAGACGATGCAGAACAGTCTTCTTTATGTGGTAACCATGTCTGCCAATCATAAGTGATTTTTTTCTCCAGAGTCCGCAAGTTGTGTTTTTGAAATTATTGATACCTGTATTCTGATTTGAGGTCGGCTTGTTTATATTCCTCTGTGTATTTGTTTCTGCACAGGTTACAAGAGTGATCGATCACTGGCTGGCTTAAGAGAGGCAAAGGAAAATTTGACAGACAACTCAAGCCAAATTGACAGCAAGGAGGAAGGGGAAGATGATGAGGAAGAAGAAAAATATGAGCTAAATGAGGAAGAGGAGGATGAGGCAGTTGAAGAAGAAAATTATGGTAAAGTCCAGGTAAAACCTTTGAAAAACTTGACGAAAAAGTTTAAGTGTCTTGAGGTTGGTTGTGGGAAAAGTTTTCCAACATCTTACAAGCTTCGTCGTCATGAGCGAGTGCACACGGGCGAGAAGCCTTTTGTGTGTGATGTTTGCAGCCGTGGCTTTTCGCAAAGCCATTACTTGAAGCTGCATCAGGACACACATCTCTCAGTTGAGTTGCTGCCTTTTGTGTGTGAGGAGTGTGGGAAGGCCTTTGCGAAGCAGCAAAAATTAGCTCAGCATCAGCGGTCACACACCGGTGAGAGACCTTATGTATGCACACAGTGTGGTAAAGGTTTTATGACTTCCAGCTACCTATCTGAGCACCGCAAGTCACACTCTTCACTCAAGGAGCACATATGTGAGGTGTGTGGCAAATCCTACAAGTACAGACAGGCCCTACGTGCACACTGCCGCCTCCACTCTGATGACAATCCTTACATTTGCAAGGAGTGTGGCAATGTATATGCGCGCAATGCACAACTTGTGGCACACATGCGCTCGCATACTGGTGAGCGCCCTTTCCAATGTGATAAGTGTGGCAAGGCTTTTATTCATCGCTGCTCGCTGACCATGCATCTGAAAAGGCATGCTGGCAATAAGCCTTATGTCTGCATGACTTGTGGCCTCTCATTCCTTGACAGTTACAGCCTCACTGAGCACCAACGTGTACATTCTGGACAGAAGCCTTATGTTTGTGAACAGTGCGGAAAGGCCTTCCGAGTGCACTGGTCTCTTCATAAGCATCGGCGGAAGCATGGCTGCAACAAGTCCACAATGACAGCCGTGGGCAGGGAGGGAGGCGATCGAGAGTCTGAGGCTTTGACCAAGAGGAGTGAGGCAAAAATTGCGCAGGATGGTGTACTTGAAGGCTCTGGTTTGGCCTGTGATGATTGTGGCAAGACTTTCCGCAAGTCACGCAATCTTCGCCTTCACCAGGCAGTGCACTGGCGTGATAAGCCATTCGAGTGTGAAGTGTGTGGACTGGCATTCTTGCGTGCACCATACCTGCTCAAGCACCGGCGCATCCATGCTCGTGAGGCTGCCTTTTCTTGTGACGAGTGTGGCCGAATCTTCTTGAGTATGAGCTCCCTTCTAACGCACAGCAAGCTGCACCATCTGCCCACTGTTGATGCACTCGGTACATTTTACTTACAACGTTACCGGTTTTGATGATAACTCTGAAATACAGCTTGTTTCATCTTTGACCGTTAATCTATCTTAAGTTGAACAAATATTACTTAGCAATATTGAACTTTTGCTATTTTGTGGTTAAGATGTGCGTTTAACCTGCTGTCTCTCCACAAAAAGGAAGTTTTTAGAAATGCTAGAATATGCTGTCAACACTTCACTTTGAATATCTGACACCTTTTCTGATTTCAATGTCGATTACATTCTGCTTGGTGAAAAATATTGCCGCGCCCGACCCTAGCAAATGCGATATACTTCCGTGCCGAGATATTTAATCTAGTAAATGGCTGAAAGGTTCCTACCTAAATTGGGTGCAGTGATCACAACTTACCATTCCCTAAGGTCACTCAATCAAAAGCCGAACTTGGCGGCGACATGCGCCGGAGACAAAAGGATGCTTCCATGTCAAATAAATCACAAATCCTCCAGTGCGCGACATTGCCGGGGTGCCTTCGGCGCTCAGCGATGCCGCCGCGCTGCACGTGGAGATGGAATTGGGAGGGAGTGGTGTACAATCATTGATTGATTCATTGATTAATTGCCGAATTAAAATAAATAATCATTAACCAATTGATTTCTCAATCAATTGCCTCATAGCATACCAAAACCACCACTGTTTCATCCGAATCTGTAACTTTTTGAAACTTAAGTAATCGAAAAATGAATAATTAATCGATGAACTGATTAATCAATAAACCAAAAACACCCTTTATAGCTAAACCACTTGTTCACTGTCGTGCCCAAATATCGGCTTCCGAGCTCAAAAGGTGCCCGAGATATTGCCCAGATGAGAAAGAAAATAAATAAATTGATAATAATTTATCAATTAATTGATTAATCAAAAAATAAAAAAATACTGTTTTTGCCAAAGCACATCTTCACTTTTGTCCCCAAATTTCAGCTTACTGTCTCAAATGATGGCTGCGATCTCACCCAGACAAACAAACAAACAAACAAAAAACAAATGGAGTAAAAACTGAGTATTCCCTTCCTTCGGCGCCTGGCGATGACGTCATGCATTGCCTGGGCATGGAATTGGGAAGGAGCAGTGTACAACATGTCTTACCTTTACAAGGAGTATAGGAGAAAGGTAGACAGGACATGGAACGGACAAACCAAGCAGGTCAACACCCAAGCAGGGAGAAGGGAACACGCAGCCTTTTAAAGCGCATAGCGTTTCCCCTAATATATATTTTTTTGGCCCCAAGTCCTCACCTGGCCCCACCCACTAACAAGAGGGTTTTACACATGCAATATTTTCCCCAGCTATACTGTCTATAAATTACATACGCTACTTCCTCAGCATCACATGTAACAAGACGACTTACAATGAATGTCCCTGTTTTCAAGAGTAATTCCATGCGACGTGAATCACACTGACCATACTACACTTATGCAATGTAGCTATGGATCCCCCCTTCCACATAGAGCCAAGTAAAACAAATTATTAGTTTCTCATCCCCATCCGCTTCCTTTTTGATGGCCTCCTCCTGTTTAAAACATTTGTTTTTGGATATTTACTATTTTCTCTCCAGATCTAAAAAAAACAAAAAAAACGAACGAACTCATTCATTCATCCCCGTGTGCTTCCTTTTTGGAGTCCTATGTTGGTGGGTTGTTTTTCCTCTACTTTAATAAGTTTACTAAAAATTTGTGCTTTTTTTATTCTTAAAATTTTGTTGTGGGAGTTTGGAACCCAGACCAATTCTTATATTGTGGTCTCCAAAGGCTTAGCACTCACGCAAATAAAATCAATCTCGTCTGTAAGTACGCTTGCTCGTACCGCACCACGTGGTCAGCAAATGTGATTTTCGAGACATGTAAATGTACTTATGTACATACGTAATGTGTTCAGCTTAGTTAACTAGCTAGCTAGTTCTTTGGCGAGTGCACATTATTCATCTTTCTCAGTTGCTTCAATTGAGCTATTGATTGAGCTAAGACCTGCGGTAGACCTCGGTCTTAAAATGGCCTGCATTTGTGTATGCACCTGGAAGGCTGGCAGAAACATTTTTGTGAAGCCACGGTATACTCGTATGGTGTTCGACAGAACCCAGACTCTGGGGGGATGTTTTCAACGAACTTGCAAATGGGGAATTCGACCAGAGATCGCTCAATGACGCCGACTACCAGACAGCTCAGGTCAGTGGTACAAGCCCGCATACATCCAGTACCGGATCAGTACGTACAAGGGCACAGTTCAGTAGACAGTGCCACTGCTGCAGTAGATGACTTATCGGGTACTTGACCAACAACATTACCCTGCGTTCGCGAAGCGAAAAGCATGGTTCGGCGTTCGGTTGTGTACGTGTGGTGTACATGCGTGCGTGAGTGCGCGCATATCTGCATTTTACAAATTCATTGTCTCAGCAACCATTGGTCCGATTGACACAAAATTTTACCATAGGAGTGCATCCGCCTGTATAAATTATTTTATTAATAATTATGACGTCATAGGTCACGTGCTACAGGCGCCATCTTGGAAAAATTGAAAAACGGTTCACCTCTTTATCTACGAAACCGCTCCATGGGGAAAAAAAATTGAAACATTGTCAACCACTCCTCTTGGAGAATAAGATATGTTAATGATGATGTCATCGGAACCTTAATGATGTCGTCATAATTCGACAAGTGCAAGGCTTGATTTGATCAGTATGAATTTTATTTCTCTGCAATTCTTGGTCCGATTGACATAAAATTTTCACAATAGGAGCGTCTCCTCCTGCAGAATATGTTAATGATCATTATGATGTCATAAATCATGGGGTGTAGGCGCCATCTTGGAAAAACTGAAAAACGTTGCACCTCTATATCTCCAAAACCGTTGACTGCGCAGGGTAAGTATTCCATGAATACCATCTAGCTTTTAATGGTATATGGGATGTGTGTTGGTGGTAGTGCCAGTCTTTGGTCTGGTATATTTCACCATGTGCAGGCCATCTTGGAAAAAATTTCAAATACCGTATCTGGAAAAAAAATCAAATAGTAAGGCGCCCCCTCCTCCCTTTTTTTTTTGAAAAGCCCGAACGAGAAACTAATAATGTTGTTTTACTTGGCCTACCAATCTAAATATGAGGCCCCGCGAGGAGGAGTGGTGTAAGCGACATTTTTTTAATGATATGATGATGATGATGATAGGCTCGGATGATAGGGGAAGGGTTAAAATAGTGCTATATGGCATTAACTCCTAAATGGCCGATGTGTCCCTTACATCACTCCTCCTCGCATGGCGCCTCATATATATATAAAACAATGTGAATCTATGTATTTGTTTATTTGTCTGTCACTTTCATCAGGACGATTTCAGTAGCGTTTTGAAGACCAATCTTTCCACACGACTGTGTTCCATTCGGTCTATTTCGTCGATTAAAAAAAAAACTGGAAAATCATTTTCCATAAAAGTAATTATGTCTCTTGTATTGGAATTGTGGATGGTGACTTGCAAACCGAGCCTCAAGGGTGGTGTACAGAAGAGTTAAAAAAAAATACAAGGTGCAGAGAGGTTGAAATTCACTGCACGTGACGTGCAACGTGCACCGAGAAACACGAGTGTTCATTTACGTCCGTAGGATGCCTCATAAATAAAGAAGATATAAACACACCTTACGCGAGGCCGAGGCTTCAGACTTTGGCGTGCTCACGAGGCTGTACCGTCGAAACAAAACGTCCCAGAAGATAAAGGAAATAGGGTCACATTCGTACATGTTGTGTTTTAACATAATGCTTTTGTTTTTTTTTGCTACGAAAAGTCATATCTTCCATTCTCCTTGAATATTTGAATAAAATAACTCCAAGCCGTCATTTTTGACGGGATTTTATACTAGTATACAGGGTGTTCCAAAAAGACGCAGACAACTTTGTTTGTTAATATATTTAGAAACACATGATGCAACCATACCCTTTGATTAGTATAATGCAGAAACTCATAAAGTTTTGTGCACTCCATCAATATACTTCAATGTGAGCTCCATTTCTTGTACACAGGACATCGAGGTGGTACACGAGTTCTTGCCATGTTCGGCTCAGCATGTTTGCGTCCACCAGTGCACATGCAGCTGTGATCTGAGAATGAAGATCCTGCAGGTTTGCCACCTTGGTGTTGTAGACAACAGAAAAAAAATTACAGAAAAAAAATCAGGGGTGTTAAATCTGGTGATCGTGGGGGCCAGGCGGTTGGTCTGTCTTGACCAATCTGGTGACCTGGAAATTTTTCATTCAGGACGGCTCGAACGAGTAAGGCTCAATGAGGGGGAGCACCGTCCTGTTGAAAAATGAAATTGGGTTGCAGGTCTTTAATCTGGAGGAAAGCGAATCCTTCCAACATGTTCATGTTAATTGTTGAGGTCACTTTCCTCTGCAAAGAAAAACAGACCCACCAAGCGGTCATGGAGAAGGCCACACCTCACATTGACCTTTGGACTCTCACATATATGCCCAATGACCACGTGGGGCTTTTCAGAGCCCCAGATCCTCACATTGTGCCGGTTGACCTTTCCTGATACATGAAAGCAAGCTTCGTCTGTGAACATGACCTTCTTCAGGTAATCTTCGTCATCCTCTATGTGACTGAGCATTTCCAAGGCAAACACCTTGCGTTTGGGTCCATCATTTGGTTTGAGTTCACTGCAGAAACGTCACCTATCGGCATAAAGCTTCAGTCTTTTATGTAAAATCCTGTGTACGGAGGTGGTTGGTAGTCCCAGTTCTCTGGATGCTTATCAAATTGATTTTCTGGGGCTTTGTTGAAATGATTCACGTACTAATTCAACGTCTGCTGCACTTGTGCTAGGTCGACCAGTAATTTTCTGTTTCTGACAACTTGCAGCCTCCTTAAAACTCTTGTACCAGTCTCTGATACTAGTCCATTATGGGGGATTCCTTCCATACCTTGTATGAAAATTACGCTGAACTTGTGTGTCGGATCTTGTCTCTGAACCATTCGATGCACTGAGCTTTCTCCTGTGGACTCGCCATTTTCTTTTACATTAACCCACCAGACCTGAAAATAAACAAAACTTGATGAGTTTCTGTATCATATAAAACAAAGTGTATCATATCATTGGTGGTCCTAAATATATTAACAACCAAAGTTGTCCAAGCCTTTTTAGATAAATAAAATTGCAGGCTTAGATGCTAATCAATATAAATTTCAGCTTGGTAGCTCAGTTGGTAGCTTACTCACCTCAGAACTGTCGAATCTGGGTTGAATCCCCAATAGGTTCAGACTTGAATACCAACTGTAGTTATTGTGCAGTGCCAATAAGATGCATTATATCATGGCATAAACTGTGCTTTAAAGGGGGATGTTCAAGAGCCTCACCATTTGTGTTTGGCCGACCTGCCCCCTTTCTCTGCAGGATGCTACCTGTCTTCGTAAACTTTGTGACACTCACGAATCATTTTTCTCGATGGTGGCTGCCTTCCTTAGATCGCTCTGAAGCTGCATTGAACCTGTGTAGCTGATTTGGTGTCTGTAAACCAGGCAACACACTGCACTTTTTTGTCGCGACGCCATTTTTAGCAAATATGATGTCACATGTCACAAGAGATGCCTGGAAACGAAAAATAGTCAAAAAACTTTGAGAAATATTCTTTCATATCCAGCATACAGTACTGCATTGTTGTATCCCATTTCATTATTTTTGTTACGGTTTTGATTTGGAAAGGTAATTTGTGGACACCCTGTACATAATGTAGTTATTTCGTTCCATTAAGTCATGTCTGGCTTCTGGTGACATTAATGAGAAGATTTCTCTAAATGTCCCTCTCCTGCACTATGTCATGAAGCTCTGACAGACCGCCTGGTTGCAGTCTTTACCCCATCCATCCAATGTATACACGGTCGTCTTCTCCTCCTCCTCCTCCTCCTCCTCCTCCTCCTCCTCCTCCTCCTCCTCCTCCTCCTCCTCCTCCTCCTCCTCGTCAAACCACACATCGCGAATCCAGTTTGGGAACAAAGTGAGAGTGTGAGATGGAGGGACAATGGCATATATATATATACACTGTATATACAAGACGGTAGGCGGCGATGGGTCGCCAAGCATGGAAACTCTAAGATATAGAGCAAAATGGATGTCATATAGCGGATAGGGAATCACCTGAAGATTATGCAAATCTAATCTTATCCAGTTCCATCTACTGATAACTACTCGGTATCCATTTGAATGAAAAGTACCGAAAATGCGGTTTGAAATCGGAAATCCCCAAAGTTCGAGGGGGTACTGTGGGTGAACAAAGATCTAAATCGAAAATCCGTCTCGATGGTTTGTGCACAATGTATGGTACTGTGGGTGAACAAAGATCTAAATCGAAAATCCGTCTCGATGGTTTGTGCACAATGTATTCCAGACGATTAGTGTGAATTTTCATGACCATCCGACCATAACCCTAGAAGGAGTAGCATTTGGTGCGAAGGCACCTCCAGCTCTCGCATATTATCGATTTTTGCACTAATTTTTGACCTTTGACCCCTGACCTAAGCGAAATCGGTTAATATGTCCTGAGGCAAAGTTGTAGCACTCATTGAGTACCATGAACCTGCAAAGTTTAATTCGTATCGATGCACTCACCTGGTCGCTAGGAGGCCTTCAATTTTCGCCAATTTTCGCGCATATCCTAATTGTATGGGGCGCTGCGGGTAAAGTATTCCATGTATCACAAAAACCGGAATATATTTGATAGAGCATCACCTGTACATCATTCATGTCAAATTTCATAACCCTGCATGGGATAATGGCTTTCGGAATTGATTTTGCGTGAACGGTACCGATTTTGAAGGTTTTTCGGTTGTTGCTAGGGAACCAAAGCATCCCTAGCAACCATCAAGTTCCAAAGCACCAGGTCATAAGTTGTACCTATCACCCGAGTTTGGTCAAAATCGGCCCACGTTTACTACCAATTATGCTGATGACAAACGAACAAACATCCAAAAAAACATACAGAATTACTGATATATAATAAGGGTCACCTATTATATAGCCTGGTGTTGGCGCAGTGGTTAGGGCAGCGGCTTGGGATCCAAAAGGTCCTGAGTTCAAGCCCCGTTGGGCCACTGAATTAATACACCAGGGGGTTGACTCAGCCTGTCATCCTTCCGAGGTCGGCGAAATGAGTACCAGTGTACTGGGCCGGTGTATACCCCGGTTAAAATAGGTGTACCATTTCCCTGTGTCGTAAGAGGCGACCAGGGTTGCGTCAGGAAGGGCATCCGGCGTAAAACATGTGCCAAATCACTATGCGGATCATAACGGATGATCCGCTGTGGCGACCCCTAACGGGAGCAGCCGAAAGAAGAAGAAGAATAAGGGTCACCTATTCCGGCGACCCAATATATATAGTCTTCTTGCAATACACAGACCACTTTTTTCAGCATGTAATGTGCAATGTCCACCCACCCAGAAGCTGGGTACTCTGCGAGGTTGAACAAAATTTGCATATTTGGTCACTGAATTGGTTCACCAATGAAAACCGAGAAGCATTTTTTTCCCGATTTCTCAAGTTTTATAAGATGCACAACATCTTGTTTGTTTGTCTATTTGTGAGCAGGATATCTCAAAAAGTTATGGACTGATTCAAGCTAAACTTGGTGGTCAAATTGGTGTGTGACAAGGATGAATTGATTAGATTTTGGATCCGACTGCTATAATTTTTTGAAGTGATTCTTTACCATTGAGAGATGGGGCCACAAATGATGTATAGCATGATATTTCAAAACTTGGATGAATTTGGTAGATGACAAGAACAAACTGATTCGATTTTGGTTAAGGTCCAAATGCAGATTCAGCCATTCGGTGGGATACAAAATGAAAACTGTTCAGCCTGGTGGAGATATGCGCTCTACCGATTGCTGTTTTAGTTCAATATTGTGACGTAGTCTGAACTGAGCCAATTGGCTCCATTTTTGGACGTTGAGAAATCTGCTGTTTTATTTTGTTCTTTTATTTTCAGGGCCATTGAATTCTGAGCTAAAGATGACTTCATCCAATGTTTCCTTACTCGACGAATCAAGCTGGCAAATAAACAAGTCCATCACACTGCCTCCCTTTGGTTTGTACACAAGGATATTTCAGTGACTATGAGTATCTGTTTTATACTGTTTCCATGTGATGTCATGTATTGCTTTCTGTATCAGGTGGCGTGGAAGAGACCCTCTCAATGAGTTCCCAGCTGCTCACCACGGAACTTTTTGACTTGCCACATGACCATCCATTAGGGCCCTACAGCAAGACGTGCGGGGGACTACACTTCAGGTCGGCTTATTAATTTCAGAACAGAATGTCGGAAAAGTGATGCACAGAGACCTCCCCTTCATGCCTTCCCTCAAAAACCATCAAACCGAACAGGGAATTGCAACATTTTGAATCGTATACCATATCCACAATGTGAGTCTCAAGAGTCTAACGCTAAACCATCTTGTTGCATACTCTTTGTGGTAGCCTCACATTCTTCAGAATACTGACTGTAAAATGCGAGGAGGAAAATGCCATTCTTCTCGGTGTCATTTGGAAAAGTTCTTGTACCCTTCCACTTGTACCTGGTTGATGGGCTTTGGTTGTTTTTTGCAGAAAGGCTGACCACACAAACTGCGAGAAATAGTGCCAGGACAGAATCTTAGCAGCATTGAGCTGGTGGATCCCATTATTTGTGATGCCATGCTGTAATGTAGTCACTTTTTTTTCCCAATCCTCAAGATAGAAATGTAATTGGGGATATTGCTGAAGGATTCATGAACTGTATTATGAACAATAGCAACATCCAAAGGAATGGGGAGGATAACAATGTTGCAGGCAGTCATTGAGACCTCACCGAGGTTTTTCTGTTTTTAATTTTTTTTTTTTTTTTTACAGAATCAAATTGTATAGATGTAAGATAGTACCAATATTTTTTATTTTTTTTTTAGAGTGTGAGGAGGGTGGTGGAGGGTGGAAGGAGGTGACAGGAGACTGGTGTTGGGGATGAAGATGGTGATAGGTTGAGGAATAAATAAACTGACAACACATTCACCTTTTAATGCGAGTGCCTCAGATATCACAATTGCACCACATGCATACAATCACCCTTGCATACCGAAACTACCTATCAGTCATGCCAATATCCATGTGTCCCTGTGTCCCCACTGCTTCTACATTAGGTACCTATCTAACTCAAATTTAAACTTATCTACTGTTTCTGCTCCCCCAACTTTTCCAGAGAGGCCAATCAATTCATTAACTCGAATGACACTCAGTGGAGCACATATCTCTGCCAGGCTGAACAATGTATCCGGACCTTAACCAAAATCTAATCACCGACCAAACTCATCTCAATAAGTTTTGTCCACAACCTTTTGAGATATCGTGCTATACAATACTGTTGGACCCTGCGAAATGCAGATTCGCTATTCGTGGAACCCACATATTCGCGGTTTATAAAATGCGACCTGCTTCACATATTCGCGGTTTTTTGCAGGTGAAATTTTTTTTTTTAAACTTCCACGAGCTGCGCACATGAAATAGTTCTAAAACATAAAATTATATTCCACCAGCCACGTTGGACAGGTTGTGTTCGTGACAAGGACTAATTGATTAAATTTTGGTGAATAGAGCAGCTGAACGTACGCAAAAGCACATCCTCCACGAGCCGCACGCATGACCTGCCTCTACATTTGCGGCCCTGTGCTTCCCATTTTCACGGTTATTCGCTGGCACAAATAACATATCTTTCACGAGCTGCGCCCATAACACAATTCTAAAACATATCTTCCACCAGCCACGCAATAATCGAGCTGCGCGGCATGTCCCACCATTCACACTCTAAATCGAGCTGCATGGCATGTCCCATCATTCATGCTATAAAGACACTTCACTATATCTACCAGCTGCTGCCTAGGACATCATCCCCCATGAGTCACACAATCGATAAGCTTCGCCACATCTATTACCAGCTGCATAAAACATTATCACCCACAAGTTACACAATTAAATCCATTTACCAGCTGCCGAGACATCATCACCCGTGAGTTACACAATTAAAATGTTTCACCACATCTACCACCGGCTGTGTAAAATGTTATCCCCCACGGGTCACGCAATTAAAAAGCTTCACCGCATCTACCACTAGCTGCGTAAAATGTTAGCACCCACCAACACCCCCCCACCAAACAATGGGCAGACTGCTAACCCTCCTGCAGCTACCCACAATTCCCACATGACTACTTATATGCAGCATGTCCTGCGTCTCAATCATTCTTCTCGTCTCGCTGCTTTGACTGGTGTTTTGCCTCTCGCTCTGCTCATTGATCAAATATGGCTCCCAAGCGCAAGACCAGTGCCGGGGATGCGTCGACTGCCAAAAGGCAAAAGAAAGTGATGAGCCTGAGTGACAAAGTGGAGCTGCTGGACTGGCTGTCGAGAAGACAGAGTGTGGCCTCTGTGAGCAGACTGTGTGGAATAAACGAATCCACCATTCGCTACATAAAGAAGAATGAGAAGGCGATCCGAGAAAGTGTTGCAGCGATCGCTGTACCAAGCACCAAAGTGGTCACCCACGTCTGGGATGTCCACATTGGATGTACACATAGAAGGCTGTTGGTGTATGGATGGAGGACATTGCACAGAAGAACAGGCCTTGAAGTGGACCTCTCAATCGTGCAAAGGCCATGCATATCTATGCGCATTTTGCTGGCGCTAGCATGAGTGACACAGGTACGAGCGACCCAGTCCATTCCATGCGAGAAGGGGATGGTTTCTTCAAGAAGCGCTATGGTCTCCGCAATGTTAAACTCTCAGGGGAGCGTGCCTCCGTGGATCAGGAGGTGGCCAAAATGTTCCCTACTCAACTCACGCAGCTCATTCAGCAGAAGGGTTACCTGCCAGAGCAGGTTTTCAATGCTGCCCAGACTGGCCTTTTTTGGAAAAAAAAGATGCCAACACAAACTTTTATCTCAAAGCATGAGGGGACAGCATTGGGATTCTAAGCCACAAAAGACCTGATAACTCTTCTCCTTTGTGAAAATGCAAAAGGGGACTGTATGACGAAGCCCATGATGCTGTCCCATTCCCTGAACCCGTGTGCTGTCAAGGGCAAGAACAAGCACATGATGCCCATGTTTTGGAGGGACAACAGGAAGCCATGGGTGATGGCAGCAATTTTCATTGAATGGTTCCATAACTGTTTCATCCCTCAGGTGTATTGGTACCTGGCAAAACAAAACCTTGCATTCAAGGTTCTCCTGCTCATCAACAATGTTCCTGTCCACTCGGGGTCCTGAAGGTGGCTCACCCGAACATCCACTACCTCCCCAGCTGCTCCATTAAAGGTCCCATGACACCCAAAAGTACTGAAATTGCACATATATATATATATATATATATATCCTGTCAGAGTTTTTCATCGTGATTTCAGATCTGACAATGTTTTTTCACAATACTCGTTCTGTAAAATGTAAAATTAAAAAAACAAACCTCTTAGGGAACGCCCCTAAAAATTCTGCCGAAATCCACTGAAAGGGGCGTAACCCACATGACATCAACTGCAGGACGACAAAGGCTGCACGTAAATTCGTCGGGTTGGTGGTCTACGTGATTCTATTGGCTTCCTCCTGTGTGTTTCCACATTCGATTGATTGACTCAAACGCTTCGTTCATTTCTGCTTTTAAAAAATCGAACATTTGGTTTTGAATAATGGATGACATGGATCTTGATTTGTCTGGTAGCGACAGTGAGTGTGAGAGAAATGAAGGGTTTTGGTCTGAATCAGATGGAGAATTGTCGGATAACGTAGTCGCGGGAGGTGAAGTTCAGGCAGCTGGAAATGAAATACGGTCTTACCAGTTCGAGCCCGAAGCAGGACAAGCAGAGGAAACTGGCGATTAAATTCCCAGCGTTCATGATGATCAGCGTTCATGATTCATGATCATGATCATGATTCATGAATCATGATCAGATGATTCAGCGTTCATGTTCATGATGATCGGGAGGACATCGAAGGAAGACTTGGCAATAACAACTGGTTAGACTAAATCCTCTTCGTAATTCAATAATGTAAATTCGACTTGCATACTGCTCGATATCAGAAATATTTTAGTGAGGTGACGTGACCAGCACAGCGCAGCAGACATGTTTCTCCGTGGCGAATGAATCACAAACAAGGCCAGCCCATGTCATCGGCCGTATCTCTCCGCGCATAAAACGAAGCACTCTCGCTGTCCGGATATGATGAAAACTTGTGTGCAGAACACACCTTGCGACACAATTGTCTAGAGTAGTCCGATAAATCTGACGTTCTGTTGCATTTTTACTTATTTTATTCCTACTGTCGTCATGTAGCACCAGTAGAAAACAATGAAGAAAAGAGAATAATAAAAGAAAGTTTCAGCATGTCAGATTTATCGGACTAGTCTAGACTCTAGAGTTGACAAGTAACTTGTTTTAGCATGCACACAATGTATAAGTCAATGCGTAAGAGTCCCGAGGCTATGAGGCCGTGTAATAGGACAGATAAATTTGTCTTTCATAGTTGTGCCAACATATTTTTTCCTGTTCATTTATTACAGCATTTTGGCTAAATGTTAATGAATAGCAAGCCAATGGAAGCAGGACCTTCACTTTAGAATAAACCCATGTATGTCGAGTGCAGCCATACCTGGCTTGCATGTATGTAGAATCGTACCTATCCTAGCAGGCTGGTGTCAACGAACAATTCAAGAAACTGCAAAATGTGGGTGCAGGTTTTTCACATTGTTTGATTTTAAAATTATCTCCTTGCGCCTTGAAATGATGCAATATTAATCTTTAGTATATTACTTGTATGTCCCTGTAATTATTTTTTTAATGGAAACGTTCAACAGTCACATTTTATATTTTGTGGACATGGTATAGTTCTTTATTGTGCATTCATGTATTGGATTTGTACACGTCTACGACAAGGTAGTAAAGGGATAAATAATTGCCTTGTGATTGTTGTGCATACACGGCTCAGAAGCAGAATTTCTTTCCCGCGAAACAATCACAGGAATTAAGACGATCAGCGAGATAGCAAACACATGTACACAATGCATTTGTACGTACTTTATACGGCGTGCGACATCGAGTCAATCCACTCTGTGCGAGTTGCGTTCTGCAGATGATGTGAACGCTGCGGTTCGCTGAAGTCAACTTTTTTGAGGGGCGGGGCATAGCAAGTTGTGAAAAGCACCAGAAATGTTTGAAATATTGGTCTAATTATCCAATTTTTGATTTAAAAAAAAGAAACGGGTGATTTCTTCACGAGGAAGGTCAAGTTAATATATAAATAACCAGAAAGTTTTGAGTGTCATGGGACCTTTAAGGGGTAAACTCGACTTTCAAAACCGATTATACCCACCACCCCTTTTGCCCATTTTGGATGTGATGGACTCTGACCAGGAGATCATCATTGGGCAGTGTTGGAAGGATTTCAACATTTCCCGCTGCATTGGCGCAATCAGAGTCGCTGGACAAGGTGAGAGCCTCCACCATCATCGTCTGCCGGCACAAACTGTGGCTGCAGGCAGTGAGGAACTTTACGGGCTTTCCCAAAAACACAGAGGAGAGACATGAAATAGTCGGATTGGCACGGCAGGTGGGAGGGGAAGGCTTTGACGACATGGAGCCCAAGGAGTTAGATGATCTTATCGCCTCACATACTGAGGAGCTCACCGAGGAGGAGTTGGATGCCATTACCAAAGTTCCCGAGAAAGAGGAGGAGGAGGAGAAAGCAGACAATGATGAGGTGGAAGAGGTGTCGAGGTCCAAACTCACAGTCAAGTTCCTGGGCGAGACGTTGCAGGACATGCGGTCAATGACTGAGAGGCTACAAGACACCGTTATCCAGTCATGGAGCGTTACCTCAAGTTCAAGAGGGGGTTGGATGATGTGATGCTCCCATACAAGAAGCTACATCGAAACCTGTGGCAATCTGCCAGGTAGCTCTCAATCATGGCTTTTTTCCTCCCTGCTCCCTCCACCTCAGCAGCTTCAGAACCTTCTCCTGCCTATCCAGCATCCCCTTTGGTGCATTACTCCTCAGGACCCTCACCTGCATCATCTTCAGAGGACTCCACTGAGTTTTTTTTCTTTCTTTTGTCTACCTTATCGAGGCTCACATGAGAGCTAACAATCAATGCACAGCAAGGGAGGGCATGAGACAAGAGGGGCGGGAGAGGGAAGGACAAAACAGTGGGGAGCAGAGACATTAGGAGATCTGAGGAAGGGAGAGGGATCGGGTGGGGAACACTGGGTATTCAAGATGAACATTACAGGGACTTTCAGGAAGGAAAGCATGGAATTTAAAGGAGGTGGGTTTGTGGTGGATTAAAGGGGGTAGAAAAGATTGAGGTTTTGGATGGGGGAAGATAAGAGGTGGTGGTGAACTGGATTTTAAATCATCATCATCATCATTTGAAAAGTTGCGTGTGTTTGTGCAAATAAAAATTTGAAATGGTACCTGCTGCTGCTGTTGTTTTTTGTTTTTTTTTCACTTTTACAGTATGGTTGGTGAATCACTTTTAATAAACTGTAATCACATTTCTTGAATAAACAATGGAAACGGTCCCTGGTGTTATCAGTTTTTTTTATTTGTAAGCATTTTTCATGAAACTATAATCATGTGCATTCGCGTTCGAAAAGATTTTAAACTTTATTTCCTCTATGAATCAGGAATTGCCAGGAATATATCCCCCTTTTTTTCCATTGAAACAATGCGCAACATTCGCGGATTCGCCATTTTCGGTATTTTTTGCGGGTCATGAACCACTAGGAACCTTTCCTCCCTCTTTATATTGAAACAATGCCCCGACATTCGCGGATTCCACATTCGTGGCATTTTCCAGGAACGTATCCCCCATGACATCTCTTAGTGACAGACCCCTGCCTTCTGACCATTCTCACTCTCCTATTTACACTAAGACTGTGGCTCCTCGTCATGTCCATTCTGCTGAATAATAATTTCTCTACTTTTTTGTCTATATCCTTCATCTTGCTCAATATCTTCATCAGATACTCTCGTAATTGCACGCTTTCTTTTGGATAAAGTCCTGTCTCCTTCAGCTGCTCATAGCTTAGTCGAGCCAGCCACAGAGTGAACTTGTCGCTGTATGCTGGACCCTCTCTTTGGCGGCTTTGTCCTTCCTCACATGTCATGATCAAAACTGCACACGATTTGAGTTGAACTCTCACTGAATTCCTTTATCGTGTTAACACTACATCTTTTGATTTATAAGTTATCCCCCTTTAAATGCAACCTAAAACCACATTACCTTTACCTATAGCAGCTTGGTACTGTGCTGTCTGCATACCCAACCCCCCCCAACCTTCCCACCAACCCCTCCATATTTGCCACCACTCCCAGATCCTTCTGTGTTTGGTACTTGCTTCAAGATGCCCTTGCATAATGTAGTCCCTATTTTTTATTTTTCTTATCCATCTCTGCACCTTACATTTCATCTGCCAATCTTTGAAAGTAGCTTGACTTTCCTGAATCTGATACTCTTCCATTCCCCTCTACACGATATACCTCACCTCCAAGCTTTGTGTCATCTCCAAATTTGGGAAGACTATTCTCAACCCCACTGTCCAAATCATTGATGTAAATAATAAATAAGAATGGTCCTTGTACTAATCCCTGAAGTACTGTATTACATTACTTTCAATTTTGCAGCCAGACATTTATGTCCTTGGTCCAGCAACATATTCTCTTCTCTATACTATTTAACTGGATGTGACAGAGTGCATTCTTTGGATATGGCAAACATTATTATTTTAAAATATTGCAAGAGATAGCCGATGCATTCCAAAGACTTGTTACCTTTATTTCAAGACGTGAAATTATTGACGAGAAGAGTGCAAAAAAGTGTGTTGGTATGTTCTTTTGGAAGGCAGACTGCAAATCCCAACTCCCTGTCACCCGAGAAGGCACAAGCCAAAGTAGCACCGAGGAATGTACCAACAGATAATAGATTCATGTCTTTTGCACCATGTACATGGTCAACTTTCGATTTGGAGACTACTCGTCATCTCAACGCCTATCCTGCTGCCTCCAACAGCCTCTGATTATGCCATTGACAATGTAACTTGTAAACTTGTTCCAGTAATGTTGACATAGGCCCCATCAGCACCAGAAATCATGAATGATTTAATGTGTGAATATCATTCTGATCCATGTAATTCAGCAGGATGGTAGAGAGAGAGAGAGAGAGAGAGAGAGAGAGAGAGAGAGAGAGAGAGAGAGAGAGAGAGAGAGAGAGAGAGAGAGAGAGAGAGAGAGAGAGAGAGAGAGAGAGAGAGAGAGAGAGAGAGAGAGAGAGAGAGAGAGAGAGAGAGAGAGAGAGAGAGAGAGAGAGAGAGAGAGAGAGAGAGAGAGAGGAGAGAGAGGAGAGAGAGGAGAGAGAGGAGAGAGAGGAGAGAGAGGAGAGACAGACCTTGCCAGCCGCTTGGTGAAAAACTTCGGCCAAACTTCCCCCACGACTGACCCCACAAGAAGGTTGGATTAATTGTGGCCGTTACAGTCGTAGTAGTGGTAGTAGTAGTAGGCGTAGTAGTAGTAGTAGTAGGCTGCATCTGCTTTGCGTAATTATCATTGTACTTGTTTGGAAAACCAAAACTGTCAGAACAGGATTACAAGAGGATTTGTACAAATCCCAACACTATTATTGCACTTTATAACCATGATTAATAATAATTCAAATGAGCTTTCTTTCATTTGTTTAATGGACTGCAGAATTTGTTTCATTGTAAATCATAGCAGTTTCGTAAACTGCTATGCTCTGATATGGTTCCAAGTCATCAGTGTTTATTTCTTGGTAAATTCTGTCCCAATGAACAGACTTATTTTGTTGTCAGATTCACAAATTACAGGTACATTCTTATATATTTAAACAGCCGTCATAAAACTTTTGTTTTGAGTTATCTGAAGGATAAATATTATTTGTTGTGGTGAAACTTGTGTTCTTACCATTGACTAGTATACAGAATGTCCATTAAGTCCTTGTGCAACTTTGAAGTCATAACTTTTGATGTACACATGATAGAAACAAACTATAAATGTAATGGAGCATAAAGCATAATTAACCCACACATATAGCACAAAGTAGGGATAAAGGGGAACCAAAATGCTCATATCACCTCAATGCTAATCTATCCTTGGATACCCTACATAATAGATATGATGTTTGTCTTTCTGATTCATAAAGTAGATGACTTTGTGATTAAAAGTCGAAATCTCCTTCTTCATGTTTAGCCGTTACGTCACACCTGGAGGTCGACTGCCAGATTCGTACTGTCTCTGGGTTACATCGTGGTATGATTTAACTCAAACGGTGAATAATTTTCGATTTTTAACAATCTGATTTATCAATTAATGCAAAATCCCTTATAAATCATCAATTGAACGGAAAAACCAAACCTACCAATGTGTAGTGAACATGCAACCGACGTTTTCATCATCACTGACACCTCCATTGTCGCCATCTTCATCTGAATCGCTCGCATCAGGCTCAAAACGATACAGCTCCATAATTTCCCCGAAAGCATTTCCATCACTAATTTTGTCTCCAATAGTTTCTTCAAAATCGCAATGATCAGTTTGAACATACTGAGAACCTTCAGAGTTGCTAATGATGGTGGAATTGATATCGGAATCCAAACTTGGAATGCACCGTTTCTCTATGTATGCCGCCATTTGGATCAAGGTGGGTTCGAGGTGTGACGTCACTGGCGAAAATTAAAAATTGACATTCTCGGGCCTTTATTTGGCACTCTGTGATTGGCAAAAAAAAATCAATCATTTTGCCCTTCAGATTCGACCATGATTAATGATTTCCAATGGTTTTCAGAAAAAAAAATATTGCATTTGGTTTCCCCTTTTAAGTAATTGGTTCACTTTCTGTCTGTTCTTCTATTTCGGTCTATGATCGAGGAACTACTTAATTTCAATTGAATTATATATTTTGAACACTGCAGAACACATCACCTTGTTTGCATTTCCAAAAACCTTCAGTTTGGCAGTACTTTAGCAAAATTGTACGCCGTCTTGAGCAATTAAATTTGCGGCGCACTCAGTGGGCAGAGACAATGCCGAGATTCAGACAAAATGGCGGCGCCTAGTGATGCAACGAAAGAGCTAACTTCGTTCAAAAGAACTGTTTGTTTCGTACATCTATTTCTCAAAGATCATTCCAAAATCGTCAGTTTGTTTGAGAGACGAGTGGAAAACTGAGAAAATGTTCCTGAAAAAAGTTCCTGCTCAGGCATTTTTTGGTACAAGCTGGGATAATGTGTTTTTTTTTTTGAGTATGCTGAATCCAAATTTGCTGGTTCCCAAAATATATTTTCAGGATAAAGTGTTGAAAATCGCGAGTTTAACCCAAATGCAAAATCGCAAAAAACTCAAAATGACATCATAACAGTCACCTCCTGCTAGCCACACAAAAACTCATGAAATGCTGTTGGATTTGAGCTATTAATAATCAATACTAACTCTCTGACAAAGATGTAGTTTGTTTTTAATTGAAATTACTCTTACATGTATATTAATTATCAAATCATCTGATTATTGTTTTCAGACAAGCGTGAAATGTGCAGTATTATCTGATCCATGACTATATTTAATCAACTCTTATGTAGACTAGATATCGAGTAAATGCAGCAACCGATTTGTCATTTATTTACATTATACATGTAGAAGTGTTTACCGTTTACCCGTGTAGGACAATCTGTGACGAAGAACAACACCGAAAGCACAATTATATTTGTGATGATTGCAGGGCCGACCTCAGTATGCATTAAAAGCAAGGATTTATGTTTCATTTACATTCATCTCCACTGAAAAGAATGTCACATTTTCTTGTTGTTTTATCAATGTGCACGTACTCCCACTCATTTTTCAGCTTTCTGTTTATTTTTTCATTTTTTTATTTTTACAATAATTCAGTTTCTTTATTCCGAAGAAACAAAATGGAGCCAGTTTTAAGATTTAAGTGTGTAGTCGCTGTAGTTTTTGATCTGTGCATAGTTTGCTAAGCTTCTATCAATGATGAGCCTCACCCCACAAGTGCGCACGCTGTGAATAGATTTCTAGAGGCAGCCAAAAGCAAGAGAATATTCACAGATGCAAAGAACGTGGAAGCAATTGATTGACTTGAGAAGGTTTTAGAGCCTGCAGATTTGTCTCTAATTATTTGGCAAAGGAAAGGGCTCTGCACAATTTACAGACAGCAGCAAAATCAAAAGGCTACAAGTATCGGTGGAGAAGCTAACAGAAACAACATCCACTGGAAGTGGTAGAAGTGCACTGGACAATCAGTTACCAAGTACTTCTCAAAGAAGCATGCAGCAGGCTGTTGAGTAGACTTTGTGTCTCTTTCATTAAAAATCACAGCCAAAAGAAAAAAGATTTGTTGAAACATTCAACTTAAATAATAAGATTCTTGAAAATTCTCCTTTTGACCTGAGACTTAGGACCAGTCTAGATGGAGTAACTGATCTGATCCTGATGAAATTCAATCGCTCAGTTGAAAAAAAAAACTCAGAAAGAAATGAAGCATAACAACCTTGCTTTGGTTTGGATTTCAAAAGAACGTCAGTATGCAGCCGAAAAGGGTCATGTCATTGAAATGTCAGAGGTATGGGACCGTTACTATGTCTTATGGGAAACTGCAGGAAGTGAAATTTCAGCAACATACTGCAGTTAGAAATACTCTTTGAGAGAAAAACTCCAGTCATGTGTGGGTGATATGGTTCATTTCATTTTATTGCTCCACCATGGCCCTGGTGAAAGTCATACGCTGTTCATTTCTCACATACTTTGGAAATCACTTGCTGAAATGGCAGCATCAGCCGATGCTGATCACATGCTCACTATGTCTGCATACAAACCAGAATAATGATCTCGTCTCATTTATCCATGTAGCGTTGAAGATCCATGGAGATATTTCCACCCATGCTGGACATACATGACTAGGTGTGAGTGAAGAGGATACAATAGCATGAATTCCTGACAACATGTAGATGTTTCTGAGGCTGTTATTTGGAGGACAAACGTTCCTGAACCAAACTATGCAGATTAAACTCCCCCCACCCCCACCCAACCCCCCTATGAACATCATGTCCTCAACATCATGCAGGACATTGTTTTCAATGTCCGTGGTTACCAGAAGTGGGCTTCAAAGTACAATTGGGTTGAGCTGTGCACTCCACCAGCAGACAAAATCTAAGAAGCGAGTCAATGTTTTTTCCAATACTGACCATATTATCAACGATGACTAAATGCTACAGGTTGACAAGGCACTCGTGTCTACTCTTAGCACTATGAACATGGCCAACGAATCTCCAACAGGGAACGTTTGTCCATTTCACGTCAGACAACATTGATATAAATGATGACACACTTGATGGAAACGACACTTTTCACTTGATACAGATTGCTGCTTGGCATAGAGGATCAAACTTGGTTTGTGTTTTGGCCAACATGAAACCAAGCCAATGATGCTGACTGGAGGTTCCTGATTTTATGAAAGCACTTGTAGCAATAAACGCTATTGAAAGAAAGGTGTAACCGAAGAATAAAATGATTGAATTGAGCTGGTTCAGCGAAGCTCAAGATGAACCAGAGTTTATGAAGAAAGCCAGAGCAGCAGATCTTGCCTTTAGACTTTTTTTTGTGAAAACATAGTCAAGGCTCATGGAAGACATTGAACAGATCAGGACGTAACAGACAAAAACAGGACGCAAGACACGCAAAAGGAAAAAATAGAGACGCATGCAAAAGGGGCAGTAGAGAGAGGAGGAAAACGCCAACGGCAGAGTTGAAGGTCAAGATAGAGGGAGACTTGGACTAGCAATGGGTGTGGGCAGGAATGTGGGGCAGGAGAGGATGAATGACAAGATGGGTACACAAGGAAACTCCAATGAGGGGAAATTGCAGGGAGAGGGATTTGGGTGGGGTTAACGAGGGTAGAAAAGATCATGGTTTTGGATTGGGGATGATCTGAAATGGTGGTGAACAGCTGTCATGAAGACCTGGAGGGAAGAATGAGATTGAAGAGGATGTGGAAGTTGATTTCACAGCTGGGAGAAAAGAGGAACAAATGAGTGGAGGTGAGCAGTGATCTTGGATTTAGGTAGTTTCACCAGAAGGAGGTTGATTGTGGACTATGTGAGCCTTACAGAAACCTGGGGGTGGGGGGATAAAGCACGGAGACGTATCAACTGCCACCTGAGATGCCTCAACTTCTTTGACAGGTCTAATTTGTCCTCAAGTGGTCAGAAAGAACATTCAATCAATTGTATCCTGTTCAAGCTCAGAAATGGCTAAATGGAACCAGGAAAACGGGAGGTGGCATGACAGACATCACAAAGACTCCCACTGCTCGAGTAAGATGGAGCCTTCATTATAATTTGAGATCCCAGATTTTTGCTGATACACGGGTGATGTTTGGAATTGGGGAAGATCTCTTTGTCCATAATGAGGAAACCCTGGTTACATCTTATCAGTCATCGGTACATGGATGACATCTTTGCTGTCTTCAAGTCAACCTCAGCATGTAAAGTTTTCTTGCCATACCTGAACCCTCTCCACCCATCCCTAGAGTTCACCTTAGAGATGGAATGCTCCGGCATACTTCCCTTCTTGGACATCTTAGTTGAGAAATTGGCCGATGCTTATAAAACTGCAGTCTACTGCAAGTCTACTTTTACCGGACAGTATACTTGGTGGGACTCTTATAGTTCCTCTACATACAAGATTGGATTGATTGGTATCTTGGTCAATACAGCAAGAAAGATCTTCTCCACTGATAAACTCCATGCTGAAATTGAGACCATCAAAACTATTCATCTTGATAATGGGTATCCTGAAAAGATCATCAATAGACATACGCACAAATTCCTGAACCCACCAAATAATCCTATAATCGGACCTGCTAAATGTCCTGTATACCGCCGTCTACCTTGGAAAGGCAAAGTGTCTCAACGGTTTGAGAAGCAGATCAAACAGACAGTGTCCCATTCTTACTATGCTGTTCAACCACGAGTGATTTTCACCACCCGCCGGTTGCTTGTCAGTCCAAAAAGACGTTTTGCTCGCCTCTCATATAAGTAAGATTATTTCCGAGTTTCAGTGCCAGTGTGATGCTAGGTAAGTGGGCCACACATCTTTGAGATTGAAGGATCACAGTTAACAACCCGTCCCTTTTGGGATCAGATGGGGTCAGTCAACTGAACAGAAACAACCAACTCAGGCTTGTAAGACTGTACATAGTACAACTATTCCCTGTGCCTCTGCAATTGGTCACCATTTACGGAATAATCCTCAGTGTGCAGAGCAATATCGTGCTGGCTGGTTTAAAATCCTGAGTAGAGGACGCAGTTTAGTCCACCTTCGTGCAATGGAGGCCACATTTATTAGGTCAACCAACCCTATTATTTGTGGACAGAAAGAATTTGTCTGAACTTTATATCTATTTTGACTATGATAACTTGACTGTGTGCCAACTATACCACAATCAATGTTGAGTCATCATGAAAACCACACCTCTCCCCTCCTCCCCCCCCCCCTCCTACTAGCCCTCAGATAATAAGCATTACATTTACGCAGGTTCTTGTTGATTCATCTCCGCCTATTCATTATTCATGATGGTTCATCTCCGTTTAATTACTGCCGATTCATAACTGCCTACTCATTATTCATAATGCTTTGTGGTTCCACCAATCAGGTAATCCCATCCTTTCTTTCTCTCAACCCAATCAAGGTTGAGGACATCACATTGTAACTTTATAAACGAGAGTTTGGTGCTTCTTCTTCATCTGCTTGCAGTTTTATCCCGAGGAGTGCGAGTCGAAAAGCTTTGATAATGTCTTTTATTGAAATGCATATTTAAACCTTGGTTCGACAAACGGCTGCCAACAGGGTTGAAAATGGCCTCTATCTGTCTTGCAGAGATTTAGTGTCTTCTGTTCCTCAGACCCACCAAATGTCCTGCAAAATATAACAAGAAAATGATCAATCAGAGATTGCAGACTCTCGCCAGAACTTCTTTTGAGTGGTATATTTTTATAGGTTTGAGGGTAAATCCAATATGGCTGCCAAACCATGTGACCTATGATATCATATGTGTGAACCTTTTGATCCTCATGGACAAGCGGTCATATGTGTAAAGTTTTTCCTCAAATTGTTCAGCCACTTCAAAGAAGGAGATTTTTGAAGGCTTTTTTTTAAAGCAACATGGCTGCTGAGGCCCAAGTCACATTTGCTCTACGGCGAGGATACGGCGGCCGTACGCTCTCTGAATTGACAGAAACGTGCGGCGGCCGCAAAGTTTCTGCGGTGGCCTCAGGGTGGCCCTACGCCGTTTCACTATCTTTTACAGGCCGTAGGGGTCGCCGTGGAATTATAATGCCGAGTTATAACTTTTTTCATTTCTACGTTCGCCGTAGCAATTCGACAAGCCGAAACAAAAGGACTGGTAAAAAGAAAAAAAACCCACTCGTTACCGTCCATCTGGCCACACGTTCGCCTTAGGGCCCCCCCTGCGGTCGCCTTACGGGCACGTTGCGTCTGCCTTGAAAATTATATGGCCACCGCAGGAACGCCCTAAGGTCACCGTGCGACATCAAATCAAAGACCGTACGGCACCCCCACGTTTTTGGTCTCCACAATTTCTAAATACGCCGTGCGGCTCCCCGAAAAATAAAAACATATGTGACTGCTACATTGTGTGACCGTGGAAATACTGAGGCCGCCGTATAATTGCTAGTGGCCGTAGATTTTGGAGACCCCACGGCCGCCGTGGCAAATGTGACTTAGGCTTGAATCACGTGACCGATGACATAATGAATTTTTTTTTTCTGTTGATCATTTTATCCCCAGATGACTCTCAAAATTTTTCATACTGATTGGACGTGGCGTTCTACATATGCAATTATGATGTCATAACGAGGGCATCTATGACATAAAAATAAAAATCACACTCATTCCCCATGAGGAGTACTTGGCTTGTGCCAAGTTTCAATTTTTTCCAAAGTGCGGTTTCAGAGATACAGAGGTCCAAAGTGTGTTCCGATATGGCTGCCACACCACGTAACCAATGATGTCATAATTATCATTAAAACATTCTACATGAGTAGTCGCACCAATGGTGAAAATTTCGTCTCAATCGCGACAAGCGGTTGCAGAGAAAAACACGGAAGTTCTGTGCAGACAGACAAACAGACAGACAGACAGACAAACAGACAGACAAACGGACCCAAATGCAACACCCTCTCCTCTGGCGAGGGTAACAACTAAAGATCTAGCTACCAAAGAAATCCAGGAATGTCTCCTAAGTGCCATGGACCTTGGTCAGAAGCAGTTGGATAGCTTTGTCAAGGAGATTCTGCTAAGAAAGTCAGGCAATGATGAGACTTTGGAAATCCTTCCATGATCCCATTCCAAAGAACAAGGCATTGACATTCAACAACCTATATGATGTGAAAAAGGACAGCAAAAACACGGATCAACAATCGGATCATGAAGATCAATCATAACATTTTCAAGTGCCTCATCGCTTCATATGCAGCAGCGAGAGAAATTGATCCTGCAGGTAGGACGTGTCCTCCATCACAAGATACAATCGGAGTCGACACTGATTTCTCTTGCCGAGATCAATAGAGCTTTACGAACTGGTTCAAAGGTAACACTCATTGAATGCTTAACTATTGATGTCGAATGTCCAGAATCGGTTAATTTCCAAGGTACGAGCTGCCTTCTCATTGACAGTCAGGCACTGGTTATTGCGAGGGGAAAGCCTCCTGAATGTAAAACATTCGGGGATCTAGCAGATGCTTTTGTCGACCAGGTGAACTCTACGAGTGCCAAATATGACCGAGGTGATATAGTTTTCAATAGGCACAGAGAAGACTCCATCAAGGCAACCACGCACCTACCGTGGAATAAAACAACTCGGCCGGCGTGTTATTGAGGATCGTAACGTCCCGCTTCCAGTAAACTGGGCCAAATTCACTGCCCTCTGAGAGACCAAGACAGACCTCGTGAGTTCTTGTCCAGGGCAATGATATGCTTAGCTCCAGATGTTAAGACTGTCATTGTAAGTGGGGGCTTCCTAGATGAACGGAATGTTGAAGCAATAAACCTTCGTTCGAGAAAGATGCATGAAAAGGAACACATGAGGAAGCAGATACTGTACCCGGCTGATTCTCCATGCCATTCTCAGTCATGCCGAGACCATTGTTGTCAGCACAGGACACTGATGCCTTGCTGCTTGCTACTAATTGCACATGTTGAGCAAATGCAATGAGGTCTGGATAGAAATTGGAACAAAAAAAGCCCCAAAATTCATCTCAATATAAGATTCTTCTGCCAGGCTGGTTAGATAATCTCCGATTGTTCCATGCTCTTTAATCTAATCTTGCATCTGACAAATTACAGCTAACGGATCTAAGTCTAAGTTGGACAGCCATGTTACGGCACAGTCTGTTGTTAGGTGGTGTGATGTCCTTGCATGGAGAGTGTGGATCTTGTTGAGTGCAGACCACTGTTTCCGGGGGAGGTCGAAACTTGGAGGTTCTTCTGTCGGATCACTCGCCGGTTCTTTGTTACCAACGTTGTTGGCTGTCTAGAGATTTCCGCTGCTTGTCATTTGTGTGAAACACCACATCACTCAAGACATTTGCAGAGCCCCAGAAAGGTTTGCATGATTTGAGTCACAAATTTGGTAGATTCTGCCGGTCTTCATGGATTGGAAGTTATGGGTTGGCTTTGATGCAGTCAAACTCTCTCTCTCATCATTCTTGTCTTCCAGCGCACGTCAGGGGTGAGATGTTAGACAGGACTGGGAGCCACTACATGGGTGTTGATTTCAGTGTATTGCTGATTATCCGTATCGGTGTTTTCAGGACAGTGTTCACGTGTTTTGTGGGGCTGCTTTCTGCCCAAACAGGAGAACAGTGTTCTGCTGCAGAGTACATAAGAGCAAGGCTAGTAGTACGAACAGTGTGCACACTTGATCCCCAGCTGGTGCGCACTCGTTTCCGAATGATGTCTACCTTGGTCTTTATATTTTCTTTGACCTATTTTAGGTGTTTGCAGAATGTGAGGCTGCAATCAATGGTGACTCCAAAGTACTTGGCGAATGGTTTGTTCTTGAATTGTTTGCTGCAAAAGGTAAACCTGGAGTCTGCTGTTAGCCCGATGTTTGCTGAGATGGAAAGCGATGACTCATATTCCATCCACTGAGCGATTGTGACACAACACCATTTATAGCGTCACTCAAAAATAAGACGGTGTGGATGGTTTTTAGCTCGCCTGTTCGAAGAACAGAGAGCTATAGCGATACCCCCGGCCTGAGCGTCAGCGTGAGCGTGAGCATGAAAATGTTAAAGTTTTTGGTGCAAGTTATTTATAAGCTTGCCATTTATTTAATATGTGTACTAGGATGCTGATATTTGGCATGGAGGTTCCTTTGGGGTATGTTATTGATGTGGTGAAGTTGAAATAAAAAAAAATTTCAATTTCTTTTTTAATTTTTGACCTGTTTTGAACTTAACTTTTTGTAGCACATCAACGTTAAAGTTTTTGGTGCAAGTTATTTATAAGCTTGCCATTCATTTATTAATATGTGTACTATGATGCTGATATTTGTCATGGAGGTTCCTTTGGGGTATATTATTGATGTAGTGAAGTTGAAATAAAAAATTTTTTTCTAATTTTTTTTAATTTTTGACCTATTCTCAAGTTAACTTTTTTGTAGCACATCAGCGTTGAAGTTTTTTCCTTTCTAATGTTTTTATCTACCACACTATTGTTTACTGATTACAATATACAAATACATACATTGCTTTAAAATTATTTGGATCAGACTTCACTGCAATGCTTTATAAAAAATATTATTAGACTAGTCTTTTAAAAACGATAAATGTATAAACAGGCGAGCATTGGGTGGCTTTGACACCAACTCTCTGGTTAGAGATCACGATATGCTACTCAGTGGTCTGGACATGGGTGATCTAATGCAGGAAACCATAGCTGCAGCAGACAAAATTCTCAGCTGAGTATATAATCCATGCCATGTGGATACAGTCAACCAGGCATGTTGCCTATTATTTTACAAGTGTTGTCTCCTACGAGTGATGCCATGAAGTTTCACATTTCGAGAGCCCACTGTCAGAAGATGGTCTGTAAGCAAGCAAACCTTAAGGAACCCAAGCTTCCATCACCAACTGAAAATGGATGCAAGCGTGATGAGGGAAGACAAGTTTCTATAATGATGATTCTCAGTCCGATTCCTGAAAGTTGCGTAGAAATGCTAGCTTGCCATTGCAAAACTGGCTGCAAGATTTGCGTTGCAAGTGCTGCGAGTCAAAGTTGTATGTACCCCAACTTGTAAGTGCATGGACAACGAAGACATTATGGTGTGCATGAATAGGGGAGATGAAATTCAGAATGGAGCAACTGAATCTCCCTAATCTGATGGAACATTACTAATGCATGATATAACCTTAATTGTGTGTTCATAAGTCCTCATGTATTGACTGACTAGAATTGTGGGCTGGGAAATTGGTGTGTGTGTGTGTGTGTGTGTGTGTGTGTGTGTGTGTGTGTGTGTGTGTGTGTGTGTGTGTGTGTGTGTGTGTGTGTGTGTGTGTGTGTGTGTGTGTGTGTGTGTGTGTGTAGGGGTGATGCACAAATGGTGATTAAATGATTAATATGGAGTCATGTATGACTTACAGATTGAAACGGACTTCGCACACAAAAATTCTGGTTCAATGATAAAACTTTGAAAAACAGAGTGTATTGTCATATTTAGGTTTTTGTATTTTTCACATTAAATTCATTCAATATGCATATTTTTGTGGCAATAGTACTATTTCAGTGTCTGGATTTCATGTGTAATTTACTTTCATACATGTGTAGTAGAGTGTGCAGAAATCTGGATGTTTGGCGTGTCAGCGGATGTACTGAATGGTGATACTTAGTTTAAAAAAAAACTTACATTTTCTACAGCCATTTTGGTTTGTGATTTATGGCTCTTTAACAGAAAAATATCGTTTGGGAACACCTATTTTCATAATCAGGAGTGTCTAATTAACCTAAAAACACCATTTGTAGCATTGTACCCAAAAATGCCTCTGGGTATTTGAATTTCTGAAATGTCCACCTATCTTTGAGAAGAGTTGGCAGAAGGTTCAGCTCAAGACTGTTCAGTTTTGACTCATCTGCTTCGTATGGTTGCCATCGCACCTGCTATTTAAAGTTGACAAACAAAGCTAATATAGACCGTGCTTGTAAATGCAAGGCAAGAGTTTAAAAGTAAGTGATTCTTCACCATTGAGAGATTGGGCCAAAAATGATATATAGCACGATATCTCAAAAAGTTTTAGACAGATTCGGATGAAACTTGGTGGACAGGCTGGGTGTGTGACAAGGACGAATTGAATCGATTTTGGTGAAGATCCAAATCCCGATCTGGATACGAGAATTATTTAACTCTTAAAGTGATTCTTCACCATTGAGATATAGGGCCAAAAACGATAAAGTACTTTATGGCATGATATTTCAAAAATGTAATGGGCCAGATATGCTCTCATGGATCAGGCAGGCATTACGTGGTGGAGGTACGTGCTCCACCGAGTGCCCTTCTCATTCATAATGTGTTAATACATTCAGTTAAATTTCAATGAATCATTGAGGAAGCCATAGCAGTCATCCAGGAATCATTTGAACGATCTCTACATAAATGTCGCAGAATTTCTTCATCCCTGAACTCTGTCGATTGAATCTTTTAGACAGTACCTTCTTCCTGCAAGACGGTGCTTCTTGCCACTTTGCATTTGGCGTTGCGAGAGTTTCTGGATGTTGTCTTCTCAGATAAATGGATCGGTCGACATGGATCACTTTGCTTGGCCACCTCATTCTCCCGACCTCCTCGGCAAAAATGCTGCAGTTTGAACTGTAGTATATGAGAGTTGTACTTTCATATACTGCAGTTGGTAACAGGTCTTACTGCAGAGAATTACTACAGGAAAGGAATGGAATTTTGCCTGGGTGTTGCTATTGGATTTATTTTTATGGAGCCATGTAAAAACTACTGTTTATTCATCAGAGCACCATTTTCTGAAGAAACTTAAAGCTCGAATCACGAATGCAATTCATGACTTCACTCAGCAGCAACTTAAGAATATTTTCAATATTTTCAACAAGTTGGAAAACAGGATTGAATGATGTATTTCGAAAGATGGCTGTTATGTTGAAGCCTAAAAGTTTTGACTGTATTGAGTCACAACTTTATGAATCATGCTTTCATATGCCATTTACAGTTTGCTTCAATCATATTTACATCCAAAGTTATGAAAGTTTGAAGTTGCACAAGGACTTTCCAGACACCCTGTGTATTCTAAGTGATGAGTTTAGCTTCATTTTCACCAGATAGTTGAGTGATGGTGTCATTAGGTGACCAAAACTGGCTGTGCTTGAAATTATTTTCAGTAAAGTATGTACCTGTGAGTCGATGTTAATATTTTGATATAATTCATGATATTGGCTGCATGAGTATCTAATTCTGATAAATCAACCCCTCTTGGAGCCA
>NC_140963.1:90261481-90431481 GCF_056783735.1 Eptatretus burgeri
TTCAACATGGCGGCCGGAAAATTGACGTTCGAATGCAGTCATCGGCAGCAGTTTGTTCGCTTTATGTTAAGGTTCCACTTGTCCATTTTATGGTGTACTAACGTATTATTTTCTTCTTTTGCAGGCTGCACGTACCCACAGCAACCATAACCCATGGTAACATAGCTTAGAGACCTTGGATTAACCAAAATGGCAGAGTCTTCATCTAACAAGAAGTCAAAAACGGTGGATTTTCAACTATGCTTTATTTTCCAGTTGAGCAGCAAGCAAACAGATTATACAAACTATGTGCTTCGTCCTTCTTTGCCTTCAGTAGAGAAAGTAATTACAACAACTGATGTGCGATGTTCATATGGGGAAACAGAATTCTCTGCATTAAAGAATCGCATAAAACGTTTGTCTGCCCATGAACTGTTACAGAATGGTGTTTCATACCACAAGACACGTTATAAGGATCTCACAAATAAAACATGCATTGAACGAGCCAAGACCAGATATGAGAAAGGACAAGCGACAGGCAGCGTCAGTGATGTAAAACAGAAGACAATAGGACGACCACCAAAATCTGATGCTGCATCTACAAGTGGTTCCACATCACAGCGATCTACCAGGCTTTCGACCAGTCAAGCTTTCAACAATGAGATGTGTGTCATTTGTCAGGAAGACAAAGCAGACAAATTGCACGACGTCTCAACTGAAAACATGGGAGCTCAGCTCAAAGCCATTGGTCAACAAACAGACAGAAAACTTTTGAAAGTCAGACTGAGCAATGTTGTAGGCTCACCTGATCTTCTAACAGCAGTTGCTGAGGACATGAAGTATCACCTTCTGTACTTAGGCCATGCAAAACGAGACATAGAAAAAGCTAACAGACCTCCAAAACGGCATGTTCATTTTGCACAGTTAGTGTCTGACCTGGAGATGCTCGACATGGTGGAAACTGAAATGAATGACACATCTAACAGTTCAGCTTTGAATATGAACGACATTGAACAATCATATGTTGGTTTGCTCGAAGCCAATGGGTTCCCTTTCCCCGACAATTCGCGATACAAACCATAGTTAAAGCACCTGATTTTGGACAACATCGCTGATCTGCACTTCACCAGGCCTCCAGACAAAACCAAACCTGAGCAAGTACTTTCTACAAAAGCAAAGGAAACCCTGTTAGCTGGTGCGTTGGCCACCGATACAAAAGACCTCAGAGAAGATGTGAAAGTCCTTCTGAAAGCAACTAAAATACTGAGAAGAGACATTGCAAGCGCAACCCCGTGGCAATTAGAAGGAACATTTGATCATTATGAACCACCTGCTTTGCTTCAACTCTTCTGCAATCATGCTATCCAAGGTTTACATCAGGTTAAAACAATCAGCAGGGCCGAATCTATGAACCAAAGTGCATCTGTGCTGGCACAACATTTCGTATGTGCATACAAGTGTGATCGGCAGGTCACCTATGAAATAAAACATGAAGACGTCGCTTTCAAACACCTCACTGAGACTCCCCTTACCGTCGGCTTAGCTCTGGATGTGCACAAAAACACCAGGTCCAAGGCTCTTGTGGAGACATTAGGCAAACTCAACCTCACCGTCCCGTACAACAAGGTAATGGAAATAGAGACTGCAGTCGCAAATGTTGTTCTTGAAAGGATGAAATCCACGGGAGGAATTTATCGGCCACCTTGGTTGGTTTACGACATGTTTGTTTGGTTTGCACTGAACGACATAGATTTTCTCGAATCCACGCCTTGTGGCATGAACACACTCCATGGCACTGCCACCGCTGTACATCAGACTGCCTCTGACAAATCCCCAGCAACACCACTTGATATCGATCGGTCATCAAGGCCTCAAACATTAGAGGAGGCTGTTCCATGTGAAATATTATCATGTGACAAACCAATACCAACAAACAAAAAGTGTGTTTGTACATTGAATTCCTGCAAGTCCAGCTCACAGCCAAACAAAGAGAAGGATATGGCATGGATTATTGGCTGTTTGGACTTCAAAGAAAGTGAAGTAGGAGTAAAATCAAGCTCTACTTCTCCAGGAACATGGGGCGCCTTCAACTCTCTGTTGTCTCCATCTGGTTTCAAGACAAACATTGCCCATGTACCACCACTAATATGATTGCCGCCAACACAGTATGACACCCTGCTCACAGGTCTGATGAGAGCATGTGCTATCGCCGCACATGCCATGGGACCAGAATCTATCACAGTCGTGACTCTTGATCTTCAGCTATACGACATGGCCATGAAGTTGTGGATGGAGCGTGAGGACATCAAGAAGCAGTTCTTGTTTCGACCTGGCGAGCTGCACATCGTCTTCTGGGCACCGGCTGCCTTGGGTAAATATGTGGAAGGGAGTGGTATTGACCAAGCATGGGTCGAAGCTGGACTTTACTCACCTACAACCGTAACACAAATACTCAACGGAAGACACATGTATCGAGCACTGGAAGCTCATACAGTTACCTTGCTTGCTTTGTACAGTTTGTACTTCCGAAAGTTCCTGCAACTTCAGCCTGATGAAGAAGCTTTCTTGAAGGAAACATCCACTCTTTTGGGAGAAGCCTATCAGCAAGACATCAAAACAGACTCAGGAAGTGGACAAAAACTCAGTGATGCCGTTACAAAAACAATCGAAATGTTCGAATCCAGGGACATCTTCAAAAAGATCAAACAATCTGCAGGCATTGCAAACAAGATTCAGCGTTTCATCGGAAACTACATGAAGCAGTTTGAGACCATCCTCCAATTTGTTTGAGCCACCAGACAACTAGACCTATTGCTGCACATGCAGAGTCTGGAATCACTCACTAAGTACTTCTTTGCCCATGATCATTTAAATTATGCACGCCTTCTACCACTGTACATGTCTACAATGCAACAAACAGAAAAGCAGCATCCTGAGATCTGGGCTGAGTTCATGAAAGGGAACTTCTGCATCACCAAAGGTGTTGCTGGATTCACATCAATAGGCCCAGACCACTGGACAAGTACTTTCTAATTGCACCTGAACTCTCAAACTTACAACATGAATTTGAGAAAAAGTACTTCACTGGCAGCGAGGCGAAGAGAACACAGCACCATGAGCTCACAGGGGGGAAAGCTCTCCCAAATAACACAAAATGCTGTCAAACTCAGTGCAGTATTTCACGCGCATGGAAACCCATTTGAATCCGCTGATGAGGATGGGATCTACAACCTGCTCACCCAAGCAGTTATGAATGAAACTGATACCAACGACATCCTTCGGCGTGATGAGATTGGGCAACAGATGTTTGAAGGTTTTGTCACCGAACGCCTAACGGAAAGAAAACTTTGTGTGTGGGACAAAATGACCAAAAAGAAACTGGGTACCTTCAAAAGTGCCAATGCAATGACAGAAATCCGAATGGGAGACAAGGCGGTCAAAATCAAAGAAGAGCGAGGACTGTTGCAATGGTTCATTGTTATTTCAAGAAGTCGACCAGAGCTGAATCTCAAGGAATGCATCGGAACTTATGAATTTGGTGTGGTGCCTCGATCACTATTTGCTTCAGATGGATCCCTCCTGCTGGCCTACGATAAGGCATCAATACTTCATCATCTTGAGAAGCTGGACAGTAACACACAACAGGTTCAAGCTGACAGAAATGAGGCAACTGGAAGTGAGCCATCTGATAACCAACAAATCCAAGTACCCTTGCAGGTGGCAGACCCAGCAGTGGAACATACAAATGTTGACCCAACAGATGAATCGTCAGCACACCGAGTGATCATTATTGATGGCATGGCTGTAGTAAATTCAGTTAGCAAAACGGAACAAATGAAAACATGCCAAGACTTTGCAGATGCCTTTCTCCAGATAATCTGTAACATGGCAGCACAATATGAGGAGGTCAGATTGGTGTTCGGCCGGTACATCAAAACATCGCTCAAGGAACAGATGAGGACAAAGAGGACCAAGGGAAAGTCAACACTTTAATCCAAAATATTTCCCTGAAGGACTTCTTATCAGATATCCACACCAAAGGAGAACTGACCGAGTATTTGGCTGACAAAGTTATATGTCACAGCAAGAGCTCCAACAACAGACTGAAAAAACTTATGGTGACCTCAGGAACACAAACCAAGGGCAATGTTGATATCCCAGACTCGCTCCTCACTCACAGCCAAGAAGAGGCAGACACTTTGCTTGTACTGCATGCTCTTACCTGTTCTCAATGAAGCAGAACTTGTTGTCAGTTCCCCAGACACAGACGTCTTGTTGTTGCTTGTCTACATGTATCCAAATTTACCGACGTCCACAACCTTCCTTACGGGAAAGGGCAGGCTGAAGAGGAACATTTCTGTGCGGAGCATATACAACAACTTAGGACCAAAGCGCGCTTCTGCACTGTTAGGTTTTCATGCTCTGACAGGTTCCGATATGTCTGGTAGATTAGCTGGTAGAACCAAAGACTCGTGCTTCAAGGCATTTATGTCTTGTGATGATGAGATCCTGGATGCACTAGCAATGCTCGGGAATGACATTGATCTGCCCGCTGATGTATGCTCTCAGTTGGAACGCTTTGTCTGTATTTTGTATCGATCCAAAATCTACACAAAAGTGAATGAGCTCCGTTGGTTCCTCGACTCAAATCGTGCAGCCGAAGGAGAAAACCTCCCACCAACTTCTGGCTCACTGGACTTACACATTCGTCGGGCACATTACATATCCACGATTTGGAGAAAAGCTTGTGAAACTCACCGGTGCCTCCCAGCACCAACTGCATTTGGTTGGACATTTGATGCAGGTTCAAGTCACTTCTCTCAAGTTCGCTGTTTGAACCCACCAGCTCCTGAAGCAGTATTGCACCTCATAAAGTGCGGGTGCAAACGTGGATGCGAAGGAAGGTGCAGCTGTCGCAAGAACAATATCCCATGTACGGAAGTTTGTGGATGCTGGGTTTTCAGCTGCAACAACAAAACTGTCCAACCAGGGATAAATGAAGACTGTGAAGATTGAGGTGTTACTTTCTATGACATTCACAAAATAATAATTCACTTGATATCCATTGTTAAAACTACTAAATGAAAGCCAGGCATTGAATCAGTATGACTTTTTGCATCTTCCTGTTTAAACGATTTAAGAGATTGAACACTGTATTGAACAGCAATTCAAGTATTTAATTATATTTAGATCTGTTTGTTGGTTTGTTAATTATGTATTCTTTGTGAAAAATACATGTCTTTAAATAGGTTGATTCTTGGTTTGTAATTACAAAATCCTGTTGGCTTGGTAATGCATGCAAAGGGAGAAGGTATAGCTTACATTGCGGGTGCGCGGTGGCCATTTTGGAATTTGTCATGTAGATCATACATATAACATAAATTTGATGATTCCATTAGATTCCTGGTCTCAGAAAACATATATTTAGACACTTCATTTGTAATTGTATCACATGTATTCGCGAAGATATCACATTATTCGTGTTCGGCGGCCATTTTGGACGCCATATTGAATTTCATACCCTCAGAATGTTCAGAAAAAATGCCACCCTAATTTTTTTTTTAAGCTTATGATACCTTCTTACAAAATCAAGTGAGTTTTTGCTTTTAACAAAAAAAATACACGAAATTGCAAATATGCCTAAACTAACCATTGGAAAGCTAATAATCGATTTACTCGGAACAAGATTTGTGTCCTTTTCGTCACAAAGATACCTGTTTTAAAATCCCTCTTTTTGGGATTGAAGAATAAGCAGGAATGGGAGCTTAATGTAGCGGTACCAATGGTAGGATGTATTATTCTACGACAGCAGGAACCCTTTAAGAAGGACATGGAAGGAGTAAACAAAATTATATACAGCAGAGTAATATTTCACAAAGAAATAGAAGAATATATAAAAGTCCATGGAAGGAGTACACAAATAACAAAAACCAAAGCCATGATGACAACACTTACGTGTTATCAAATATCCTTTTTTGTGTGTCGTACTTCATTTAACATCCGCATTGACACTCACAGATAGACATATAATACAAGATGTTCATGAAGTACAACGTTATCTTCTGATTAAATCCATCAGCAAATCAATTGATAGGCATGCCTAGTTTTCTCCAGATAGTCAGAAAAACATGGCTTGCGAGAGCTGTTTGTAATTGGGACTTGGTACAAAATATATTTGTCTCACTCGTTATGGAACAAAGCCAAAAGCTGAACCTTCAGAGACAGTTTAACAGCTTGATAACTGCACAAATTCATTGAAGACGGCGACTCCTCAAGAATTACAGATCGACCATATTAAGGTGGTTTAACCCGGAAGCATGATCAGCTTCGATTTTGAAATTTTGTTCAGATGAAAGAGATTCTAGAGCTTATCACATTTCAGCTGTAATGCGTGTAAACGTCCAGAGAGTTTTATGGGGATGGAGGGGGAAGGGGTTGGGAGGAGGTGGGAAAAGGTTTGGGAGGAGGTAAGCGTGAGGGGAAGAGAAAGCAGACGTGCGGTGAAGCAGTAAATCCAATTAATACTGTCTCATCAAAATGATTCTGCATAGAATAACGGCGAAGATGGAAACAAAATGATGTCTGAAATCCATTTTCCACCGGTCATGCTATAAACACCACCCGGACACATCTGGATAAAAACACCGTTTGGAGACGAACACCATCCGGAGACGAACACCATCCAGACAGGTCCAGAGACAACCACTGTCCAGACACATCTGGAGACAAACACCATCCAAATACGTCGGAAGATAACCACCGTCTGGACATGTTAGGCGTATCAAATATGATGTGAATACAACTTTCTGGACGTTTATAAGCATTACAGCTGAAATGTGATTGTATCTAACGTCCAGAGTGTCAATGTCCGAATTGGACAAATGAATACTTTTTTGTTTTAGCAGTCAGAACTGCTGCTGAGGTCAACTAAGAAGCTTAAATTTTGAAATTCGACTCAGGTTAAGAGATTCTTGAGGCTATCGCATTTGCGGAAATTAAATGAAATAATGCCACGAACACTGGCATCTCTGGGCGTTTATAAGCATTGTGATGTATCCAGCGATTCTTAGTTATGAAGATGAAGTATTTGATGATATGAGTCAGGAAAGTGCTAAAAAAAATTTGGAGCACTTTATCATGAAGAAACCGTTGCAGCCTGTTCCAAGTCAAGGCATTGTTGGGCAGGCTCCAAAAATATGGCGAACAAGAAAAAGGGCAATCAGTGATTGCAGACCCTCACCAGGACTTGTTTTGTGTGGTGTTTGTGTACTGGTGTGTTACGTAATTAATAACAGCATAACTAGAATTGCCACTTTATAACTGCTGGCAGTGATGACCGGGTACCAAGACGTACCACTTTGATGCAACCACGCTTTGATCGGCCACCTGACCCTGACCCATGACATTTTTTTTTAATGATTATTCAATTGAATTTAGAATGGGATTAAAATAAATTCAATTCAAATCAAATGGAAGACCAAATAGGTACGGTACTGCATTGGAGTAATCAGAAAGAACCCAAACAAGCAAAAAGAAAAGATGAAGTCAACAGGAGGAACCTGGATACGATCCACATTTCAGTTGCTACTCCTCTACCCTCAAAACCATCCAGGCACAGTCAAGTGAGCCTGATTAAAATAAATAAATAAATAAAACTCAGATCTAAAAAAAGAAATAATTCTGACTTCCAGACCATGTGTCTGATCAAGTTGAAATTTAAAACATGGATTCCCCACCACTAATAGATCATAGTTGTGAAGTTTCACATCAATTGATAACTTGGTTCGAGAGAAAACATTATTTAATATTTTTCTTAAATCCAATATGGTTGCCCACCATGTGACATCAATTCTTCCTTCACAACTTTGTACACGCATGCCTTGGAGAACATTTATGTAAAGTTTCCCCTCAATCTCTCCAGATGTTCTGGAGAATAACATTTTTTTTAATATGTTTTCGGGCAAATCCAATGTGGCTACCAAACCATGTGACCTATGACATCATATGTGCGAATGTTTTGTTCCTCATGGATAGGCGGTCATATTTGTAAAGTTTTGCCTTGATCTGTTCAGCAATTTCAAAGGAGATTTTTAAAGGTTTAAAAAAAAAATACCAACAATATGGCTGCCGAATCATGTGACCGATGACGTCATCAAAAAATTTTGTGGATCATTTTATCCCTAGATGACCCTCAAAAATGTTCATACTGATCGGATGTAGCATTCTACATACGAGGCCCTGCGAGGAGGAGTGATGTAAGGGACACACCGGCCATTTTGGAGTTAATGCCATATAGCACTATTTTAACCCTTCCCCTATCATCCGAGCCGATCATCATCATCATATCATTAAAAAATGTCGCTTACATCACTCCTCCTCGCGGGGCCTCATATGCAATGATAATGTCATAATGAAGGCACCTATGATATCAAACTCACACTCATTCCCCATGAGGAGTACTTGGTGTGTGCCAAGTTTCAATTTTTTCCTTGGTGCGGTTTCAGATCGAGGTCCAAAGTTTTTCCGTTTTTCCAACATGGCTGCTACACCACGTGACCTATGACGTCATAATTATCATTAAAAAAAAAACATTCTACACGAGTAGTCGCACCGATGGTGAAAATATGGTCTCAATCCGACAAGCGGTTGCGGAGAAAAACACGAAAGTTATGTGCAGACAAACAAACAAGCGGACCCAAATGCAATACCCTCTCTTTTGGCGGGGGTAATTATGACCCTACCAAGGTAGAGCGGGCTGATAAAGGGGCTGCCCAAGGATGATTCCTTGATAAAGGATAATTAAATAAGGCTGATAATTATTTTCAAAAAGGGGTGATTCAATTAACCCAAACACCCAATTTTCATTCATGCACTCCGTTGAAGCTCCCTTCGTACGCATGTAAAGTTACAGGTTGTTCTTTTTTTTTCATGTAAAGTCATCATGACTCCCTACATTGCAGGTATATAGGCTCTTAGTCTTCGAGATTTTAAATTACATGCACCAAAGGCAACTTCACGGAATAAACTAGAATGGCCTTCAATGGAACGCACGGCGCTCGGCTGAACAGTTTATGTTTTGTATCCCATTGATAGGCCGGATCTGGATCCTGACCTGGACCAAAATCTCATCGGCTGTTCTCATCATCTAACAAACTCATTCACCAAGTTTTTTTTTCATGATCTGTCCAAAACTTTTTAAAATACTGTGCTATGTATCATTTTGGCCCCCACCTCTCAATGGTGAAGAATTATTTAAAAGATGAAAAAAAAAAAAAACTGTCACATCTGGAATCCTGATGTTCACCAAGCTCTAAGCAATCCATCCTTGTCATACACCCAACCTGTCCACCAAGCTTCGTCCGAACGTGTCCATAACTTTTTGAGATATCGTTTTTAGCCCGATCTCTCAATGGTGAAGACTCACTTTACTAATTCAGATTACGATTTTCTCTTTATCTGTGTTGGCGCAACAACTCTTTTCCTGAAGTCTTCAGTAATCTCTTTTGATCGGGGCATGACACACTTCCATAAACCTGTGTGTTGAAGACCATACTCTGATGGTGACGAACAAAGTTGATGGTTTTCATATCTGGCAGGGCCACCCAAACTCACTCCTGATTGTAATCCCATTGATCGAAACACCTGACCGTAATTACCTCCTCAATTGAGTTGATTAACTTAGAGGTTCACATACTTTTTCTGACAAATAAATTGAATGTTCGATCACTTTGCTCAATAAATAAATGAAAAAGTAGATTTTTTTTTTGTGTGTGTGTGTGTGTGCTATTTGTTCAAACAGGTTCTGTTTCTCTATTTTTAGGACTTAGATGAAGATCTGATCACATTTTAGGTCAAATCTATGCAGAAATACAGAAAATTACACTGAACAACAAATTTCAAAATTTTTTTTTTACTGGAGATGTGTAAAGTGATTAAGACTAATTTGGGTACGCTGATTTCAAAAATCATAACCGTTTTGCTGTATCACGTCAGGATTTTCAGGAACAGAAATATTCCCATTGCCTAGAAGTCAGGATTTCAATGAAATTTACATATGTCTTTAACATGTCTATTTCGTACAATTGTTGTTAACTTGTGTTATATTTCTTTCTTTCAGATAAAGATGAGTAGGCGTTCCTGTACCAATCATCCTGACAACTTCTGTTATGTCTGTGGTCGGTATACCAAAAAAGATCAACAGCGAAGTATATCTACAGCAGTGAAAATGAAGGCCGCCTACTTTCACTACTTCGGGTGTAAGGTGGGGGACCAAGAACAGAGCTGGGCACCACACATCTGCTGCACAAGCTGTCACACAACCTTGACTCAGTGGTTGGTGGGCAAGCGCGCGAGCATGCCATTTGCGGTGCCCATGATATGGCGTGAGCCGCAGAATCATCATGATGATTGTTATTTCTGCTGCACAAACATCGCCGGCTTCAACAAGAAGAATAAAGGTCACATCAAGTACGCTGACTGCGTCTCTGCTCATAAACCTGTGCCTCATGATGACGAGAACCCCGTTCCAACACCTCCAGCTGATCAGAACATAGCTGTAAGCAGTGGTGAAGAGGATGGTGATGATGAACCTTTTGAATCCGACACTCAAGAATCACACCTTCTGAACCAGGGAGACTTAAATGATCTTGTAAGAGATCTCTCGCTGTCAAAGGCGAAGGCAGAGCTGCTTGGATCAAGGCTGCAGCAGTGGAATCTACTTGAACCTAACACCAAGATATCCTTGTTCAGAGCACGTCACAGAGACATGGCTGAGTTCTTTGAGATGGAAGACACGATGACATTCTGCAGTGACATCAACGGTCTGTTGAAAGAACTTGGGTGTGATCACGATCCTGCAGACTGGCGCCTCTTCATCGACTCGGGGAAGAACAGCTTGAAGGCTGTTTTGCTCCACAATGGCAACGAGAAACCATCAGTCCCACTGGCTCACGCGTTCGGCATGACAGAGACCTATGAGACTATGCGGCAGCTGCTTGATTCCATCAAGTACAATGACTTCAACTGGCACATCTGCGGAGACTTGAAAGTGGTGGCGCTGTTGTTAGGGCTGCAGTCAGGCTACACGAAATACATGTGCTTCCTTTGTCTCTGGGATAGCAGAGACGACAAGAATCACTGGACGAAGAAAGATTGGGAAGAGCGAAAAGAGCATGTACCTGGTCGACACAACGTGAAGCATGTCGCCCTTGTCGACCCAGCCAAGGTTTTCCTTCCACCACTCCACATAAAGCTCGGCTTGATGAAAAGTTTTGTACGGGCAATGGATCTGAATGGGCGTGGGTTTTTATACCTCAAGGAAAAGTTTGGCAACACCTTGTCGGAGGCCAAGATCAAGGCTGGTGTCTTTGTTGGACCGCAAATCCGACAGATTATGAAGGACGAAACTTTTCCGACAACTCTAAACCCCAAAGAGCTGGCAGCGTGGAGGAGCTTCAAAGCTGTGACGGACAACTTCTTGGGGAACGAGCGCGCGGACAACTATGAAGAAATAGTGCAGCAGCTGCTGGAGTCCTTCAGGAAACTTGGCTCCAGGATGTCCCTGAAAATCCATTTCCTACACCAGCACCTGAACTTCTTCCCTGACAACTTGGGAGCAGTCTCGGACGAGCACGGCGAGCGATTCCACCAAGAGATTTCACTCATGGAGACGCGTTACCAAGGGCGGCACAACCCGAACATGATGGGCGATTTCTGCTGGTTCCTGCATCGTGAAACTGACACAGAGCAGCACAAACGCAAAGCCAAATGCCTAAAGCATTTTTAATTACATTCTAGTGGAGTTTTTCTGTAATTTCTATAATTTTGAAGCATTCATGATGAAATAAATGAATAAATGAATTTTTGTAAATTTCATTGAAATCCTGACTTCGAGGCAATGGGAATATTTCTGTTACTGAAAATCCTGACGTGATACAGCAAAACGGTTATGATTTTTGAAATCAGCGTACCCAAATTAGTCTAAATCACTTTACACATCTCCAGTAAAAAAATTTTGTTCAGTGTTATAAAGGGTTTATTAACTTTTTCTCACCACCGTAGCTGCCTTGGAGCAGGTACAGCGTCGGATCACTCGATTGATTCCAGGGTTAGCTCGACTGAGGTTTGAGGGACGTTTGAAGAAGACGGGGCTTTATACATTGAAAATAACGAGACCATTGTGAGGAGATCTGATGGACACGTTAAAGATAATGAAGTGTGTGGACAAGACTGGTGAAGTGGAGTTTTGCAGCAGAGTGGACAATGTTCGGACCAGGGGGGGGCTTGAGGGTAAAGAAGATGAGAGTTTGGACAGTTTTAAAGCGGAGGTCTTTCAGTTGAAGAGTGGTTAATGCATGGAATGGTCTCACCAGAAAGGTCGGTAGAGTTGCGGATATGTTTCAATGGGAATTAGATAACATTGGAGATTGAGGGGAATGGGAATATCGACTTGTGTGGATGTGTGATGAATCTGATGATACCTGGGTTGATACAGTGCAGGCATGATGGTCTGAATGGACTGTGCCAAAGCAGTGTGTGTGTGTGTGTGTGTGTGTGTGTGTGTGTGTGTGTGTGTGTGTGTGTGTGTGTGTGTGTGTGTGTGTGTGTGTGTGTGTGTTTAAACACTTGTCTCACATCTGATTGCGAGTACAAGGCATCAAATTCCACAGATGAACATGTCGACCAGGGAGCAAGTGAACACAACAATAGAAACGCCCAGAAACAGTGGAGTTTGGGCCACCCTCAAGTATACACAGTATAGTGTGTACAAAATAAGGATTGTTGCCTAAAATGGCTCACAAAGCTCCTTAAAGAAGCCAAAAATACTTGGAAAAGTACCTGAGAGAAAAAAGGAGGTGCCTCTGATAGAGTTGGAGAACAATCTGAAACGAAAGAGTTGGAGAGCTATCTCAGCTCACCTAAAGGGCAGCTGCCCCGTGCTGCAAACTCCCAACGACGTGGGCCGGTGCAAGGCCTGAGTGGACCAGCGTGTGCTACACAAACCCCTGACAGGTTGCGACCAGTGAATGGATTTTGAATCGTGCCAGCAGGCTCCCTGCGAACAGGACAGGGTTGCCGATTTATTTAATGGACATCTGCAACTGGAAAGACGATGTTGTGTGTCGTTGTTGTTTCTTATGCAGCCTGTGGCTGCTGGTTGTATCATTTTCTGGAAGTGTGACCGTGCCACTGATGCAGTGCCCCTGTTACCAGCAAGCTGTTACTCATTTTGCCAACCTCGGAAAGATGACAGGCTGAGTCAACCCACCTGGTGTTACTTCAATGGTTAAAAGAGGCTCGAACTCAAGACCCTAAGATCTTAAGCCAGCCACCTCAACCGTTAAGCCAATACCAGGCTTGTATGTTGTGTGTCATTACCAAGAAATGATAAACAACTTTTGGACAAAAGACATCTTCCGGTGTTTGTTGGTCATCGCTCAATTTTGCCATTGCGGAATCTTAAAGACTGCTTGACCTTCCAAGATGTTCTTACATCATCATAGTATACCTGCACTGAAGTTGTGCACCTGATATTTGATTTGTGTCCTTGACCTACTTTTTTCGGATTGTGACCCAATTAACAAAAAAAACACCTTTTTGAGCATAACTTGAATAACTTTCCTGCGGTTTTCACGATGTTGAGTTTTATGGGAAGATTGTAGACGAGGACACATTTTCTGTATTTACACTCCATTCATAAATGTTGAAGGTCAAGTTCATATGGTGGTCTGAAAAAGATATGGCCATCATTGGATCACGGGCCAAGGGTAAGTCTCCCGGTCAGAGCAAGCTTTAACCCTTGGCGATCGCTTTGTAATCACAGATATTTCGTTGCAAATTGAGCTACTCATACTAGAAACGATATTGGGGTCTCTCGAGCAGGTGGAGGGAAACCCAGGTGTGAAGATGACGTGATCAGGGAGTTTGTCACCGTCACCGAAGTCCCACACACAGAACAAAAAGGATTGGATTTCAGGATTCCAAGGGCAGAGAGACGAAGACAGACATCAGGATTGGAATGGCTTTTATGATGATCGATGGCACGAAGGACGGAGCTCATGGATGTGTTGGATGTTGGAGCTGGTCATGGGTGTCACTACAGCCTAGCAGTGCAGTCTTGCTGTTTATTTTCATGTCTCTTTGGCAGATTTGTTTTCTTTCTTTTTGTTGTCCACTGATAGCTGTGCTTTGCATCGCCTTCTTTATTGTTAAAAAAAAAAAAACTAGAGTAATTCGACTGCGCGCAGTCGACGGGTATGCCTCCGCTCTCCTGCACAAACACTTGAGTGTTGACATATTTGACCCTTGACCTTTACCACATCTGGCCCAAAATCTAATCATTTAATTGACCCATCTTACTTTCCATTTGTACAAAGTTTAATGAAATTCTGTCTTGTATTTCTTGAATTAGGGTCGTAAACAGTGAAATTTCAGAGTTTGACCTTGACCTTTGACCTTTACCACATCTGGCCCAAAATCTAATCACTTAATTGACCTGTGTTACTTTACCTTTGCACCAAGTTTGATGAAATTCTGTCCAATATTTCTTGAGTTAGGGCGTAAACAGTAAAATTTCAGAGTTTGACCTTGACCTTCAAGTTCTTTCAGTACTCTGGTACTGAGAGTGCTGTGAAGTGTGGTGGTACCGCCTCTGACTTATTTCCAGTTGTTACTGGAGTTCGTCAGGGATGTGTACTGGCCCCCACACCTTTCAGCACTTGTATGGACTGGATTTTAGGGAGGATGTTGGAAAGATCAAGTTGCAGTGCGTCATTTGGGAATGTCAAGATCTCGGACCTTGATTTCGCAGATGATGCAGTCATCTTTGCGGAGACTTTAGACATCCTCTTGGGGGCCCTCGAGGTGCTGAATGAGGAGTCGGAGCCGTTGGAATTACGGGTTTCTTGGGTCAAAACTAAGATCCAGGCTTTCGGTGACATCTTGGATGCTGCTGTCCTGTCTGTGTCTGTTTGTGGTGAGGATGTTGAGGTCGTGGAGAGATTCACTTACCTTGGCAGTGATATTCATGTCTCTGCTGGTTGTGAGCCGGAGGTCAATAGACGTCTGGGTCGGGCCTGGGGAGTCATGGATTCACTGGATCATGGGGTGTGGCGCTGCCGGTACCTGTGCGGGAGGACGAAAGTCCGATTCTTCAGGTCCTTGGTGCTTCCAGTCTTACTCTATGGATGCGAGACTTGGACTCTGACGAAGGATCTGAGACGGAGACTTAATTCCTTTGGTACCAGGTGTCTTCGGAGAATCCTTGGCTATCGCTGGTCGGATTTTGTGTCCAACGAGCGGTTGCTGAGAGAGACTCGGATGAGATTTGTTACCTGCAGAGTCCGTGAGCGTCAATTGCGGCTGTATGGACATGTGGCTCATTTTCCTGACGCTGATCCTGCTCACCAGATTCTCTCAGCGAGGGAATCCCGTGAGTGGAGGAGGCCAGTGGGTCGACCACATGCCTCGTGGTTGCAACAGGTTGACCATTATCTCAAGGAGATGGGGATGGGCCTGGCATCTGCCTGGGGGATGGCCAGACGGAGGCCCCTGGAGTACCGGCGGAAAGTGGACGCAGCGACGCGTTGTTCTGGCACATGCGCCCATACCTGACCTGACCTTGACCTTGACCTTTGACCCTTGACCTTTATAACATCTGGCCCAAAATCTAATCACTTAATTGCCCTGTCTTATTTTACCTTTTTAACCAAGTTTGATGAAATTCTACAGTCTGCTTCTTGAGTTATCGTGTAAACTAAAAGAGGGACGGACGGACGGACACATAATGAAACATAAAAAAGGTAAAAAAAACAAAACAAACAAGTAACCAAAACATGAAAATCAAGGAAGAAATCAAAGGACAAAATCAAATACCAACAAGAAGCCAAACAAGGAAATCAAAGAAGAAGAAGATGAGGAAAAAGAAATCAAACAGGAAGAATTGCTGTGCGTCTGATGGCATTGTGTTAGGCGGTGTATAGTTCGAGTTTAAAGCGAAGCTAATTCCATTTTTGGTTTTTATACCTTGTTTTCTTTTCTAATTTTTTTAATTTTGTAAATGATTTAACGTTATGTTTCTAAATCAAAGCTTTACCGCTGCCTGACATAAAAAAAAAACACTCAGGAGAATGCTCTTAAGCATTGTAAGGGAGGGAGGCGCATCAGGCAACTCGGCGGAACCGGAACCGGAAGCGGAAGTCGGCCTCAGAGTTGTTTGAGGCAGGTGTGTGTGGTCCGTCCCGTTACAGCGATGGGCGGCCACAGCGAAGATTACGATTTTCTGTTTAAAGGTGAGAGCCGGTATTGGTGTGCTCGCTCGGTGTGATATTCTTCCCTTCTCACTGTACGGGGTTAAAACACCGGTGTGTGTCGTTTGAGCCGATTTGGCGATGTTGGGACAGGGCGTGGGCGGAAGCCTGACATTTGGCCGAAGATTCGAGACCTTAAAATAATAGTAATTAAAAAAAAAATCTGATTTTTTTTTTTTTTGAACAATCTCCATATGAAGAAGGCGATATTGTGCTCGTAATTTACTTTGCATTGTCTACTCTTTCATTGTTCCCGTTGGGGGGCACGGCGTCTCATAAATAAAGCGCCAGACCGATTGCTCCACGTGCAAAGTGCATGTAAAGGATCCAATGGTCTGTTTATTATATATTTCCCCCCAAAAATGGTCTTTTAGTCCAATATCCTGCCTGCAGAATGGTGTGTGTGTGTGTGTGTGTGTGTACGTACACACAGCGACCCCTCTAAAGTTCCATGTCGGTCACAGCAGTCACCACGAGGTTATGGGTTCGGAGTCCTCATCCTCATCATCCTCATCCTCATCCTCATCCTGCTTGACCCTTGTCTCGATTCCTTCCTTTGTGAACTCTGGGCTCTTCAATTCCTGTTTCGCTCCATCTTTGGATTCAAGTCCTTGGTACCTTGTATCCAAGGTGCGAACCCTTTGTACACCTCTGGGTTTCCTCAAATTATCGCTCTTCTTGAGTTTCAGGTCGTGATTAAAGTGGTTTTAGTTTTTTTTTTTGTTTCTGCCACGTAATCGGTGACGCCTTTCCTGAACGTCTGGTGACAATGGAATTTGACTTGCCTCAAAGGGGAGTGTCCTGTACTTCCAACATGAACAGACCAGGTGACCTGTGAATCCCTCATCAACCAGACTTCCATTTAACTCCCACTTACCCCTCTCACCCTCTCCCCCCCCCCTCCACACCACAACAAGTTTACTTTCTGCATCAAAGTCTGCTGTGGCGATGCCATGGATAGAAATCACCTTTTGTCCTGAGATTGTGGCTCACATTTTTAACCACTGGCCGGGGTCTTGAAATGAACAATCCATGAACCTTTCACGACGTCATGCAAGTTTGAAAGCGAACCCCCGCGGTGAGTCGGGAGAAAGTGCAAGCATGGCCGTGGAAGTTGGCTTTGCTCAAACGTGCGTCGATGTTGCCGAAACATCATCCAACTCTTCCAGTGGTAACCGTGGGAGTAATTCAACCTGCCTCCAGTCATTGTACGTTTCTCTTCCATTGTTTGTATCATCGTACGATTTGGGACACATGTAGGGGGGGCTGGTAGGATGGTGTGGGGGTACACACACTCGCTCTGAGCCGTCTCGCCTCGGTTCAAATCCCAACGCACCTATAAACTGTCATCCCCGTGTTTCACAGGCCGTCATTCATCGGTGTGTGTGTGTGCCGTCTCTTGGATGCACGTTCAACTTGGCATCCGTCTGTCAAGATTATTTGGTGGATATTAAAGATCCCCCATGGTGTCCTTCGTGAAGAGTGGGCGAGCTATCGCCGGCACCTTGAAAAATTTAGAAATTCCTATCGTGACCTACAGGGACACTGTATTAGCGGCACAGCTGCACGCCCTTCAACCATTGACCACCCTCGTTATATGCTGCATTCACAAAAAAAGAAGAAAAAAATACACTGAGGGTTGCACAAAATTGTGCTAATTTAAACTCTTCTTCGCCATTTAGAACTTCCCAGGTCAAGTCTTTTCAGTCCTATCATTTTGGTTAAAATGGCCCTTTTTGTTGTCGTTTTGTTTTCTTTTTCCTTTGAAGTTTGATAAATTTTTATCAACATCAGTAAGCGTGTCTAAATACCAATGAGCATCATTCCCCATGGGGGTTGTTTTCCAAATTGTATCATGAATACGTTGTTAATTTGACCTCAGCAAATTGAGATGTTTTTACCCACAATTTGGGGGAAAATGTGACTCCGATCCTCAAGCCAAAGCAGCACCTTGGTCATTTTTAACCACAAAAAGTACTTTTCTGAAAACCATAAAATCTGAGATCATCACCTGGTGACCGCAAGATGAATTTGCTTGGAATGTTTCAAAAGTCGTGTGAAGATGAGAAGAAAAACTTGCCATTGGATTGAAATTGCATTGAGGTCAAGAGGGGAAATCGTATAGTTTGCGGAACTTTTAACACGTGACTGTTGTGGTCAACAATTGGGTCACAGGCGGTAATTCAACCAAATAAAAGAGGAATAACAAGCGGTTAGAAGATTGAAATGTCTGGCATTTGACACTGTTTGTATCAATAAAACCCATCAAATGTGTTGTCATACCAATTAAAGAATGATCAAACAAGAAACATGTTGCACCTGATGTGGGGTGATATTGTCCTAGGATGGATGTTTAGTTTATTCTAACTTTTGAGACGAACTCGGACTAAACATCTCGGTAGTAATTGTTGCTCACTAAGCTCTTCTGCCCCCATTTTGTTAACCAGCATTGGTAATTTGTAGACTTGACACAAACATGAATGAAATACCTGCACAAGTTGGGGTGGGGAGTAGGGGGAGAGAGGGTGATTATAACAGGTGTCCACCCCTTCCCCATACCCTCCCCCACCCAGTGAATTTAAGTTTATAAATCGCTTGCAAGGCCTCCCGGCACTGCCCGGCTGGATGAGCTTTTCCCGGCGGTGGTTTTGGGACATGTTTGACATTGAAAAGTTGTGGTTTTGTCACCGTGGTTACCTTTTTCCTGCAGGCTGGCGGCAGCACTGCCTGACCCCAGATCACAATATTCACTTTACAGCAGCCTTTTGTGGCCTCAGAGCTGACATCAAGGTCGATGTGTGGTTGATTAAAACCTTGCCCAGATTCTGATGTGCCTACATCCACAATTTGGGGCCTCTGTGAGAGTTCGACCGTGAAAAAGAAACGTACAAACACTTGAAAATATGTATCGAGATCGATTGAATTATTAATGTGGTGTTTATGTTATGCAGGCTTGATGGGCCAAATGGCCTCCTGCTGAGTCGAAAGTTCCCTGTGTATCCTCATTGGCCAAATCTTTGTGTTTTTGGACAAACTTGAAAGGGTTGTAACCATGGTGAAATGATTCTTGTGTATGGTGCATGCAAAGTGGAGGACAAGTATATAACAAGGAACCTTGATTCATGAGGAGGCCATTTGACCTGTCATGCTTGTGCTGCACCAACCACAAGCCAAAGAAATCACTTTCAAGCCACAGACCTCTGCATCTCTCAAACTGTTCCGTGGGAAAAAAAAAATTTGAAACTTCGCACGTGGCAAGTACGCCCGATGGGGAATAAGTATCTCAGCCAAATTTCAACACGAAAGTTTCATCCAATCAATATGAAAAATTGAGATCTTCGGGATAAATGGGATGACAGAAAAAAATGACCATCAGTCGTACGTGCGTGTGTGTGACCGCGACCGCGACCACTGTTTCTCGACAACCACTGACCCAATCTAATTAAAACTTGCCAGGTATATTGCTGGGGACCTGTTGATGTGCCTTTTCAAGATTTGATATTAATCGGACAAGTGCTTCCCAAGTTATAATGGCCATTTATTTACCAACCAATGACGGGACACGTTGCTGCGTAGGCGTGGCTGATGGGTAAGAGATTATCAGCTGCGTTTCCCATTATGGGTTACAACGTATGAACTTCCGGATAATGTATTCTAAATTTATCGATTCCTTATGCGCACTTGTACATAAACACAATGCCCCAATCCAGTCGTCGTTTACGAGGGCAAAGGAACGGCCTGTGTGGTTGTTTGAAAGTGTTCCCCCCCCCTTTCCTTCCTTCTTCTCTTTATTCTCTTCTCTTTGTTTTTCCTTGTGGTGACATTGCAAAAAGGCAAAATACGTTGGCGCTAATTGAATAATTGGCCATTAAAACTAAATTGCGAATAATCGTAACTGCGATATGTGAACTTCCGCACAGTGAGGGCTTAACTTCCGGATAGTGATGACTTACTTTATTCTTTCTTTCTCGATTTCTGTACTTTCTCGATTTTCTTTAACACAATGCCCCAATCCAGTCGTTGTTTACGACAGCGAAGGCCTGTGTGGTTGTTTCTGGTACGCGCTTGGAAAGTTATATTTTTTTATTTTTTCCATTACGGCGACACGTACAGGCATGCACTCGTATTTATAAAATAATAATAAAAAAAACCTTAAATGATTGAACAGATCAAGATGAAACTTTACAGGTATGACTATCCATGAAGAACAAGAAGTTCCCTCCTTTTGATGTTGGTCACACGGTTTTGATAGTCATATTGGATTTATTCTAAATCCTTTAAAAATCTTGTCGTTTGTTGTTGTTTCAGGAGGTGGGAGGAAGTTCTCCCAAAACTCAACATCTCCACCTATTTTTGGTAAAGGATCATGATTCATGAACCAAACTGTGAAACTTCGTTCTCATCGACTTGCTCCAAGGGCTCTTTTCAGAATCTTCACTGAACCTTTGACATCTTCCACTTGTTGGTCATTTGTAGTGATATTCCCTGGAATGATTTTTAAGTACTCAGTAGCAGGTTTCTTTATTATTCCTGTCACTCTGACTATTGGTACAATTTCGGCTTTCTTCAATTTCCAAGTCCTCGACCTCATTTTTCAGATCCTGGTATTTGGTCATTTTCCTGATCTGCAGCATTTCGTCCAAAGTCTCATGCCTCCTTGCTGTGAGTTGTGTGTTAGCTCTCATACGAGCCTCGACCAAGGTATACAAAAAAAAAAAAAAAAAAAAAGTCATTGGGACCAGAAACCTCGATCACAATGCCGACTTTTCCTGTTTGTGTTTGAGCACCATGTCCGGATGCAATGCTTTGTTTGCAATGTCCATACTTGATGGGATCATCTTGTCATGCATGAGCATTATTTGTTCATTATCAAGGATCGGTCTTGGTTTGTGTTTCCATGATTGTTCTGTGACCGGGATGTTGAAATGTTTACAGACGTGCCAGTGGATTACTCTGCAGATGCTGTCACGTCTTTCTGTGTGCAGCTGTTCCGACATGAGTTTATTTTTTTTTTATTTTTTATTTTTTTTAAACATCCTGAACGGAGGTGACTGGTACTTTAATGTTTCTACCCCACAAAACCTGCATTTGTCTGATTGTCTCAATTCCACCATTTTCTTGAAGGCATTTGTGTGGTGTCGTTGGTGTTGGGCATTGATTATGACTCGTTTTCCAACCCAACTAATTTGACCTTCATCGCCATTTCAAAGAGCCTTTTTTGTCTCCCTTGCCTGTCAAGCTTTAAACAAAAATAAAAAATATAATTCTTCCTGCTCTTTTGTCGTTCTCCCATTTGTCAGAGTATGTCTGATGTTTCTTTTTGGAGTTTTCCTTTTGTTATGCCTCCGCTGACAGTCACTGGCATTGTTTTCGGGTTGTGTGTACGTACGTACGTCCATGCTAGTTTCCTCTGCAACCGTTTATCCGCAAAGGGAAAAACATTGGACCTCTATCTCCGAAACTGCTCCGTGGAAAAAAAAAAAATCGAAAGTTTGTTCATGTGAACTCTTTGAGATATTCGTAGGATGCTTTGTTTTCTCGTTCCTGTATTGTTGTACTTTGATTGATTGAAATGTTGTCTGTTCTTCTTTGTTTTTCCTTCTACAAATGTGCATTTGGCAAGACCAAACTCCATTTGGATGTCCTCCGAATACTGCTTTACTCGTTTTGGTTGATCTGCCAATTTCTTATCATTCGGTGTGAAGAGTTTTAGATCATCCATGTATTTTTCTGTTGCATGTCAGACTGAATGTGTGTCCTTGTTCATTGATGACGTTACTCAGTGGGTCCAGAGTGAGACAAAAGAGGTGGGGAAAGGCTGTCGTCCTGTCGATCCAAAACTCCACACACACGATCTTGTAGCCTTGGGAATATGCGGTGTTTGTCGGAGGTCACATGGTCTGACGGCTGTGATGATTATTTTTATTTTTATTTTATTTGTTTGAAGAATAAACCTTGAGAAATCTTCTCCAGAACCGCTTGACAGATCGAGGGGAAACTTCATACAAATGTTCCCCCAAGCCTTGGGGATACCAGGGTGTTCATGAATAATTAAGGTCACATGGTCTGTCAGCCATGTTGGCTTGAACGAAAATCTTTAAAAACAATTCTTTTGAACGACTTCACGAATGGAGATGAAACTTTGCAGTTCTCCAGTGGTCATGGGAAATGCGTTTTAAATTTCAACCTTATGAGACTCGTACTCTGGCAGCTAGAATTATTTAAATATTTAAATCTGGGTTCTTTCTTTCTTTCTGTCTTTTTGTTACTTGTATGTATATATGTGGGCAGAGGCATATCTGTCAACATCTCGATGTGGAGTGCCGTTCTCATTTATATATTATTTATTTTTGGGGAGGGGGAGAAAAGATGATTAAGGTGAAGAATGCACAAAGCCCACACTCGTCCACAGATATCAGACATCACACACAGCACAGATGCACACGATCACCCATTCATACTTGAGCACCTACTTGAAGTCCTGCCAATATCCTTATACCCCTCCTTTGCCAATGCTTCTCGGTGTCTTTTATAATTGTAATTTAAACTTTTCTACTCTTTATGCTGTCACTACCTTTCCAGGAAGATCATTCCATGCTTTGATTACTCTGACTGAAAGATCACCACCTTATTACATTCCTAGGTTTCTTCACTCAGGCTATGGTCACTTGTCTATTCTGCTGAGAAACTCTTTTGCACTTCATTTATTTACACCCTTCATTATCCGATTGAACATCTCAATTAAATCCCCCTGGCAATTGCTCACTTTCCAATGTATAAAAGTATAAACCTTTGAATCTTCTGAGGTGGGTGATACTCTTGATGACTTGATGTGTGACCGTCGTGCACATTGGTTGGAATTTTGACTGTTTCTGAATGTGAAGGTTTTGCCTTGGTGTTTTGAGTTCTGGAATCTGTGCTCTTGGTTTTGTTTTCCAGTCGTCTTGATCGGGGATTCAGGAGTTGGCAAAAGCAACTTGTTGTCCCGTTTCACACGCAACGAGTTCAACTTGGAGAGCAAGAGTACCATCGGTGTGGAGTTTGCGACACGCAGCATCCAGGTGGATGGCAAGATTGTGAAGGCGCAGATTTGGGACACGGCCGGGCAGGAGAGATATCGTGCTATCACTGCTGCGTGAGTTTAATATCTTCAGCACATAATGGGGCTGCTTGCACTATTCTGAGAACGTTGACCGATGCACACATACCTTACATGGCATTTGTGAATGTTGGAATAGCTTCATTTAGGATGTGGATGAGCTGGATCATTTTGTTGTAGGAGAACAAGGGTATTTAATTATTGAATGATGAAACGTGAAAAAGATGTGATTTTTTTTTTTCCTTGTTATTTTGCTGAACCTCAGGTAATTGTTGACCAATGTGTACTTTATGTTGTAAAACATCCCACAGAACCTACCGTTGGACTTGCACAATTTGACGAGCCCGTACTTGTAGCTTCATAAGACGTTTCCACATATTGATGCTCCAGAATACCTGTTTATGTTCCATGTCGTGTTGCTCTTTTTATTTTTGGTATTTATGAAGCATGTCTCTAAACCCCCTGGTGCTGATATCCCAAGAATTGGAATAGCTCTCTGTGTCTCTCCATGAACATCAGTTCCTTTGAACCATCCTTTTTTTTTTTTTTTTGGCCATCTGCCAGATCAATGTCCAGGTGTAGGTTTCAACCCCATGTTGACATTGCCAACAATTTATTTGGTCAGCGCAAAGTGGATGATTGAAGGACGGCCGGTTGTCGATCCGCGTTGGAACTATGTTGGCACGCTCCATTGGGACACGATTCTTTGAGACTGTGCAAAACCACTCCTTGATGAGTTAAACGTTCTTGATTTGATTCTCGACTCGTGCAAAAGAGGCACTTGTAAAGGGGCTGTCACACCTTGACGTTTTAGCCAGCGTATGCCGACGTATGAAAAATTTGGCGAATACGCTGGCACATGTCGAATACGTTATGGGTAAGTTTTGTATACGTCATAGTACGCCGCACTCGTCGACAAATTTTGTGCATGCTCAAAATTTTTCGACATGACTCGCACGTTCCGCATACGCTGGCCATAAGTTGTAGGCACATTATGCGATCGTTGACACGTCGACACACGTTACTTGTAAGTTACTCATACGTCGAGGTAATGTTTAGCGTACCTGAAACTCATTTCTAACTTATGAGTAACATGGTTTGAACCTGTGTAACGTATCTCCAACGCATATTGATGTATTTGACATCTTCCGGACGACCACAGAACTTGCTGAACGTGTTTCTAACTTGCAGCTACCGTATAATGGTGTATTGGCAGCGTTTAGGGGAATTGGTATATAAAAGTGGGCTTCACAGGAGGAACCTGTCAGTGTTCCAGACTCCATATTTTTTTCTTTCTTTTTTCTTTTTTTTTTTTCTTCGGCATGACGGTGATGTTGACACTTCAATGTCTAGTGCGGTTATGATTTGAATCGTCGAGCGGCAGCCTTTTAATAGGCTACGCCACGTGATCGTCGGTGATACGCTGCCGTGCGCTATGCATAAGTTAGACCATCGTTGGGCATAAGTTGTGAATGCCGACAACACGCTAAGCATTCGTTGGTATAAGTTATCTATAAGTTATTGAAACGTTCTGTGTACGTTACTAATACGTTATGCATACGTCCAACTTGTTATGAATACGCCCAAAACTGAAAAAAAAAACATCAATAGTTCAGCGTACGCCAGCGTTTTAGATCAATTTTGATACGTTGCTATACGCTAGCTAAATCGTCAAGGTGTGACAGGGGCTTCAGCAATTATCACAACTGGAAATGAGTGTCCCATAAGTTGTGGTAAGATGATGCAAGTTGGACATCCTATAAACTAGAGGGGAGCACTCGGTAGAGTACAAAACCTCCGCCGCCAATACTGCGAGGTCACTCAACTGAACCTGATATCTTATTCATTCAATTTGACGTCAACAGTGCTCAGAGTTATAGTTTTCAACTTTCCCTTTTACTTTTAACTTTTACATACTCAATTCATTCGTCATAACTAGATTCCTTGAGACAGAAATTGATTTTACTGGATATATCCACCTGAAGTTCCAAAATCAGCTGCAATTATAATTTTGGCATGTTTTTTTTGTTGGAAATCACTTGTAACATGTATAAATGCAAAAAAAAAAATCTAAATTTTGTTGAAAAAAAAAAAGTTGCAAAAATATTTTTTTGGGGGGGGGGGTGGGGGTTGGAAATCACTTAAAACATGTAGAAATTCAAATATTTTTTACAAAAAGGCCGCCATAGCGACCATATTGGATTTTGGACCAAGTCCAAAATCTAATGGCATGATCCTCGGACCAGACCTAATCCCCCACCAAGTTTCGTCGAAATCCGTCGGAGTTTTTCCGTAATACTGTTCACAAACAAACAAAGGGCTGAAAACGGTAACCTCCGATCTTCGATGGCGGAGGTTAATAATGCTTGATCTGCAAAGACTCGTTCCTCAAAATATATCGCATGCCTTGTGCAGCTTTCATACAGTGCAAGTTGTATGAAAATAGTCAAGTGATGCATCATGATACCACTGTGATGGTTGAGGTAATCTGTGGATCTGCTTCTTGTAACTTCATACGTGTGTTATATGAACCATTTAGTGCCTTGACAGCAGAACCTTTTTAAAACGAGTGTGCTTTGAACACCGTGACCCATTTTTGTCACCATATTCGTTTTCACCCTCGTCTGTCTGTGAGGAGGATGTATGTGTGTATATGTATATGTATATGTATATGTATATGTATATATATATATCAAAAAGTTATGGATGGTTTCAGATGAAACGTGGTGGACAGGTTGGATGTGTGACCTGGATGATTTTTATTTTTTTTTCAATTTTGAAGATCTGAATCCACATCCAGATATGAGTTTTTTTTTTTTTTTTTTTTTTAAGTGATTCTTCACCATTGATTGATGGGACCAAAAATGATTTGCAGCACAATGTATCAAAAAGTTGTGGACTGATTCGGATGAAACTTGGTGGACAGGTTGGATGTGACAAGAATGAATTTATTCAATGTTGGTGAAGATCTGGATATGATAATTTTAATTTTTTAAAGTGATTCTTCATTGAGAGATGGGGCCAAAAACAATATCTACCATTGTATCTCAAAAAGTTTGTTTTCAGATTAGGACAAAACTCTGTGGATGATTTGGGTAGGTGGAAAGAAGAAGCTGCTTCGATTTTGGTTCAGGTCCAGATGCAGCTCTCGCCTATCAGTGGGATACCAAACGTAAGCCGTTTTGTCGGCCTGGTGGAGGTATACGCTTTCATGAGTACCGCTGTTGATTGTTTTATTGGTGGGGGTGGGTGGGGATTAATATCAAAACTGGAGTTTATCTGGGTGCTGGGCATTAGAATGCATGTACATAGCTGGACCTTGGTGTTGTCAAAGTTTCATTTCATACACTTGTAAGAGGAATAATCATTGTATAATAAATGCAATGCCAGTGAAATTCCAAACATTTCTGTGGAGGCAGCCATCGATTGCCTTTGTGGCTCCGTGATTGGCTGTGAAATGTCACATCGTGTGTCGCCCAATACACAGCTTTCAAAATGGTGATTGAATGGTAAACGAGGCCGTTTGTGCATTTTTAGTGACCTGGTTCTGCTTGCCGGGCACTTTTAATCTGCCTTTTCTGGCGTGAAATGTGTAATTAAAATAATCTTTTCAACAATTTTCAGCATTTAAACGAAAGAGTGGCAATTTCAAGATGGTTCGCTATAATTGTTCCTGAATGCAAACCGGACTCGCAGAGATCTAGGAGTACGAGAAATGTCCTTGATTGAGAGATTCATACTATTTCCTTGTTGGTCCATTGTAGCGGTGGCCGTGGATGTATCAACACACATCATCAACTTCAACTTTTAGCAAAAGATGCAAAAATCTAGTATAATTTATAACAGCTTGCGTAACTCTTTCCCTAGATATGGTTGATGGAAAATATTGTTGTAGATTTCCCGCCTGTCCGACGTGCGAACAACCGCGTCCAACCAATAGCGGTCGCTTCGCCCACCAAACGGACAATCCAGTCGCGGCTTTCCGGATCAACGCCGGAAACCAGCCACGGGTGTGTTTTTAACCACACCACAACCTTCTCCGCACTCTACTCGCACTACAGGGTCCGATCGCTAAATCTTTGATTTACCTAATTATTCGCGCGGGTAGGTTACCGAGAGATTGTACCTCAACGGGACCGCTTGGAAACTAGCGGCTTGAGCAGCTCGCTTCCTTTTGGGATAACCGAGCGGGGTATTATCGCGGAGTCCCGTTGGACCCGATCACTTTACCGGCTATTTAAAAACCAACTATATTCCGAGTGCAAGATGGCAGCTCAATGAGGGAATGGACACATCGAACAGGTTTACATTCACACAAGGACATTTATTATAATAAAGCACGTATGCAATTAAACAAGGCAAAACACTTGTGCAATTATGCAAGCAACAAAAGAACTATGACCGATATACGAAATGCAATGCAAGCATTTACAGCACACAAAGCACTTAACAATTTCCTACTTATGAGATGGGCCCACACACACACACACACACACACGTACACACACACACACGTACACACACGTACACACACGTACACACACGTACACACACACACACACGTACACACGTACACACGTACACACGTACACACGTACACACGTACACACACGTACACACGTACACACACGTACACACGTACACACACGTACACACGTACACACACGTACACACGTACACACACGTACACACACGTACACACACGTACACACACGTACACACACACACACACACACACACACACACACACACACACACACCCAAGAAATGGTGGCAGAGACCTTTAATAACAGGCTCCAGCTCGGAGGACAGGTGAGCTGAAACCCAGAACCTATCTCGAACCTCTCCACCTCGTGTGGTCTTCAAGTTGTTCGGACCCGGACTCCAGCGAGAGCGAGCTGGATCCGATCGCCGTGAGCTGCGATCCTTCCCGAGCTCCCGCGAATCCTCCCCGAGCTTCCGCGAATCCTCCCGCCCTTCTCAACACGTGCTGGTGAGAAGAGGCGCTGATCCTTCCCGTTGATGCGTCGCTTCCCCGAGGAACCACCTCCAAGAAGAGGTTGAGTCTCACCAAGCCGGGAACCAAAATGGAGAACAAAGAGCTCTACGAACAAAGAAGAAGAAGCCACCACTCGCAGCTCGAGCAGAGCTCAACTCTCTTCCAAACAAAGCAGCTCGAAGCAAAAAGCTCTCCTGAGCCAAGCAGAAGCCGAAGGCCCACTGAACCATCAAAGCAAAAAGCCTCCTCTCGAGCCAGGCCGCAGTCGAAGCTCACTGAGCCAGCCGAAGCAAAAAGCTTCCGAAGGCCTCAACCCTAACCCAAGCCAAACATGACCCGATGGTCTGCTGAACGACTCCCCTCAACTCCCTTCTCCAACTCTTCTCACGAACAAAGAAAAGATCTCCTCTTATCCTTCTCCCGCCCTTCCCCCGCTCACGGTGTGACTCATGACTCGTGCCCTCGTGCTCCATCCCCCGCTCAGCCACGGGTGGGAGGGAGTTGACATCATGAGTCACGGGACGGCAGGGTGGTTCTTCCTCTTCTCAGAAGAGGGCAAGGGATGTCTCCATTGTTCGTTCCCTAATTATTAAATCGATCCGCAGCGCACTAATCGATTTCTGAACATTTAAACAATGGAAGGTGAGCTATCTCGGGAACAAGCACTTATCGACATAGCTGACTAAAGGAACCTGTATGTTGTGTACAATCGAATTCTCAAATTCGTAACAATATCATGGGTTGACAGGATGGCTCAGAGGTACGCACACTCTCCTTGTCTAGCTTGGGTTTGAATCCCGACCCAGCTCTAAACTGTCATCCCGGTGATTCATCGATGTTTGTTGTGTGCCGTCCCTCGGATGGATGTTAAACAGGAACCCTATCTGCAAGCATTCGTTGGTGGAAGTTAAAGATTCCATGGTGTCCTTCGCACAGAAGGTGAGCTATCGCCGAAACCATGAACAAATTCCAAATTCCTGCCTTAACCTGCAGTGGGCATTGCATCAGTGGTGCAGCCGCACCCTCAACCAATGATACTACCCCTCCCCACTACCTTGTGCTGTGAACTAATAAAAAGTAAATATCATTTTAAACTTACCCTGTACATGCACAAGCCCCAGAAACGTCCTTCCCAGCGGTGTTCAGAAGAACCTAATCCATATGCACTGCACATTCACTGGTAGGGATCCTTCGAGGGGTTGTGTAACACGTTCCTCCATTTGGGCCTTGCACCGACCCACGTGGTTGGGAGTTTGCAGAACAAGCAGGTTCCCATTCAGCAAGCTGAGAAAGTTATCAAAGTCTTTTGGTGTGCAGAAGCATAGCCCTTTATCTCGAGTACTTTTCCAAATATTTTTGGCTTTTCAGAAGCTTGTTGAGCCTTTCCAAGTATAATCCTTATCCTGGACGCACAACATATTTTATTTCGCTTCAAACTTTTCAGCTTCTTGGGGTTCCTGCGCACTGAGCCTTTTGGTGGGGATTACGTGTTTTTTTATTTATTTATTTATTTATTTATTTATTTTTTTTTTTTCGAAAGTGCCTCATTGTAAATGGAATGAGCATTGATTTGCCAATTCATTGTTGTAAATACTTTGTGCAATGGTCTTAAGTGGAGCCTGGAAAGTTGGCCTGCGTTTCCATCTCATCCCCCCTGACTCATGAGTCATTATGTGGGTTGAAATCCCATACGACATGTTTTTAAAGGTTAAATTTTTTTTAATATACATATTTTTGTTCATTGTTTACGAATGTCCTTGTAATATTTGTAATCAGTACATTGAGGTATAATGGCTAGATGCTCATTGATATTTATGTACAAGCTCTACATACCTGGTGTTGGCTTCATGGTTAGGGTGGTGGGCTTTGGATCCTAGGGTCCCGAGTTCAAATCCCACTCGGCTGTTGAATTAATACCAGGTGGGGTTGACTGCTTGTCATCCTTCTGAAGTCAGCAAAATGAGTGTCAGCTTGCTGGTACACTGTGTTGGAGTGGCGACCCGTCCAGGATTGTGCCCAATAGCCAAGGAGACTGCTTCGGCAGCACCAACGCTCTGCACAGAGGATGGTCCCAATCTCCTCCTCCTCCTCCTCCTCCTCCTCCTCCTCCTCCTCCTCCTCCTCCACTTTGAGATTGTCATTAAATAAATGGCATCCATTTTGCCTTGAATCATGTGGGTGTTCGATCCTGCAGTGGTTTGCAAGGAAGTTGGTACAATTGCTGAGATTGATTGACAGTAAATCGAGGCTTTCGACGTGTTGACGCAAAATGGTGGAATTTTGGAACTGTCTCGTGGGCCCCTCCATTTCTACCTTTTACCTAACTACTGTCTTCTACCTCTTTCCCTTTCCTCGGTTTCCTTCCTTTGCCTTGCTGGGTACATCCTGTTTTTTTTTTTCTGGCTGCTTTCATTCATCTTCATTTGTGAAGATTGCTGCACCTTGGCACTGGCTGGTTATCCAGCTTGCCAATTCTTTATGCTTTCTGTGTGGAGCATAAAAATAAATATAAAAGCTAATGCAGATGAATAACGGCGGGATAAAACGTGGAGGTTACCTCTGAATCGGTGGTCTCGGATGAATGTTACCAGAGACCCTCTGACATTGCTTCTGGTCACAGGAAATTTAAAAATGGCACCTTGTGAAGGTAATCACAAATGGTTAACACATCACCATGAAATGTGCTGGATCGAAGTTAATACACCACAGACTTTGTGAAGCTAACAAAGGCTCTGGTGTACGCGTGTACGCATGTACGCATGTACGTGTCCACATACTTTTTGAGATGTAGGCCCGATGTTTTGCTTTCCACAGACAGTACGATGTTGCCTGCAGTGTGTTACTTGCCAAGGTTTGTTATCCATTGGCTTGAAGGTTGTGGATTGCTGATCTAAATCAATTATAAGCTTCAACAGTTTTTCTGCCAGCTCTGCTTGGGTCTGACTATCAGGGAAGGGCATTTGTGTTCCTGAAATATTTTCTGCAGTATTTTACACCACCTTGTAATGTGCTTTCGATTTCAGTTGAACCTGTTTCTGTAATTTTAATGTGACTCGTCACGGCAAATCTCGACAGCGTCCTTGTCGCTTGCGTGTTCCCGGAAAGTGCACCTTGCAGACGTGAGTTAAAAAGGGAAAAGAAATCCGAGTGTGCAGGAGAGATTGTCGACTCGCGAACACTAAAGTTGCAATTTTCTTTAATTTGCTCTCACGGTGCCTCGTGGCCTTTGCACAGGTATTACCGCGGTGCTGTTGGAGCTCTGCTGGTGTATGACATCGCGAAACACCAAACGTACGAGAATGTGGAGCTGTGGCTGAAAGAGCTGCGTGATCATGCGGATTCGAACATTGTCATCATGCTTGTTGGAAACAAAAGTGACCTGCGACACTTGCGTGCAGTCACCACTGAGGAGGCACGCACTTTTGCAGGTGATTAGGATAATTAGTTTTCTGGTATTTGCACGGCTTGGGCTGTTAGGGTTAGGGTAAATAGGTTTTGGCCTTTTAAATTGAAGTGGAAGACGGCGCGCAACAAATCGGAGCGTAACAGAACGAGGATAATGAAAAGGGGGATTGGGCAGACATGAAAATTGCATGGTAGAAGGATACAACAGAGGGAGTTTGGGGAGGTAGAAGACACTGGGTGAGACTGTGTGCGCCATGCAGAAACCTGAGGGGGGCACAGAGCACGGAAACGATGAAGAGTGCAAGAACAGAAAGGAGGCGGAAGAACGAAAGCCACCAAACCTGTCTGATGTGAAAGTGACCGGTCCAGAGATTTAGCTTCTTCTTGGGAGATTCCAGAGCTTTTGATGACCTTGGTTTTACAGCATCAATATTTTCAAGATGTGAGGCAGAGGCACCAGCTTAAAGTGGAGAGCAGTACTGCATCACGCTTGGATGAAGTCCTTGTTGGTCGATAAAAGCTTTGATTTACCTCGGAAAGGCTGCCCAGTCGGCAGATAGCTTTGCAGGCCATCTTGGAAATATGGTCTGCACAAGAAAGATTGTGACTGGTGAAACCTACAGGTTTGAATAATTGAACTTTAAGAGATTTTTGTCTGCTTAAGGAAGTACATTGGGATTGTTTGCCAGATGGTCCTTTTGGAGAAACAGTGTGGGATTTGGTGGGGTTGAGCGACATATTCCAAGTGTTGGACCAGCTCCTTATTTTATCAAGGTCTCGAGAGAGGGAATAATCTGCTGCTTCTTTCTCTGAAGGATGAGAGATGCTATGGCAGAGGCTGGAGTTTTCTGCAAAATGTTGAGCATGATTTTTCACACAATTGGAAAGTTTGTTGATCAAGATGAGGAACAGGACTGTGCTAAAGACTATTTGGAGACTCCAGCCTCAACAGGGAGAGAAGATGAGAGGATCCTTTTGAGAGCTATGCGCCGATTACGAGGGTGGAGGAAGTCTGTGAGCCATGGGAGGTGGTCTTTATTGCCTTCGGCAGAGCTTGGAGAGTAAGATGGGGTGCCAGACTTTGTCAAATGCTCGAGACGTGTCCAGAGGCAGCCTTGGTCTCCTGTCCGAGTTTTAAATGGGATGTGCTCCACTCTCGGTAATTGTCAATGATTTAGACTAGGCAATGACATCAAAGCCTTGTTTCTCATGTTGCCCACATTTTCAGACACATTAAGCTTCTGAGTCGAGGTGAGTTGGATGCATTATAGAAGTATTGTTTTGTGTAAAAAGTAAATGAAATACAAACGGGTTCCACACATCAAATATATAACTTGAGATATGATGTTTGAATTTTAAGTTGTTTTTTTATTTTTATTTTTATTTTTTGTTTGGAAAATGTTTCTTGTTTATGAATATCAGGCAAATGTGTTAATCGTTTTTGAATAATTCCTCTACAATAATATAATTCCTCTAAGAAAATGAATAATAATGCCGACTGGGAGTCCTCTGTCACGTGGGGTCCTTCCTTGGCCCACCTGAGCTCCTGACCACGGGCAAGGCTTTTGTCCGCAGCCTGATGGAGTACTGCTCTCCGCTCTGGGCTGGTGCTCCTGCCTCTCACCTTTCTCGGCTCCGTGCTGTGGAAACAAAGGCATTTAGGATCATTGGTATCTCCTGCAGTGAGGCTGAGTCTTTGGGTCTCTCACACTCTCACTGCCGGCAGGTCCGTGGTCTTTGTCTTGTACTGTCTCCTCTCCCGGTCTCACCCCACCCCCCCTCCCCCGCTCTGTCTGCCATACGTCCCCACCATATTTCTACAGGGCGCTCAAGGTCCGCCAACAACACCCTTCTGCTAAAACTACCAAAATCAGGAACCACTGCTTACCTTCACTCTTTCATTCCTCTTTTTTTTTTTTCCCCACCTTTGGAATAAACTCCCACACTCTTCAATCCCATTCTTCCCTCCAGACCTTCAAGGCGGCTGCTCGACACCACCTCTTGTCTTCCCCCATCCAGCATCTCTCTTTTCTACCCCCGTTAATCCACCCCAAACCCACCCACCTTCAAATTCCCTGCTTTCCTTCCTGAAGGTCCCTGTAATGTCCATCTTGTATACCCCATGTTCCCTGCCCCAGATCTCCAAATGTGTCTGTTCCCCACTGTTTTTTCCTTCCCTCTCCCACCTCTTGTCTCATGCCCCCCCCCTCCCCTTGCTGTGCATTGTGTGTTTGCTCTCAGATGAACTTCGCCAATGTATTCAATATATATATATATATATATATATATATATATATATATATATATATATATATATATATATATATATATATATATATATATATATATATATATATATATATATATATATATATATATATATATATACATACATACATATACATCTTCTTGTTCTTTTGGCTGCTCCCGTTAGGGGTCGCCACAGCGGGTTATCCGTTATGATCCGCATAGTGATTTGGCAAAGGTTTTACGCCGCATGCCCTTCCTGACGCAACCCTGGTCGCCTCTTACGACACGGATATGGTACACCTATTCTAACCGGGGCATACACCGGCCCAGTGCACTGGTACTCACTGAGCCGACCTTGGAAGGATGACAGGCTGAGTCAACCTCCTGGTGTATATTAATTCAGTGGCCCAACGGGGCTTGAACTCAGGACCTTTTGGATCCCAAGCCGCTGCCCTTACCACTACGCCAACACATATATATATATTTATATATTTATTTATTTATTTATTTATTTATATATATATATATATATATATATATATATATATATATATATATATTTATATATATATATATATATATATATATATATGTATATATATATATATATATATATATATATATATATATATATATATATATATATATATATATATATATATATATATATATATATATATATATATTTATATATTTTTTGGGGGGCATTTGCACAGACAGACCTGGCTGGCTTAATACCTCGTGAGAATATCGTTGCTTTCCAAAATTGGTTTGATTTGGCTTGTACAGACAGTCATCTCGTCAAACCCACTGGTTCATTCAGATATTCCTATCATTTCAAATCACTTTTACCATTGCAAATCATTCCTATTCTTCCTTATTTCCTTAGCCCTCATTTCCTTACCCTTCAGTGGTAGAGGTAATAAATAACCGGCAGATTCAGAGCTTGGCCTGTGGATGCGTGCTTGGCTCTCATCTGTTCCTGCACCATGCCATCTTGCCAGAGTTTCAACTGCGTTCACACGTTGGTCCCAAATTTTCCATGCAAAGTTATTTTCACGTGAGGAACGGTCAGCATCACCACAAAAACTTTGAACTCTTAATATGAAAACGTGAAATCGGGCCACTTTCGGTGAGTACAGGGAAACCTCGATTTACATCTCAGATGCGTTCTTGAAAGGTGTGACTTAATTGAAAGAATTTCCCATAAGCGATGCAGTCATTGAATAAGGCTGGGTGGGGGATGGTGGGGTGGTAGAGGTTAGGCAGAGGGGGTACAAAATTTACATTCTCTATAAATAAATATAAAAATCGTCATTTTCACCGATTTATATTCGTTTTTAGCATACACGGAGGTAATTTAAACACTTATTCTCGCACACATTTTGACAGTAAAAAATTGAAATACAATAATTAAAGTACAGTGCGGCCACAATGTCTTGTCACCCCCTTGTTAAAATTGTGAAATTGCCTTTTATCATATAGCTGACATCGCTGATAGGTTCTGCAAGTTTACCCACATACATTTGCAGTACTCTTGCTTCTTTACACATTTACAGCATATGACGCACAAGCCTTCAGCGTCCAGTGGATCCATTTGTGCTCCATCATTGTCATTACAGAGAATAATGTTACGCCATGTTCTGTGGGACATTTTCCGTATCATTTGTGGGGTGTTGCGATTCAAAGCAAGTCTGAGCACTTGTTTCTGAGGTCATCAGTGGTTTCGTAGCGCTGTTGTGCAGCAATAATCTCACGAGGAACCAATTTTTACAAGGGGTGATGTGACATTGTGGCCACCCTGTACAGTGCAGTAACTCTGTAAGGAAAAATCAGATGCAGCAGGAAGTTTGTCACATGTCATTCTCAACACTGACAACATCCACATGGCCAGCATAGGTTCCATCTTTCCCACGCAATGGCTCCATTGCTTTGTAATCAACTCGGTTGTTGGCATGGCACGTTTAGCGTTTTCACGAATTTGTTCTGTATTTTTATAAATTGTGTGTACAGTTGTGGGAGGCAAACCTAAGGGCCTACGAACATCAACAGCACGGTCACCACTCGCCATTCTGTATAAAAACATCCAATTTCACCTCCACATTTACAGTTTTGCGTGCTTTCTTAGCCACAGGGTCAATCATCACCACAAGCACGCTCAGAACTCATGATGAATAAAATCAGTGATGATATTTAATGACACGACTCGCACTACTGCATGCAAAGCTTTTGGAAGTACAGTACATCTGAACAGTGCAAAAGGCAGAATAAAGTACAATTGCACTCTACGTCGAAGTTACGTCATTCAAGTCACGTGCGAAGGCTTTCCTATCACAATTTTTCCTGAGCTGCCCAGTCAATTGAATTGCCAGTGGAAGAAAAATTTCCATGTTTCATGTGGGCGACAACAAAGAATTTGAATATGAACAGCTGCCATGGCGGCACAGTGTTCGACCGCGGTGCCGCTTCGTCAGTATAAATTTATATTACATACAGGACTACAGGTACAGCCTTAGGGCATGGTGCACAGATTGCAGAAACGTTCTTCCATGCATGAAGCAAATAATGACGATGATGGGGGGAAGTCAAATCCCCCCAAAATACAATTACGGGCACATTTAAAAATGAAACTTTGTAAATGCAATCAGCATTGATGGACGCATGAAATATGCAAGGATGATTTTGGGATTTGACCCCCAGTTCATGTCCAACATCACAGGGGTCAAAACGGGTTAAAAAAATTTAACTCAAAATTTGATGTCTTGTCATTCCTGGAAGAACTTTTTGTTGTCTTTCAACTTTTCTTGAAGTGGGAAGTGTGAGTATTCTCAATGGTGCGCAATCAACTTCGCTCCATGTTGAAATTGTGAATCTTTCTCGCTACTGTTGTAAAACTGAACTTTGACTTGAGTGTCTTTTAATGTTGCCCCCAAACGATTCCATGTTGCCGCCACAGGCGAAGGCGTCGGCGGCATAGTTTTCAGGTTGTTCAGCCAGTTGTGTACCGATTCCTGCACGAAGCAGATTTTCGTTGGTGCAATTGCTTGTGAACCGCTGAAGGGATTTTGGCCATACTTGGGACAATTGTATAATGCGATGCAAATATGAAGTGATTAGGTTTTGGGGTCAAAGGTTCAAAGGTCTTTGCCTTTTGAATATTATTTTGGAGACCGCAACTCGAGTTGGAAGCATCTGATGTCTCTCGACTTACCGATCTTGTGTTTTTTTTTTCCGATTTCGCTCTCTCATTTGACCATTATTTTTTTAATATGAACTTTAATTGATATCAAACAGAACAGTGGTTTGACAGCAAGTGTGGGTAGACATATCCATTGATACATTCATGTCTATTTCTATTTTCTTGTTAATTTGGCATTATGTTGCAGGTGAGGGAAGATGACTAATTGTTGAGGGGAGGGGAGGAGGTGTGTCGGCGAAATGTTAATGTTACGACACACAAAAAAAAAACAAATGAACAATGAACCACCAATTTCAGATTGATCTTGTGACCCCAAAGTGTGTTATTGCTAAACTATTTTGTTCCGCAGAAAAGCACGACTTGTCTTTCATTGAGACATCAGCCCTGGACTCAACAAATGTAGAATCAGCATTCATTAACATCCTGACAGGTACAAGGGAAATGCTTGGAGAAACAATCAATTGTAAAAGGGCTTTGAGATTTTATTTGACATGAAAATTGCTAAATATAATGTAGATTGAATTGAAATGAAGGTTGGAACAAGAAAAAAAAAAAAATAAAAAACACACCCTGCTGAAGTTCATTTTATGTTGTCATTGCAGAAATCTATCGCATCGTCTCACAAAGGCAGATTCTGGACCAGGGAATGCAGCAAACGCTCCCTGGAGGCAGTGTGGTACCGATCGATCCAACGACCCCAGACACCAACAAATCAAACCGACCAAGCTGCTGCCAGAACCTATAGCCTCATGACTTTCCTCTTTCCCCAGCATGCTGGCTGAGTGCACGCTCGCAGCCTTCAAATTGACCCGGACAAAGCCAAGGCTAAATGCATTGCGAGCAAGGGCAGAGGCTTTGGATGGCTGGAAATGAGACAGGAGCTGATGGAAACGCACGTTGGTTTGTTTATAAGTCTGCCTCATCAACCTAGTCGCATATTTAACATTATCTGTACAAACTCGACGTTGGCAACGACTTGGTGAGATTGACCTGTCGTATGAAGAATTGGACTATCTTGGACGCTGCCTGTTGTTTCTTTTGATGTGTTGAAATGTTATTTTGTTGTAGTTTTTGTTATGAATGTGGAACAATCAGCTTTGATTATTTCCATGGTAAAGGACCACTGGTGTTGTCAGGAAACAGCCTTTGTGCCTCCTCGGTTGCATCATGCATTTATTGTAATTGTGCTTTTCCTAAGTGCTTTGGGATTGTAAAATGTTTTGTAGTGGAAGGTTCTGAGGAAGAAAAAAAAATAGTGAAGTGCAAGTTGGGTTAAGCACAGTCTTTGTCGCTGTTTGATTTCATTGCAAAGGTTATCGATTTTATTTTATTTTTAAGTTATGTTTTGCATTTAAAATCTGCTTTTTTGTTGGGGAATCATCGATTTATTGTGTTTCTTTTTTTATATATATATTTTTTGGAAAAGTCGGTGAGGGTGTTATTTTGTGGTTGTGGGAATTATTTTTTTGTGGAAAGTTGAATGCACTTGAGAGGAAGCCAGTAGGAAATGCCTGCAGGCTTGTTTCTGGTCCAAAGCATCAATAAAAGAAAAACGCAACGACAAATGTGTGCGTGCAAGTTAGCGTCGACACGTGAATGATGGTTCAAACACGGGAACCGCTAGCGGTGCCAGGTTGTACGTGGCAAATTAGATGTGTGAATGAAAGGAAATTTTGGAATTGATAATTGAAAAACAAGATACCTCTACATTGTAACAGGTGTAGTGCTGAGGAGGCCTTTGACTCAAGATCCCAAAACTAAATTACCAACAGCGTTCAAACTACCGTTAATTTGGCTGCACATACTCATTCAATTTAAATGTGTGGAAGGATCAACGCAGAAACTAAAAACGAACGCAACAATCACAAAATATAAGGGTTAATGAGCAAGGATGAGGGTAATCAACAACAGGAAATGAGGGAACATGATTATGGGGAGACGTGCTTTTCTCTCAACTCACTCGCCTACTTTAAACTCACCCTTAATGGCATGATGGGGAGAGAAAGAGAAATAAAATGGGATGATCACATTTGAGTTGGATGACATTTTAAGGATGAAGATCGGGTGCCACCAGTTGAGGGATTCGTTGGGCGAGATACTCTGTGCGACCAGGATGTTTGCAGAAACTCGGCAAAGCTAACTCTCCGGAGCACGTTAGATTCTCCCTATTTGCAGCACGTCCTGCACGGGTCCAGCCAACTGTCTGTGCCAGCACATGCAGCTGCTGTCCACCCTTCCTGTTTAGAGGAGCAGGTGTCTATCCAGAAGTTTTTAAACCATTGTTCTCAGACTAGTCCATGTATAAAGGTCACAAATCCTGATTGGGCTGGCAAGTTGACCACTCGGCCATACCCTGACATTCAACCCATCCAATTGGGGTGTGGCATCGCTTTGGTGACGTCCTTAGACTTGCATCACCTGGGATGTCCTCATATCATGTAAGATTGGAGAAGTACAAGTATAATAGATGTAAGAATATAATTGATGAGATGGACATAAAAGTGAAATGAGAACGGCACTTGGTAGCCAGACTGAGCAGTTTCCATTTTGTGTCCCGCTAATTGGCCAGATCTGTATCTGGACCTTAACCAAAATCTCGTCTGCTTGTTCTTGTCACCTCCCCAAATCGTCCAAGTTTTGTCATCATTCATCCACAACTTTTTGAAATATCATGCTATATTATAGTTTTTAGCCCTGTCTCTGGTGAAGATCACTTTTAAAGTTCCAGTATCTGGATCCTCACCAAAATCTAATCAATTTTTTTCTTGTCACACACCTATCCTGTCCAAGTTTCAACCGAATCTGTCCTTAACTTTTTGATACATCCTGCTCGCAGACAAACGGGTGAAAAGATAACCTCTGTCCACCTCTGGTGGCGCAGGTAATCGCAGTGGAATGATGAAGGGTTACAAAACATGTCTCTGGCAGGGTAGTTAGTGATTTGACAAGAAAGCTCCGCTGTACAGTTTACACTAAAATATCTAACTGCTCCAATTAAAATATCCCTTCCTCATGCCATTTTTGATGTGTATCATGTATATACAGTTCCTTCAGAAAGTATTCACACCCCTTGACTTTTGTCACATTTTGTTACAGCCTCAATTTAGAATGGACTAGATTAAAAAATGAGCTAAGATCCTCGTCCTCTTAATTGTCACATCACTATGACGTCATATTTGTTTTTATATCAGGTTTGCGATAAATGATCTGTGCTAATGCCCGGCTTGATTCCCACAAACAAAATTCAAACAGCTTGCCTAGTTTCGGAGATAACGGTATATGCGATTTCCATTAGCGGCAATATTATGACGTCAACTTTTTTTCTTGGAAGAATTTCCAAAATCTGAGATGGTTACTGCCTGCGCGTGGGCTTTCTACATATACATGGCAAGTTTCACGAAGATCCGATGATAACTCGGTTGTGAAACAAAAAATGTCAAAAAATAGGAATGACGTCATAGAAATTGATATGACATCATAGTGATGTTTCATACGTGTGGTAATTCATCTCTGCTCATGCCCTGTTTGATTCCCGCAAACAGAATTCAAAAAGCTTGCCTTCTTTCGGAGATATTTTCAGCGATTTCCATTAGCGGAGATATTTTGACGTCATAGCTTTTTTTTCGAGGAGGAATTTTCAAAATCGGAGATTGTTATTGTCTGCGCAGGGTATTTTACATATATCTGCCAAGTTTCAGGAGCTTTCGATGAAAACTGTAGGCTGTGAAAAAAAAAGTCCACAAGAAGAAGATGAAGAACAACAACGTGAGTAAGACTTAGAGATCCTCCACGAGGATCTAAAAAAAATTGTCACGGATCTGCACAAAATGACAAATTCTAAAAACATCTTTAAAAACGATGACAACTCAATTAAAAAATAAAACGCTGAAATTTCCTGCATCAAAAAGTGTTGCTTGTAGGGATAGATGGAGGAATTTCAGAGTAAAGATAGGATTATATAGGGTAGGAGACATCTCAATGTAAATTAAGTGGAGAAAACTGAGCTGAAGTTATGTGTCACTACATGAGGGGTGGTGCTGTGTTAACTTGGTAGGGTTTAAGGCTAGTTCTCCCAGTTTGTGATTGCCCTCTGTGACCTTTTCCTACATTTTTGCATTTACAAAGCCAGCTATAAAAAAGGAACCACGTTCTTCCAACAACAACAGAGCCGAACGTTTCTGAGCAGGCAAAAACCTCGCCTTCCTGGCTTTGTCCCCACAGGCCACACACCCGAGGCTGATGATTGGTCAGTGTGACGTAAGAAGGAGGATGATGATGATGTGGAGACGGTAGTCAGAACACATAGGACCTCTCTGGCTTCTCACCACGGTCAAGAAGGCAGTGCGATTCTCATTCATGCTGAGGTGAAGTTGCTCGCCATTGACTGTTCGGCTGGGTTGTGAAATGGATGCTTTGAGGAGGAGAGAATAAGAAGAGCGTGTCTCTTGGCCTTGTCTTGGAGCCTCAGCAATCGCCTTGTATGATCGAGGAGAAAGACGGTGCCATTTGGTGTACGTGGACCTGGAACTTCGAGGGAGCGTTGTGGCAATCTTGATCATGAGTAGAAACTGTACGGCCGTTCACGGGCCTTGGCATTGAAGACCATCTGCACGAATTACCTCACCTATGTGACCATGAGGAGTGATTTGGTGACATTTTCTGTGCGTTTCCGGTGCAGGGGTTACGCAGGTTCGAGGATCGCCAGACTCCTTAAAGATCATCTCTGGAAACGCAGCGAAGTGGCAGAACAAAGGGAGGATTTTCTTCTGTTTCATCTGTTCTCTTGTTTGTTTTTGTGATTGAGGGGAGACCTCTCAAATTTGGATTTATTTTTAACTCACTTTTCATGACCTCACACTTACTTATTTTCATTATAACTCATTGATTTATGTTTTAAACCATCATTTGTTGAATTAATTTGTGTTCGTTTACTTGAGGGTTTGAGGATAACCCCATGTGCTGCCGTCTCGTACACGCCCTTGCCGCCCTCCATCCCGTGCACCATAATCTCCAAGGATCTCGGCTGTTCGCCTCCAAGTGGAACCGTTCGGCTATCCGTCCAGGTTGGTTTTCATAACCCCCCTGAACGCGACATCTGAGTCAGGAGTGTGATCTTTTCTAACCGCCTTGAACGCGACAGTATTCAAGCCCTTGAGTCTACCTTGTAGAAGCCCCAAAGGCACTGATGACAGCTTCAAGTCTTCTTGGGTATGATCTGGCGCTCTTCAGAGTTGCCTCCTTCTGCAAGTACATCTCTTGCAGTCTTGAGCTCACGGACCAGAGTTATTCTCATGAAACCACTTTGTGAGCATCTCAAGGATGTGTGGTTTGAGGCCGCTGTGGTTCCTGGCAGCTAGCTCCTTGGCATGTGAGTCCAGGAAGTAGACCTGTAGGAACTTTGGCTGGCCCTCTTCAGGCTAGAGAAAGCTGCCAATGCGGTGGAACACTTGACCTTGGATCCGGAAGCTCGGGTTCCAGCCCTGGACTTCAGCTTCCTTGTGCCCGAAGCTCGTCATCGCAAAGCTGCCATTATACGTCCGAATGTTGTCAAGGAAGTGCTTGCTGAGGGGATCTTCACCTGAGAGAAGTTCCTTCAGGAAGGGCAGAAGAGGGCTCAAGGATGACCTTGCCATCACTGCAGCACACACCCTTGGTCTCTCCCTTGAACTTGTGAGCAGAGCAGTGGGTGCAGACTTGGTCCATTTGGCCGATGTCTCCATGAGTTGTTGGGTCATACATGAATGCCACCCTGTTGGCATTGTTGTGCTCTTGTGCCCGGGCCAGTGCTCGTGCTTCTGCAGTGCGGTGACACATTGCCTCAAGTCTTGCATCACACTCTTCCTCAATCTCATTTTGTCGCTGCTGCTGTTGCCGCTGTGCCTGTTCATTGAGCCTGGCATCTTGCTCCTCTTCAGTCTCCTGTTGTCTCTTCGTGTGTTTTCGCTTAGCTGCAGGTGCCTTGGGACCAATGGAGCTCTTCCTTTTTTGGGGAATCTAAAATTAGAAAGTCAAATTTTGATCAGAAACTTTGTAAACGTTCACTGGTCTGTCTTTGTCTTATTTTGATCGTGGTTGTGAATAAAAAAGTCACGATGCGGAAAATCAATCAATTGTGGCAGAAAAATTTAAACGGCCAAAAAAAATCGACGATTTTTTTTTCGGTTTTTTTAAACATCGAAGGTGTGCTGTCGTACCTGGGACGTGCTGATTCCGAATATGCCTTAAGTTTTGCTCTTGGATGCGTCGTTCTCAAGTTATAAAAGGACAAACAAAAAGCAAATATGTAGAGATATATGGCAGGGGAGCCACCCAGAGGGGAGAGCAGTACTCCATCAATCTGCGGATGAAAGCTTTGCAGGAGGATAGGAGCACCAAGGAAGGACTTTTCACGATGGAGGATGTCCAGTCGGTGTCTGGCTTTGGAGGCCAATGATGAAATGTGCTCAAGATCATGGCTGAGAGTGAGAAAGTAGAGCGGGGGGGAGGGGGGGTGGGGTGGGAGGATTTGCCAAACGGTCCTTTTGGAGGGAGAGAGTGAGTATGTGGGATTTCTCAGGGTTAAAAGACATGTTCCAAGTGTTTGACCAAATTATGATTTTTTTTCAACGGCTGAAGAGGAGAAAGAGGCTGCTGTCTGTCTGAAGGATGAGGAATGTCACAGCAAAGGGTGGAGTCATCACCAACGAGATAAAAAGGATTTTCCAGAGGGTCGGTGAGATCATTGATGAAGATTAGGAATAACATGGGGCCAAGAACATTGCCTTGTGGTACTCCAGCTTTGACCAGGAGAGGAGATGAAATGGTTCCACTGAGAGCCACACGTTAGCTTCAGGAGTGGAGGAAGTCAGTAATCCACGAGTAGAGTTAGCCTCGGATACCATGAGCAGACAGTTTGGAGAGAAAGGCAGGATACCAGACTGCATCAAAAGCTCGAGATATGTCCAGAGAGGTAGCCCTGATTCTCATGTCTGATATTGAGGACCTCTATCCATTGTCGGGAGAGTAGAAGCAGCATGTCCAAGGTAGAGTGACCAGGTCTGAATCCGAATTGATGATCTGAGATGAGAAGGCTGTTGGAGAAATGGAATGATTTTAGGTCAACTGCGATGATGGATCCCATGACCTTGCTGATGATTGGAAGCAAGCTAATTGGGCTGGAGTTAAGGGCATCTGTTTTTGCACCTTTTTATGTGATGCTGTGATGTTGGATGATTTCCAAGCAGATGGAGGATGACATATGACAGGGTGAAAAGTGCAGAGAGCGGAAGTGCAAGAGCAGCAGAGCAGGTTTTAATGAAAGGTTGGGTCGTTGGATCCAATGAGTAGTGCTACACATTTGTACAAAAATAGGTTAAATACAGAGCTGAGGCAGAGCTCAGCCATGAACACACCACAGCCAATTGCACCACCTAGCGAGTCAACAGTCAAAACAATTTCACAATTTAACTGCTCCGAGGTGAATGGGCATACCTCGAGATCTGGGGCACTGTCGCCCTCGGTCATCCTGTGAGCCCTTGGTTAGATTACAATGTACATTTGCTCTGCCTCTTTGCTGAAAATTAATCCAAAGGAAAAGATGCAAAACACTTTTGAATTATATTTATGTCTCCTACATTTTTGGAAAATTCATTTTTTCAATTGGAAGTATATGAGAACAAATTATAGTTTGTTTTAATATCCCTCCAATAATACCCCCACCCCCAGGTTTCTGCAGGGCACACGCGGTGTGCTCATAACCCCCTTCTGGTGAACTTCCCAAAATCCACACTCATTCATCACCTGCACTCATTAGTTCTTTTTTTTTTTCCACCTGTGGAACCAACTTTCCTCAGTCTCTTCAATCTCTTTCTTCCCTGCAGCTGCAGGGCTTCAATATAGCTGTTCACCACCATCTCAGATCACCCCCCAACATCCACAACCATTGGTATCTTTTCTACTCCCATTAACCCTCCCAAGCCCACCTCTTTCCAAGTTTCTAATTTTTCCTTCCACTCCAGTGATTGATAGTTTGTCGGTGTGACCATCTTTGTTCTGTTCATCTTCTGTGCCCTTCTCTTCTCTACGTCCCTTATCCCTCTATTTTGTTTCCCTCTATTTAGTTTCCCTCTATTTTGTTCTTCAACTCTGCTGTTGGTGTGCCCCCCCCCACCCCCCTTTCTTTCTTCTGTTCCTTTTGTTCTGTTTCGTCCTGATTTGTTCTGTGTTCTCGCACCACCATGAGCCTTGACTCTGTCTACGAAGAAGAGAAAGACCTCAAAACTGGAAATACCTCACCCTATCTTCTCCATGGCAGGTTCTCTACTTGTGATGAGCTGTATTGTTTTCATTACCCTGTATGATGTGGGATTCCTAGGCATTCTGAGCAAAAATGGCCATATCCTGTGTTTGCATTGCTATTTACTTATTGTACTTTAAGGCGCTGTCACACCTTGACGATTTAGCCAGCAATGGCAACGTATAAAAATGTATGTAAAACGTTGGCGTACGCTGAAATTTTGAGTTTTTTTTTTTTTAACTTTTGGTCGTATGCATAACATATTAGTAACGGGCACAGAACGTTTCGTTGTCTTATAGATAACTTATACCAACGAATGCTTAGCCTGTTGTCGGCGTTCACAACCTATGCCCAACGATAGTTTAACTTAGGCATAGCGCGCTGCACATATCGCCAACGAACTCGTGGCGTAGCCTGTTAAAAACCTGCCGCACGCCGATTTAAATCATAACCGCCTGAAAATTGGAAGTGTCAACATCGCAGTCACACCTTGACGATTTAGCCAACAATGGCAACGTATAAAAATGTATGTAAAACGTTGGCGTACGCTGAAGTTTTGAGTTTTTTTTTAACTTTTGGTCGTATGCATAACATATTAGTAACGGGCACAGAACGTTTCGTTGTCTTATAGATAACTTATACCAACGAATGCTTAGCCTGTTGTCGGCGTTCACAACCTATGGCCAACGATAGTTTAACTTAGTCATAGCACGCTGCACGTATCGCCAACGAGCTCCTGGTGTTCTCTGTTGAAAACCTGCCGCTCGCCGATTTAAATCATAACCGACTGAAAATTGGAAGTGTCAACATCGCAGTCACACCTTGACGATTTAGCCAGCAATGGCAACGTATAAAAATGTATGTAAAACGTTGGCGTACGCTGAAGTTTTGAGTTTTTTTTTTTAAAACTTTTGGTCGTATGCATAACATATTAGTAACGGGCACAGAACGTTTCGTTGTCTTATAGATAACTTATACCAACGAATGCTTAGCCTGTTGTTGGCGTTCACAACCTATGCCCAACGATAGTTTAACTTAGTCAAAGCGCGCTGCACGTATCGCCGCCGAACTCGTGGCGTAGCCTGTTAAAAACCTGCCGCTCGCCGATTTAAATCATAACCGCCTGAAAATTGGAAGTGTCAACATCGCAGTCACACCTTGACGATTTAGCCAACGTATGCCGACCTATGAAAAATGTGTCTAAAACGCTGGGACACGTCGAATACGGTATGGGTAAGTTGTGTATACGTTAAGAGCACGCTGAAAAACGATGAAGTACGCTGTCATATTTCGTGGTACGTCTCGTACGTCGTGAAATTTCAAGCACGCTGAAAATTTTACGATGTACTCGACGTATGGCTCACAAGTTCCGCATACGCTGGCATAAGTTCTCAGCACGCTCCGCAATCGTTTACACACGTCGGACACACGTTACTTGTAAGTTACTCATAAGCCGAAACACGTCGAGGTAATGTTTAGCATACCCGAAACTTAATTTTTAACCTATGAGTAGCGTGCTTTGAACCTATGTGTAACGTATCTCAAACGCACATTGTCGTATGCAGACGAATTTGATTGACGTCTTCCGGACGACTACAGAACTTACTGAATGTGTTTCTAACTTACATCTACCGTATAATGGCGTATTGGCAGCGTTTAGGGGAATTGGTATATACAAATGGGCTTCACAAGAGGAACCCGTCAGTGTTCCAGACTCCATGTTGAGTAGATGTCAATGTCAGTAGTATCAGTAGTTGTAGTAGTAGTAGTAGTAGTAGTAGTAGTAGTAGTAGTAGTAGTAGTAGTAGTAGGTGAGCGTGTCAGTAGTAGTAGTAGTAGTAGTTGTAGTATTGGTAGTAGTAGTAAGTCCATGTCAGTGGTAGTAGGTGAGCGTGATGGGGAGGGTGTGGGTGATGATGGATCCTCGTTGCGTCCATGAATAGGAGACGACTTTGCACCATTGTTCGATGTTCTTTTCGGCTAATTTTTTTTTCTCATTCTCACGATGAACTATTTTTTGTTTCAGTTTTTAAAGTATTCAAAACGACTTGGACAAATGCATAATGTACGAGTAATGAACACAGAACGCTTCGATAACTTATACATAAGTTATAGCAATGATCGATTAGCGTGTTTTAGGCGTCCACAACCTATGCCCAACGATAGTCTAACGTATGCATAGCGTGGCAGCGTATCGTCGACGATTACGTGAGGTTTCTATTCATAGGCTGCAACTTCACTTTTAACTAGAACAGGCACTCAGTGGAGCGCATACCTTCGTCAACGCTACATTTTGCCCCCCCCCCCCCAGAAACCGTTGATTGTGAGGGTATTTAATCCCATACCACATCTGCCATCTCATATGTGTTATTATGGCTTAAAAACATTAAATTTCCTGCTGTTTGACACTGATTCACGTACATTGTATAATTTCTGTATGAACTCCCTGACCTTTTTGGGTGTCGGTGTCAAGTCAATCTGATGACAACTGGTCACATTATAAGAAATCAAATATTACACATCACAGGATAGGGAATTGAATTCTAAACATTTTGAATCTACTTACATGCAAATTGTATAAGAATTGACCGCGTTATGATAATAAAGGTCGTTGACCCCCCTGACCTTTGACCCAAACCGCTAACAAAGGTAATGACGTCATTGTGTCATATCACATATCACAAGATTGGGCATTGAATTCACAACATTTTGGCATTGGTTGCATGCAAATTGGATAAAAATCGACCGCACTATGGCAAAATGACGATTTTGACCTTTTCATGACCTCGACCTTGACCTTTGTACTCTTAATTTTGTAATTGGAATTAGAGTGTGGGGAACAGAACAGTCAACATTTTGGTGTTGGTTTCATGCAAATCGGATAAGAATTGACCGTGTTATGACTAAAACCGCACATTTTGCAATGTCGTGACCCCCCCTGACCTTTGACTCCCAACCGCTAATAAGGGTTATTACGTCATTGTGTCATGTCACATATCACAAGATGGGGCATTGAATTCTGAACATTTTGGCATTAGTTTCATGCAAATTGGATACAAATTGACCACGCTATGGTAAAAAGACGATTTTGACCTTTTCATGACCTTGACCTTTGACCCGATCGCTCCCAAAATCTAATCAAATGGTCCTCGGATAATAACCAATCATCCCACCAAATTTGCTGCGATTCAGTTCAATACTTTTGGAGTTATGTGAATAACAAACAAACAAACAAACACACATATTCACAAACAAACAAAGAAATAAACAAATAAATACACAGCGATCAAAACATAACTTTCGCAACAAAGTTTGCGAAGGTAATAAATGCCTGTCACTCGCCTATTGTTTTTGGACGCTGGTGCTCGGCAATTGAAATCGTTTCCATTGAACGAGTTAAATCGCTTCCACTGGACTATTGAAATGATTTAATAATAATGCTTGGTTATCCTTGGACCCACTCTGGCTAGCAGCTCGTCGAACATCGCTGGGGGCATTCGCAGGAAGTTGATGAAGGAAGCATGGTCCTCGTTCCGGAGTTCCACCATGAGCTGGTCATACATGCCGTAATGGCGTCGCCTCCCGATCCATGGTCTGACCCAGTTCCTTCTCCTCCGTTCACGTCTTCTTCTCCTGGCTCTATTGGCACGCAACTGGTGCAGTGTCAACTCGATGAGGTCATGTTGATGTTCGAGGACAGGTAGGTATTGTCGTCTCAGCGTTTCCGTCTCCTCCATCTCTCGGAATGACATGGACATGTACTCACCACGAAATCAAAAAAAAAGACGGGTTCCTCCTGCGAAGCCCCTTTTTATATACCAATTCCCCTAATCGCTGCCAATACGCCATTATACGGTATCTGTAAGTTAGAAACGCGTTCAGTAAGTTCTGTTGTCGTCCTGAAGACGTCAAATACGTCTACGTCTTTTTCAAGTAACGTGTTGCGAAGTGTGAACAACGTTCGTGTAGCGTGCTTACAAAACGTTACTCATAGGTTAGAAATAAGTTTCGGGTACACTAAACATTACCTCGATGTGTGTCGACGTGTGTCAACGATTGCATAACGTGCCTACAACTTATGGCCAGCGTAGCGGAACGTGTGAGTATTACGTCGGCATACGTCGTAAAATTTCAAGCATGCAAAAATTTGAGGACAACCCAAAAGTACAACGTTTAAAGCCAGCGTACTACAACGTATGGCAGTGTTTTTCAGCGTGCTCTTAACGTATACAAAACGTACCCATAACGTATTCGACATGTGCCAGCGTTTTAGACAAATTTTTCATAAATCAGCATACGCTGGCTAAATCGTCAAGGTGTGACAGCGGCTTTAAGAGTTGCTTGTGATGCAGCACCACCTTCTAGAATGTTACAACCGCTGCTCAGGTTAGTTGACCCTGCCAAATGATCTCTCCATCTCAATGGCGAGGGTGCACCCACCTGAGCTGTCCTGCCTATAATATCTCTGGATTGTAACAATTTAATGTCATGGTTAGACACTCACTTTGGGCTAGTTCAAAGTGTTTTAAAACCTTCAAGAATTTAAACTTACAAAAAAAAACACATGACTTGAAACATTATTTTGAATCACAGGAAACTTGGAGTAAATTAATTAAATTGATCAGTGTAAATTTAAAGGACATCATCTATCTATAATTCCAGCAATCTGTGTGTGTGTGTGTGTGTGTGTGTGTGTGTGTGTGTGTGTGTCTGTGTGTGTCTGTGACCGCTGTTTCTCGACAACCTCTGGTCTGATCTAATTGAAACTTGCCAGGTATATTGCTGGGGACCTGAGTATGTGCCTTTTCAAGCTTTGATATTAATCGGACAAGTGGTTCCCAAGTTATGGCCATTTATTTACTAAACCAATGACAGGACACGTTGCTGCGTAGGCGTGGCCATTGGGGAAGAGGTCCTCAGTTACCAATGACAGGACACATTGCTTGGCGTTTTGCACCCAGCGCGTTCCTCATTACGGGTTACAATGTACGGACTTCCGGTGATGACTTACTGTATTCTAATAATTTCTCTATTTCTTATGCGCATTTATAGATAAACACAATGCCCCAATCCAGTCGTCGTTTACGAGAGCGAAGGAACGGCCTGTGTTGGTTGTTTGAAAGTTTTTTTTTTTTTTTGCACGTATGGCCACGCATGTACGGGCATGCCAGAGCGAAGGAACGGCCTGTGTAGTTGTTTCTCGCACGCGGTTTTAAAGTTGTTTGCACGTATGGCCACACACGTACGGGCACGCGAGAGCGAAGGAACGGCCTGTGTGGTTGTTTCTGGCACGCGGTTTGAAAGTTTTTTTTTTTTTTGCATGTATGGCCACGCACCTATGGGCACGTACTAGTTTGTTGAATGATTGAATATTCCTTCATATATTCGAGGTTGATGTGGCCGTTTGATTCTGTAACCAGCGAATACTCCTGTCATGGATGGGTGATGGGTTGGTATGGGAATTGATGGGATGGTGAGCAATAGAATTACAACAGCGACAACTGGAGAGTTCATCGAGAACACACATTACCCACACGGTCTTAAGAATGAAGGACGTGGGTGGGGGTCTGCAAGCGGAAAATTTGATTGGCTGTGATGACGTTAAATGCCGTAATATTTTGTCGAAGTACTGCTCAACAAAAGATTTTTTAAAGTGCTAAAAAGGCGATTTGTGTTCCACAGTATTCAAATATATATTTAAATTGAAATAAAATAAATATTTTAAAGGATGTAGAAATTTTTTTGGGAGGAATAAACACCACCTTATCGAACATGCTATGTTAATTATTCGTGCCCGTTGTTTGTGTCCTTTATGACGTCCTTAAAAACAGCAAGTTTAATGTTTGGAATGATTTTCAATTTCGTTTCACTCCCAGACAGGCAGATATAGTTATAATATTGAGAGCAAAGGTCCTGTTAAACTGCAGGTTTGTTTTCTGATTAGTGTTCAAAATATAACATTCAATTCAAATTAAGTAGTTCCTCGAGCATAAACTCACGTTGGGAGGCGGACAGACAGACAAAGTGAACCAATTGCTTCACCCTGCTTTTCACTTCGCATGCGTGGGGGGTAACAACAACAATCCCATGTCATTACCACTGAAATGTCATGGGGACGCTTTGAGAAGTGTTTAATTTCCACTGGGACAAACAAAAGAAAAAGAGGAATTGGAAGTAAATTTAGTTGCCATAATTATGCTGATGAGGTTTGGTGATGATGCACGAAGCAGTCAGAGAGTTCGCAAACATCACAGGGAAAAGGACACACACCGACATTTTATTTAAATAAAAACTAGAGGGGCACTCGGTAGAGCGCGTACCTCCGCCACGTAATGCCTGATCCACGAGAACATATCGGGCACACTACATTTTTGAGATATCGTGCTATATGTCGTTTTTGGCCTGATCTCTCAATGGTGAAGAATCACTTTAAAAATTAAATAATTCTCGGAACCAGATCCGGATCCGGATCTTCAGCAAAATCGAACCAATTCGTCCTTGTCACACACCCAACATGTCCACCAAGGTTCATAAGAATCCGCCCACAACTTTTTGAGATATCCTGCACACGAACACACCAACCAAACAAACAGACAGATCGGGGTGAAAGCACAACCTCCTTTCACCTTCGGTGGTGGAGGTACCTAGCAGTTTACCCCCCCCCCCTTCAGGTGATGGAGTGTGTGAATTTTTTGCTGAACAATGCGCATACTGTATTTCAATAAAACCTGATGGATGTTTGTTCATTGAGTGTTCTTGCATGACAAGCTTACAGGTGTAACCATTAATGTGTGTGTGTGTGTGTGTGTGTGTGTGTGTGTGTGTGTGTGTGTGTGTGTGTGTGTGTGTGTGTGTGTGCGCACGCGCGCGTGATGCAGTATTTGTATTCTGACCCAATGAGGAGCATGTGTTCATACGTTTCCAATTTTATTGGTGGAGAAGTTGAAATTTTCAACAATGTAAATATTGGGCTGACAAGATGGCCTGGAGGTACGCACACTCCCCTCTAAGCCATCTCACCTCGGTTTGAATTCCCACCCAGCTCCAAAGTATAAACTGTCATCCCGGTGTTACACAGGCAGGGTGATTAATCTATGTGTGTGCCGTCCCTCAGATGGACGTTAAACTGGTGTCCCATCTGCCCACATCGGTTGGTTGCCATTACAGATTGCATGGAGTCCTTCACGAAGAGTAGGCGAGCTTTCATGGACACCAGATCCATATATATATATATATATATATATATATATATATATATATATATATATATATATATATATATATATATATATATATATATATATATATAGAGAGAGAGAGAGAGAGAGAGTTATGACAATTAAAAATTAGAAGCCATTTTGTGACTAATGTGTGTGGGAATGTGTGCGTGATCCAGTATTTGTATTCAAATATTCTGAGAATGAATGAGGAGAATGTGTTCATACTTTTCCAATTTTATTGGTGGATGAGTAACAACTTAGATCGATTTATTAATTATCTGAATAAAAATAACAACTTTATCAAGCGATGGGGGAATATTGTTGGAACTGTTTGAAATCTCAGGTTTATCTTTTTGTCAGCTCTCTGTTTTTCAAACTGGCTTTCATCAAAATGTTCCTGCAAAAATTAACAAGTTGAGATTTATTATTGTTTTTACACAAATAACACTACAGTGCAAGTAAAGCATCCTCATGGCAATTGAGCAGAAAATGCAGTCTCTCTGAAATACTTTTTATGCCTCCGTTGACGAAGTCCCCGGAGGCATTATGTTTTTGGGTGGTCGCTAGACTTCCCTTATTCTCAGGTTTCCGTCTGTCTGTATGTCTGTCTGTTTGTTTGTATGTAATGGACAGCTCTGGAGGCCAGAGGAGTCAACCGATTTTGATGAAACTTGACTGGTAGGTTCATACCAGGATCTCGTTGTATGCTTTTGAGCACCGTTGCTATGGACGCCACCGTTACCTTGCAACGGGACTTTGAAAATTTAGGAAAAAAATCTGAATTTTTTTTTCGAAAATCAAAAATCGGCTTCCGTGCTTTTATGCGCACTATAATCAACCTCTTTGTCAAAAAATTTCAGCCCGATCCGTCAAAAACTGCATGACTCGTATGCAATAGTCTCGCGACCACCCATGTTGCCTACCGGCTTGTCAGGTTGTCAGTCTGTCTGTCCGTGCTAATTTTCTCTGTTTTCTCTGCAACCACTTATCAGATTGGCATGAAATTTTCACCATAGATACAACTACTCATGTAGAATGTTATAATGATAATTATGACATCATAGGTCACATGGTGTGGCAGCCATATTGGAAAAATGGAAGAAACAAAAATTGGAGCTCTGTATCTCTGAAACTGCTCCATGGGAAAAAAAATCTAAACTTGGCACATGTGAAGTACTCCCCTTGTGAAACAAGTATGATTTTTTGATGATGTCATAGTTTGCTTCGTTATGACGTCATAATTGCATACGTCGAACAATTTATCCGATCAGTATGAAAATGTTTGAGGGTCATCTTGGGCTAATTTGTATGTTGAAAAAAATTGATTATTGATAATTGGTCACGATTATCACGTGGTTTGGCATATTGGAGCATCGGTCATATGGTTCGTCAGCCATATTGTTTTTAACATACCTTCAAAAATCCTCTTCTCCGAAATGGCTGAATCGATTGAGGCGAAACTTTACAGATATGATCGCCTTTCCATGAGGAACAAAAAGTTCTCCAACTATGATGTCATAGGTCACATGGTTTGGCAGCTATGATTTTTTGAAGAATAAACCTTTAAAAATATACTTCTCGAGAATGGCTTGACAGATCAAGGTGAAAGTTCACCCACATGTCCCCAAGCCTTGAGAATATCAGGGTGTTCATGAATAATTAATAGGTCACATGGTCTGGCAGCCATATTGAATTAAACAACAACAAAAAAGTTTAAATCAAACTTGGTACAAGTATTAATCTCTATTATAATACCAAGCTTGCACACTAAAAACTCGGCTCGCCATCACACGATCCCTATGAAATTGCTGTGGCACTTAGCGGACATGCCGACAATGTTTGGGAAGTCTTGGCGTTCCATAGTACCACTTGCATTTTGCACAATGCGTATTTTTGTCATTCCCCGTGTACGGTCTGTCGTCTGCTACCAGCTATGTTGTACTGCTATCCTGTGCATGTGCACGGGTATCGCTAGTATGATGTAATAGTGTGCGTGGAGGCATACCTGGTGACATCGTGACATCGTAGAGTGCCGTTCTAATTTCGGTTATCTTAATCAAGTGAATGTGGCAAGTGAGTTCAATCTTTCATAATTTGTCTTTCATAATTGAGTGAAAAATGTTTTAGATCTGCAGTTATTACTGGAAACATTATTACCCCTTGTGCGTAGCGCAAAGCAGGGTTAGGCAATTGGTTCACTTTGTCTGTCTGTCAGTCTGATTGAGGACCTACTTAATTTCAATTGAATATTATATTTTGAATACTGTAGAACATGAATCAGAACATGAACATGCAGTTTAGCAGTACTTTGGCTTTGAATTTGGCAAATTGTATGGAATCTCATCCCAAGTGCACATGTGCAGAGAGGAGTAAAGCATTTGCTTCTGTCTGTCTGTCTGTCTGTCTGTCTGTCTGGCAGCCAAACAAAATTTAAAATCATTCCAAATAGGAAATGTATTGTTTTTAGGGATGTTATAAAGGACACAAACAACAGGCACAAAGAACTAATGTAACATGTTAAATAAGGTGGTGTAAAAGATGGTGCATCAGCGGCAGTGCACTTCCAATTCAATGGTTTGTTTTGATATTTTTTACATCCTTTAAAACGTTAATTTTATTTCAATTGAATTATATTGTTACGGCTGTGGAAATTCGCAGAACACCATAAAGGTCCTTAGTCAGTTATGCCGATAAGTCCGTGTTCAGTTAGATTTCCCCACCGTTGTCTAATGGGATTTATCCGTGTGGACAGGGCTGTGATCTTTGAGTTAGCCGTTATTCTTTACTATCGTTATTTTGGACCAACCACCTCCACCACCAACATCTCTCTCAACAACCGCTTCACAACAACCACCTCCACCACCAACATCGCTCTCATCAACCACTTCACAACAACCACCTCCACCACCAACATCGCTCTCAACAACCGCTTCAGACCAACCGCCTTTCCACCACCACAACCACACCTGCCTCTCAACAAACCACGCTATCCTCACCACTTCACCAGCAACCGTCAACATCTACACACCACAAACATTGCCTCACCTTCGTCTCCGAAACAACGCCATCTTTGCGCCAGCAACGGCGAGATCCGATCAAACGGCATCGCTGCAGGCAGAGGCAAGGGTTCTCTCGCCGTGCAGCATCGGTGATTCCTGCAACGTCCGCTCTCCGCGCAGGGTCAGAGGTCAGAGGTGCAGGGTCGGTGATTTCCACAACGTCCGCTCCGTGCAAGCTTCGCCCGCAATTTGAATCAAGAGCATCGGTGATTCCTGCAATGTCTGCTCTCCACGCAGGGTCAGAGGTCAGAGGTGCAGGGTCGGTGATTTCCACAACGTCCGCTCTGTGAAAGCTTCGCCCGCAATTCGGATCAAGAGCGTCGGTGATTCCTGCAATGTCCGCTCTCCGCGCAGGGTCAGATGTCAGAGGTGCAGGGTCGGTGATTTCCACAACGTCCGCTCCGTGAAAGCTTCGCCCGCAATTCGGATCAAGAGCGTCGGTGATTCCTGCAACGTCTGCTCTCCGCGCAGGGTCAGAGGTCAGAGGTGCAGGGTCGGTGATTTCCACAACGTCTGCTCCGTGCAAGCTTCGCCCGCAATTTGGATCAAGAGCGTCGGCGATTCCTGCAACGCCCGCTCTCCGAGAAGGGTCAGGGGTCAGAGGTCGGAGGGCAGAGGTCGGATCTTGTCTCACCAGCTCTATAAAAGGCCGCGCAGAGCGCCAGTTCAACCAGTCTGGAGGGGGTCTGGAGGAAGTCGGTCTGAGTTGGTGGAGAGTGTCTCAGGGTTCAGAGAGTCTGAAGAAGCCAAGGAGCTATGTGGAAGTCTGGGCTCATGTCGGAGTCGGGAGCTTGGAGCTTGCAGTCGGTGGAGAGTCCAGGCGTCGCGAAGGAGACGCAAGTTGGAGGCGCAGCCTTGCCTGCTGTGTCGCGCAAACCGCGTGTTCATGTGGGGAGAGCGGGAGAGAGCCCGCCTGCCACGCGGAAGGCCCGAGTTCAACCGCGGCTACGCTAGCTGCCGTGGGGACGGGACGTCGCGGATCATCCCATCAAGGCACCATGAGGGGGCAGGTAACCTGCAACGGTCTCGTGGGGCCCTTTTGGTCACTAAAGCTCCATGTTATAAAGGCCCATGGGCCCATTCTGACTCCCTTGTCCATGAGGGGGTCTTTTCTTGCTTTTTCTTTGAATGAATGTTGTGGTGCCGAGTCCCGTAAGTAAAACCGTATAAGTGACTGTACATAACTGCTTATAGATGGTCGAAGCACCTTTTACTTTGCTTTTGTTCTGTATATGTGCATGTTAGTGTTTTGCATTCCTGACTGCATAATATGTGCTTGTATAATAAATGTGCTTGTTTAAATGTACCCCGTTCGTCGTGTCATTTTCCCCCATTGAAGTGCCATATTGGTTTTTTCAGAATACTACTTGGTTTTGAATACCAATAATAGAATTGGGTCCGGCGAGGTCTGGCGATAATACCCGCTCGGTTATTCCAGAACAGAACAAACCGCTTAAGTGGTTCGTGTCCAAACAGGCCATCGCCGAGGTACGGTCCCTCGGTAGGTTACCCGCGCGAATACTTAGGTATATCAATATTCGGCGATTGACCCTGTCGCGCGTGGGTAGAATACGGATTGGGCCGTGGTGTGCATTGAAGGCACACCCGTGACTAGTTCTTGGCGTTGTTCCGGGAAGTCACGACTGAATTGTTCGTCCGGTGGGCGTACGGCCGCGATTCGGTTAAAAGCGGTCGTTCGCACGCCGGGCGGGCGTAGATTCGTAACAATATATTTGAACATTGCAAAAGACAAATCAGCTCTTTGGCACTTTAAAAACCTTCAGTTCAGTAGAACGTCGATAAAATTGTACACTGTCTTATCCAATAAAATTTGCCACTCGTACTCAGGGTGGGGAAACGTCAAGAATCTTCTCTTATGCTTCTTCTTCTTCTTCTTCTTCTTCTTCTTCTTCTTCCAATAAATTGTTTCCAATAAAGGCCCGTGTCCTTTTTCTCAAGATTGCATGAGGTAAGGTGTTTCTATGAACTCTACTTTTTCTTCTTTGCAGAGCGTTGGGTGAACGCATACTTTGCTTGTCACACATCATTGGAAATTTGTGCCCGTGATTATAAATGGAATTTCAAACATGTTGGCATCATCTATTTTGACTTACATGTACTTCATTACAATGAAACATGTTGTTACGGATCCAGGGGTTCGAGTTCAACCACGAGGGGAAGCACTCGGGTTCCTTCCAAACACTTGATCCTGAGGCTGTCGGGAACAGATAACTCCGCACACCGGCGAGTTGTGAAGCAACCATGAGCACAGATTGGTACCGCCAGTCCTGGCAAGGTTCACACTGCTCCGCGTGTTACCATTTCTGGTGGATTGGCAGCATCGAGGGGTTGTCTCATGCCCTCGATGCATACTCGAGTTAACTTGTGTATCAGGTGCAGCTGAGCAGAGCTGCCGAGTATGCACCGGCTAATAAGAGCAAATTAGTGGGGCCGAACTTCTAGGATAACCATCGCGCTGTCTACACTAGACTAATGGGGGAAAATAAAGAATGAGCTGGGTTCATTTATAGTATAAGCTATTTATAGTCCAACAAGTGAAATGCTAATATTTACAAAAAGGGCACTAGAAGACACAATGCAGAGCTATCTCGATACAAGGAACTTCTACAATCTTATTTACACTAACATGACAAGCACCACCAGACACACATGCCCGAGGAAATTAGAGAGCAAAAAAAGATAGAGAAAGTACAAGGTGTTGAGGATGACCTCTACGGTACTTTGTGCGGCCAACAGGTCCATCCTTCCCAGTCGCTTATGAGGGGGAAGGGGGAAGAGCACTGGGGGTGTCTAAGGTGCATGAGTGTGGAGGGTGAAAATGACGTGCAATGAAAGGCAGGTGGGGTGCAGAGAAGGAAAAATGAAAAGAGGTGCACGTCTGTTTGGTTGCTCTTTCAGCCCTTGTGCATCCACAGCAGATGAGACAGACTATGTAAGAGGAAAGCTTAACAATGATGTGTGAGAAGGTCTGCAAACGTAAGTGTTAACCCTTTATGATAGGTCTGGCGTTCCCCCCACTCATCCACCCAGTGCTCTGCTCCACCTACTCCATTCCACCTTCCACCTCATACCGCTGATCAAGCCAGACCTCTCCCCTCTTCACCCAGCATCTCGTCCGGCAGATATGTGAAATATTCTGGTAGTTTTGTGCCTTTGATGATACAAGCATGAAATTTGGTACACAGTTATAGCATACCCTTAGGAAACATTTCGGATATAGGGACGTTCCAGATTACCCCTAGGGTCAAAATGGTGGCCATTTTACAAAATGGCTGCCACGAATAACAAATTCTGCCGACAAGGTCAGCAAAGTCATATGTGCTTGGTGCAAAACACAATGTCGTGAGTATAATATGATTATTATTAACTAGTATGCACATGCTTCATTATCTACTTCATATTTGACTAAAAAAATGCATCTACAGTGGTCTATGAGGGACACAGATAACAGTTTACCATCGTAATAATGCATGGCTGGAACAAGAGCTCTGCAATATGATCATGCATGTGAATGTTACCTGAATATTGTTTCTGGAAATATAAATAGATAAAAAATCAAATTTGGTGAAAGGAACTTAGACTCCATGAATATTTCCATTATTAATTACATACTGGTAGCTGGCAATGTCGCGATTAAATGCATAAATTTGCGAAATCGATATTGATGTACTCACTGTATTAATTTTCATGATTGCATAATAGAAATGTTCAAACTACAATGGTGTGTTCATATTGATTTGGGTTTAACATGGTCCTGTCCAGCGCAAAGAAATAATGCATGGTGGCCTATTTGGGACATCGAGTGACAATCACCCAAGATCGCCATTGTGTATATATGCATCTCCTCTGGGCTGGGGTTTGTAGTTGAAAACATTTTAACCCTGCTATTCTGTTTTCAGGTGATAACTCCACTGTAGTGTACCCAAAGACTAATCCCCTGCTTGGTGGTGGTTCTTCCCAATTTTTACAGTGACTGATTGGTGGTGGTTCAAGACAATGGCCAAGCATTTCAAACTATTAGACCCCCAGCAGCGAGCGCCAAGTACATCTGTTACATCAATTAACCAGACAGACTGGAACCTATGTGTGCTGTGTCAGATGGACACCACTGAGCCTCTTCATTGTCCAGCTGACTCCAAGCGAAGCACAGGAGGGTCTGGATACCAGACTCTGGCAGACAACCTCCTCAGGTTCAGTGAGATCGACTGTTTGCCAAAATCTCTCGACATGTCTCGCTTGGACGATGGTGAGGGTATTGAGGTCACCTTCCAGCTCCACAGGGCTAAGTGGCATGATTCGTGCAGACTACAATACAACAAAACTCAATTGATTCGGGCAGAGAAGAGGAAAACAACCAGTGGGGATACCGAAGGCGTGACACGAAAGTATACCCGTCAGAGTGTGGACCGCACAGAGTCACTGCTCGAAACGTGTTTCTTTTGTGACAAGCCAGCAGGTAACGAGTCTTTGCGCAAAGCTTCTACCTTTGACCTGGACAGACGAGTAAGGAAACGTGCTCTGAAACTGGAAGACAAGCCACTTATTGCTAAACTGAGTGCTGGAGATATGATGGCGCAAGATGCCCTGTACCATGTGAAGTGTCTGGTTTCCCTCTATAACAAAGCAAGGGACACAAAGAGAACCTTGGATGACCAGGATGATATCAATCATGGCATAGCTCTCGGAGAATTGGTGTCCTACATCGATGATGCCCGCATGGACGCTCTTGTGGCACCAGTGTTCAAGCTGGCAGACCTAACAAGTCTGTACAACAACGCTGTGAGGCAGGGATACAGCAAAGTGTCGATCCGTACAGTAGACACTGATGTCGTGGTCCTTGCGGTGACAGCAGCTGGACGTCTGGACATTGATGAGCTCTGGGTTGCTTTTGGCACAGGAAAGAACTTCAGGTTCTTGGCAGCTCACGAGATGTCTGTGGCACTGGGACCTAACAAGTGTCGAGGTTTGCCATTCTTCCATACCCTCACTGGATGCAACACCGTTTCAAGCTTCGGAGGCAGGGGGAATAAAAAAGCATGGGAAACCTGGAAAGCCTGTGATGAGGTCACTGATGTCACTGCAGCATTCTGTGCCTTGGCTGCCACGCCAACTCCTTCAGCCGTAGATGACCACATGGATGCACTGGAGCGTTTTGTTGTTGTGCTCTATGATCGCACCAGTAGCCAGGAACATGTCAATGAGTGTCACAAGCATCTGTTCACCCAGAATGGCAGATCAATAGTTGCTCTCCCACCAACTCGTGAAGCCCTGAAACAGCACATCAAGAGAGCTACCTACCAAGCCTGCTACTGTTGGGGCCAGATGATGGTGTCCACACCAGAGCTCCCATCGCCCAGTGACTGGGGGTGGGTTCACACCGATAATGGCTGGGACATATACTGGACAACCCTCCCAGAGGCAACTGAGGCATGTCGGCAACTACTAAGGTGTGGCTGCAAAAAGGGATGCAGAGGACAGTGCAAGTGTGTCAAGGCTGCACTCCAGTGCACAGCTCTATGTCACTGTGGTGGGGAGTGTACAAGAGAGTAGAACTGGGACAAGAGAGATCACAGATGATAATTATGTAACATGTACACATGTATCCGTGCATCATAGTAGACTCTGTTACCTGGATCTAGAGGTTCCACTGTATAATTTTGACTCTGTAAGTTGATGTTAGGATCAAACAGAAGCACTTCCTCTGAGTTCAAGAGTGTTAAATGAACAACAGTCATTCCATGGTGCTTGATAACAGTTTTTTGAAGAGTTTGTTGGAGAAAACCGTCCAAAAGTGCAAAAATGCACCAAAAATGACCAAATAAATGGTTTATTCACACTTTGTCACCTTTATTTGCTATTTCTTATTTGATAGAATCTATATTTAGTTAAATAAAACCACTGGTATGCTTCTTAAATATAGTTGTATCCACATGTATCCTCCTTGTACAACACAAAATCGGCTATTTTGTAAAATGGCCGCCATTTTGGCTCTGGGAAGAATCTGGAATGTCCCTATATCCAAAAATCTTTGTAAGATACTGCCCTAGAGTGTGCCAAATTTCATGCTTGTATCACTAAAGGCACATTTTTTTTCACACATCTGCCGGACTAATCCAGACCTCAGCAACTACCTCCAACTCTCAATCAAGCTCTCACAACTCAACCACTTCTCAACTCTTCTTCATTCACTTTGCAGGGTGTTATATATACATCTGGCATGGGAGGAGCCCAAAGGCGGATCAGGACGATCGGTAGGCATTTCCCAGTGCCCCCATTGTTGCCCGGATGCTTTCCCAAGAAGTAGCCCTGCCCCTGCGAGACTCTGATGCCGAAAATGGCCTCATTCGCCCCCCGAACTTGGCCATGCGATGGCGCTCCAAGATTAACATGGAGTGTGGGTTTCTGGGAACGCTTTCCGGCCATGAACGTGCACTCGGTACCAAATGAGGATCTTGATTGAGCGGAGCATCAGGGCTATTCAGACAACATTGAACAGATTCCAGCACAATACTTGCACTTCGAGCTACATGCAAAATGTTCCGAATACAAGCATTCGCCATGGTAGGTAACATCTGTGGTTTCCCGACATCCACAAAGGACAGCGGTGAGCGTCTGGGGTGCTGGCTGGTTATGGCGTTCGTAGTGGTTGTGGTGAGGTGGTTGAAGCATTGTGGCAGTTGTGGTGAGGTGGTTGAAGTGTTTGGAGTGTTTGCGGTGAGGTGGGCAAGTGTAGGTTATTGTAGGGATTTTTTAGGAAGGTTGTGGCATTGTGGTTTGAGGCCGGAGAAGGTTAAAACAAAGTGCCCATTGGGGAATGGAGTGCAGTTTGAATGGGTTTTGGCAGCATATGCTGATGAATCTGTCTGTTAACGTGCATGCTCGCATGAAGGAGAGGTCGTTGTGCGAAGTAGAGTAAATAAAATAAATAAAGGAATAGAAAATGGAATTAAAGACCTTACTAAAAGCCCTTGCAACGCATTTTGTCCCATCTACGCATGAGACATGAGGGAAGGGCTCACGGAACTAAAACGAATACTTATGAAATAACTGCTTGAGGACCACTATATGTTGTATGCATTTGCCTAGGGGGAGTGCCGGCTTCGCATAACTGCAACCATTTTTTTTAGTTCTCTTGCGCACAAGTTATTGTTGCATTTCATGTGTATTATTTATTTATTTATTTATTTGATGTTTCAATCTGATCAAAGGTGCTGATGCTGAAAATCCAAAAAAGCAAATAAACTTTACTTTTTCTTACCATGATCATGTTATCTGCAACATCATGTTATTTGTTATTTGAATCATGTTATATGAACCTGGTGTTGGTTTTGCGCTTAGTGGTTTGGGTGGTGGCTTGGGATCCAAGGGCCCTGAGTTCAAGCCCCGTTGCCACTGAATTGACACCAGGGGTTGACTCAGCCTGTCATCCTTCTGAGGTTGGCAAAATGAGTACCAGTGCAGCATCCAAAAGGCTGCACACGAAGGGAAGAGGTATTGATGGATTTATTAATAATCTGGTATTGGTGTGGTGCAGGCATGATGGGCCGAATGGCCTCCTCCTGTGCAAAATTTCCTTGTAATCTTTGTAAAGATATTTTACATAAACCTCGGCAATATTGAGTAGCCCATGCATCAACCGTGATGCTCACACACACTTTGAGTCGGCCTCGTGTGGAGGCTAGGCTTAGCCAACTTAACACACATTCTTTCAAATGTCGAGATTGATACTAAGCATTTAATCAATCAACTGATAATGTGATATACTGAATTCGCATCAACTGAATGTGTACAACATTAACCTGCTAAATTTACCTCGCACAGACAGCATGAATGATGATGCTTGCCAGTTCATTCCATTGACTTTAAGTTCCCAGATTATTTATTGCGGTATTTGTAAGAAACCTGTACATTGACATTTTTTCTGAGCTGTTGGCACATCCCCAGGCACAACACCAAGAACCTGCCATTTTCTCATCTAAATTGACATGTTTGTTTGGTGTACTTTTTAGATTCCCCAGTCTCCGTTCGACATGCACACAAAATGGCATCCATGCATCATGTGATCTTGAAAAAAACATCCCCACACACAACAACCTGTCATTTTCCTCATCGAAATTGTCAAGTCTTGATTTTTTTTTTCTGGCATAGGTCAGTCAAGCACTTGCACTATGCTACGTATACAGTGAAAAAACTGACTTGTGATACCATCTCTCACCACCACTAGGTGGCACTATACGGTACACATTGCAGTTGATGACAAACAAACACCTATCTCGCGAGAAGGAAGAAACCACCTGTTTCTGATGGTATTTCCCCTGCTACACACGCACGCTTGTCCTGTTGATGTGACAGCGCCTTGATACCAAGGGCATTTCAATTTTTCGCACAACTTGTATGCAACCATTTCAGAATATTTTGTCCCCCATACAAGAGTGGAGACAATTTGAAGTCGGTGTGGGTCAGATACATGCTCAGTCATTTGTTAGTAATTGAAACAGTGCATGTGCAGATAAATAATGTAATTAATTCTGACTTCTGATTGAAAAGTACGGCACTCTGAGTGAACTTTTCACTTCTTTAACACTCACCAATAATATATATATAAAAAATTAACTTATTTCACTGCTTTTTATTTTAAAATGTTGAGACTTTTTTTAATACTTTGAACCTGAGCGGCCGTTTTACCAGCCGCCTATTCAAACCTCCATAAACCCGAGCAGCCGGATTTTTCTCCATGGAGCCTAGGGTGGGGGAGCCGAAAGTCCAAGGAGCTCAGGGTTTCAAGGGTTAAGGCAATGGTAATAAAAAATAATTCTTATTCGTACTTGCTTTTATCACGAACTACTAATAAGGTTTATATACTGGCAACAATATGTACTAAGATACAGAGCATTCGTGTGGTTAAGTAAGTTAGTCCTGATCCTGTCTTCCTGTCAAGACTGATGCTTTCGCTTGTAGCGGTGAATATGTTTATCTGCAACTTATGTGTATTAAATAAGTTATAACATTTCTTAGAAAATACATTTTGTGTGACCTTCAATATTTCTACAATGGGACATGAACCGGGGGTCAAATCAAAAAAATGCTTACATATTTCATGCATCCCCAAATGTTGATTGTACATATAAAGTTTCATTTAACAATGTTTTAAAATGTGCCCCAAATTGCATTTTTTTGGTGTTGGACGTTTTGATCCTGACCCAGGGGCCGGAGCCAAAAATGATACTGCTCTTGCGCATTCTTGCCATGTGGTGATCATCACGACCAAGTTTCGAAAATTTCTGCACAACCGTTAAGGAGATCACGTGACGGACAGACGGATGGCCAGACAGACAGACAGACAGACAGACAGACGGAATCAATTCCACTATACCTACCTTTAAAAAAAAAGTGTGGGTATAAAAAGGTGTGATGCACATATTTAGAATTGCCAGTGGCTGAAAATTTTTCATATTTCATGTGGACCATAAAAAATAATGAAATGAAGTGCAAGGATTTGTAATTTGTTCAGGGTGCCGACTTCGTTCATATACAGCACAAGGCTGCGGGGTAGCTTCAATGGCTGAGGGCGAGGTTGTGGCGCTGATGCAGTGACCTCTGCTGGTTAGGGCAGGAATTTCAAATTTGACCATGGTGCCGGCGATCACTCGCCTACTCTTCACAAAGGACACCATGGGATCTTTAACGTTCACCAACTAATACCGGCATAAGGGACGCTCGTTAATGTCCATCCGAGGGACAGCACACACAGTGATGAATCACCTTTGCCTGTGAAACACCAGAATGACAGTTTATAGCTGCATCGGGATTCAAACCCAGGCTCTACAGCTGAGAGGTGAGTGTACACACCTCCACGTTATCCTACCAGCCCTTCCTACATCATAACTATGCAAAATAATGACCAAAATAACACCACGCAGACCGGATCAAAACAAGCCGTACCTGGACCGCGACTGGAGGTTCCCCATGCCGAGTGTAGGCTCATGGAGGAACTGAATGATAAAGATCAGCAAGTTACATATTACCAAAGGGTGTGGATGAGATGGTGGGGAAAAAAAGGGGGAGGGGTATAAACCTACATAAGGAGAAAGGAGGAATAACATAAAAACGAGCAACAACGTCCTGGAAAGCAACAGAAAAGGAAAGAATCAGTTATATAGAAGAGGTCATGGATGCACAAGATGGCAGCACATTTGAAAGACTGAAGTGAGGAGGACAAGACAACAGAAACAGGCTGGCAAATCCACATACTTTGATGGTCCACATCCTTTGTAAAGTCAATGTTACACAGATGGTCTTTGAGTGTTTCAAAATATTGCAAATCACCAGGTGACAAGTCCAGACCAGTTGGAAATAAATGAATTAGAACTTCCCAAACCCATTCCCGATTGAGTAGTGATGCTCACATTCGCCGTGCAAGAACAAACCTTCTCACGCAGTAAAATCACATCCTGATGCAACATATTTGGCCATCGTCTGCATTGCCATGAGGTTTCCGGCTGATGGCTGAACCGTTCATTTCATTGCTGGTGGGGACCAAGAAATTGTCAACTCCATGCTGGCTCGCTTTGACTCTGGTGTGAAATGATACTCAGGTGTCATCACATCACAATGTTCAACAAATCATCTCCCTTCCTCTGATAGCGTTCCGGGAGCTCTGTGACAAACAATAACTCATAAATTCACTGTTTATCAAGCGTTGGCTCATTTGCTACCATGCTATGCACTAACCTTGAATTCAAGTGAGAATTAATAATATTGTTACATTTGTGGGATAGGGGGCAGCAATTCGTTATGAAGCCTCATACTTGCGTAGTCTTCGGATTTTTTTTATCCCCCGCCACGTGGCGGAAGGGGGATATTGTTATCACCCGGGTCGTCCGTCTGGCTGTCTGTCGGTCCGGCCGGCTCGGCGTCAACATTTATAGCTGTGAGTGCGATAACTCATAAACTGTTCGCCATATCGATTTGAAATTTGGGTCACACATGTACCACCTGAAAAGGAAGAACCCTATTGATTTTGGGTGTGGCCGGATCCAAGATGGCCGACTGGGGCGGCCATCTTGAAAAAAATGTTTTTTCGCCATATCGATTTAAAATTTGGGTCACACATGTTCCACCTGAAAAGGAAGAACCCTATTGATTTTGGGCATGGCCGGATCCAAGATGGCCGACTGGGGCGGCCATCTTGAAAAAAAAGTTTTTTGTAATAAATGGAAAACCGCTTATCTGATTTCAATTATTTTTCAATGGCGGGGGATTCCCCATCTCTGATGGTATATTTGAATGTTATGAAGGACGTGTGGTTGGGTTAAGTTGTCTTTCATACGGATCGTCAGGGCAAGGTTTTCATGAAGCTGTAGGTAGATGGCTGGGTTCATGAAAGCAGATGCCTGTGAATCGATGAGCGGAGTGAGAGCTCGTCTGCGAGGCCAGAGGTCTGGGGGCTGCCTCAGACCCTGGAAGCTCTGGGGTCGAGCTGTTCTGAGAGGAAATCCGAGCACATTTCGACCTTATATTCAGTTATCCTGGGGTACACAATTAAGGCAACCTTTTGTCTGATTTCTGGGATAGATTTGTTTCGTGAACAGTTTGAAGCCATGGCGTATTTAACATTGCCCACTCAAGAATGTTGTTGTTGTCTTACATGCAGCGGTCATTGATTTTCACTCAATTTTTTGTTTCCGTGAGGAATGCATTCCCCCCTTTAAATCATCCTAAAAATCAATGGGATTTTGAAGTTCGATTTCAACGATGTTTTCCAGGAACGCATCTATGACGTAAATACCTTGAAGTGTGTGTGTGTGAGCATGTGTGTGTATGTGTGTGTGTGTGTCTCCTCCATAACTCCAAAACCATGAAACCTACCAGCTTGAAACTTTGTATACATACTGAGGGGACTCCAAGGAAGTGCAAGAGTGAAGATTGGGTGTTTAATTAAATTAGTGTTTGCCATCTTGTGTTTAATTAAAGAGTGAAGATTAATTAAAACACCCCTTTTGAAGATAATTAACGGCCTTATTTAATTATATCCGGCTTCCTTGCTCTCGATGGGGTCTGAAGGCGCATTTGGTTACCTCGTTGGGGTTTAATTCACCATTTTGTTTGACTTGCTGAACAATGCCTTGAGTTGGAACAGGCCACAACGATTTCTTCACAATCATTTTTTTTTTTCACTTTCCTCACTTATATCATCAAATGCCTGATCATCAAAGCTACGAATCGTTGGATACATCGTAATGCTTATAAACACCCAGAGACGCCAGCGTTCGTGGCTTTATTTCATTTCTGCAAATGCCATAACCTCGAGAATCTGTAAAACTAAGTCAAATTACGAAATGTAAGCTCCAGATTTGAACTTAGCAGCAGTTCCGATGCTAAAAACAAAGTATTCTTTTGTCCAATTCGGACATGCTTGGGCATTTCCGAGTGCATGGGTTTGCATGATCGATTGGCAATTGGTAATCGCTTGCCAAGCCATCAAGCCATCCGCTTAAGCCACTTGGCAAGCACTCACCCCACTGCTTGGTTATTCATTTCAAAGTCACCAGAAGTAAGACCTGTCATGTTACTGATGGAAATACCAATCTTTGCATAATTACTTAAAAAAAATAATTAAAAAACGGAATAAAAATTTACTTTCACACTTTGAAAAATTGTGCAAATAAATTATTGAAATATCAACTGCTTTTTCACGTACTTTTCTCACCCGTGTTGCTCGTAGGGTGATCTGCTTTGTGGTGCTTTAAAAGGCGGTGTCGAATCAGCGTTTTGTGAATCTAATTGATATAAGAAACGGGATTGAATGAGACTCACATTATTATAAGTGAAGAGGAAGTTTGAATGAGGAAGAGATTTTCTACCCGTTTTTATATACAATATGGAGGTTAAAAAGGAAACGTTACTGTTTTGACATGTTTTATCACCCCGGTAATGCCCTGGTAAGCTGCCTACCCTCTCCTCACACTTCCTTCCCTCCCCTTCCCTCACGCTTCCTTCCCTTATCCTCATGCTTCCTTCCCTTGCCCTCACGCTGCCTTCCCATTCCTTCCCCTCACCCTGCCTTTCCCTCCCCTCACCCTGCCATCCCCACCCCTCATCCGGCCATCCTCTCCCCTCACCCGGTCATCCCCTTCCCTCACCCGGTCATACCCTCTCCTCACACTGTCTTCCCATTCATTCCCCTCATGCTGCCTTCCCCTCCGCTCACACCACCTCCCCTTTCCTTCTTGCTGCCTCACCACCCCTCACGCTGTCTCCCTTTTTCCTCATGCTGCCTCCCCATCCCTCATGCTATCTTCTCAACACAGCCTCGGCTGGGTTTGTTTCCATTCTCCCAGATTGAAGCTGAAACTTCAGAGTTGCTACCACAAGACTATGGTTGGTATTGAGGAACTGAGCACTTCAGTAGACCCTGCAGTTCTGGATCATCCTCCAGCGACCATCAATGAGCACACGGTCAATCTCCTTTGCCACACCACCAGCAGTGGAATGCCAAGTCCAGTGATGAGCCTGTGGGCGCTGAAACCATGAACTCGACACCCAAAGTCCATGACTTCGAGCAATGTCAAGGAACTTAGTGCTATTCTGGTTCACAGTTACAGACCCATGAAGCCCAACACACGTCTCATAACCATCAACATCAGTTCCAGTCGATGCATTGAAATCCCCCAAGACTAGAAGAGTATCTCCTCTGGGGCACTGATCAACCACAGACTCGAGCGTGGCATCAAATGCATCCTTCACAGTGAGATCACTCACCCCAGTTGGAGCATATACAGAGACCAGGGAATCCCAAGGAGTGACAAATCCTTCGTCTCATAATACGCTCGTTGACCGGTGTTACCTCAATTATCATTGGAGTCAGCTTATTGGACACAGCTACAGCAACTCCCTGGGCATGGTAACCATCAGAGCGATCAGACTAATACTAAGTGCAACCACCCACCATGATCTCGCCACCATCCAGTTTCCGAACCTCAGAGAGTGCTGCAATACCGATGTCCAAACGCTTGAGTTCAGATAACAGAGACAGGTGATCATCCTCTCTTCGGGATGGGACATTCCAGGCACCCACCCGAATGGACAGCCTCAGGTTAACCCAAGGAGACTGCTGTCTGGTGGACGACACCTCAGCACCACCCAGACACACACCACCACAATTTAACCCCGGAAGGTTACCCCATGGGTTTCCTCCTATCATCAAAGAGTGGGGTCTCGAAGGCTTTGCCCCAATCCCGTCACCCGGTGAGCTGCCCTGCGGAGGGCAGCTGCACAGAGGTACTCCGACGAAGTGGGTTTTCAATTTTCTTTGCGTTTTTCTTGTGTTTTGCAGAGTGAAGGATTTTACGGTGGCCGGGAGTGCAAATCTTGCCACCAACCTCCTAAAAAAATATATACATATATATATATAAATATCCCATCTGCAGGAGGATGTCCGCAGACACAGTTGGGCACTTGATATGGATTGCCGTTGGCTCACAAGGAGCTCTTCCGCTCTTTGACAGATTTTGTTTTTAATCCTGCTGGGTGTCCATGTACATACACCCTCCACATCCATAATCCTCTCATCTGCCTCGACCTACCAATCGATGCATGTCGAGCTAATACTGAAATGTCTGTGTACCGAGTATCCGCCTCTACCTATCAAGCAATGCATGTCGAGCTTACACTGAAATGTTGGTGTAGCTAGTATCTCCCACTACTTATGAATCAATGTTTGTTGAACTTATACTGAAATGTCCGTGTAGCTAGTATCTCCCACTACTTATGAATCAACGCATGTTGAGCTTACACTGAAATGTTGGTGTAGCTAGTATCTCCCACTACTTATGAATCAACGCATGTTGAGCTTACACTGAAATGTCCGTGTAACTAGTATCTCCCACTACTTATGAATCAATGTTTGTTGAGCTTATACTGAAATGTCCGTGTACCTAGTATCTCCCACTACTTATGAATCAATGTTTGTTGAGCTTATACTGAAATGTCCGTGTAACTAGTATCTGCCTCGTCCACATTCCAATGTCACATAATCCGTTTTGCTAAAAAAATGCTTTTCATATCTAATCGGCTCTGCTCTTTGATGAGTTTGAACAGATAACCTCTTGTTGTTCTGGATGACCTCGTGTTGCTCTGGACGACCTCGTGCTGCTCGGGATGACCTCGTGTTGCTCTGTCTGACCTTGTGTTGCTCTGGACGACCTCGTGTTGCTCGGGATGACCTCGTGTTGCTCTGGCTGACCTTGTGTTGCTCTGTCTGACCTTGTGTTGCTCTAGACGACCTCGTGTTGCTCTGGATGACCTCGTGTTGCTCTGGCTGACCTCGTGTTGCTCTGTCTGACCTTGTGTTGCTCTGGACGACCTCGTGTTGCTCTGGCTGACCTTGTGTTGCTCTGTCTGACCTTGTGTTGCTCTGGACGACCTCGTGTTGCTCTGGATGACCTCGTGTTGCTTTGGACGACCTAGTGTTGCTCTGGATGACCTTGTGTTGCTCTGGACGACCTCATGTTGCTCTGGCTGACCTCGTGTTGCTCTGTCTGACCTTGTGTTGCTCTGGACGACCTCGTGTTGCTCTGGTTGACCTCGTGTTGCTTTGGACGACCTCGTGTTGCTCTGGATGACCTCGTGTTGCTCTGGATGCCCTCGTGTTGCTCTGTCTGCCCTTGTGTGGCTCTGGACGACCTCATGTTCCTCTGGACGACCTCGTCTTTCTCTGGACGACCTCGTGTTCCTCTGGACGACCTCGTGTTCCTCTGGACGACCTCGTCTTGCTCTGGACGACCTCGTCTTGCTCTGGACGACCTCGTGTTGCTCTGTCTGACCTCGTGTTGCTCTGTCTGACCTCGTGTTGCTCTGGACGACCTCGTGTTGCTCTGGACGACCTCGTGTTGCTCTGGCTGACCTCGTGTTGCTCTGTCTGACCTCATGTTGCTCTGTCTGACCTCGTGTTGCTCTGTCTGACCTCGTGTTGCTCTGGACGACGCCGTATTGCTCTGGCTGACCTCGTGTTGCTTTGGACGACCTCGTGTTCCTCTGGACGACCTCGTGTTGCTCTGGAGGACCTCGTGTTGCTCTGGTGACCTCGTGTTGCTCTGGCTGACCTCGTGTTGCTCTGGACGACCTCGTGTTGTTCTGGCTGACCTCATGTTGCTCTGTACTCAGATGTGGAGACAAAGTGCTCAGGTTGTAGTCTGACTATGCCACGCAGGATTTGAGCAACCATTGTCATGTCCCCACGTCTATCCTACTCCGGTACTACATTGAATGCATGTTTAAATGCTTAAGTGTCTTGATATGGGGATTCCAGAAGGCGTTGGATTATTTGAGGTGCTCTCCTCTGGCTGGACCCATTCGACCCTCCTCTTGGTATCTAGCTCGAATCCGAGGTGCCTACTACATGTTACCACTTTCTAGGTGTTGTCTATGAAAATAAGGCCATACTATATTCATGCCTGGTGTTGGCTTAATGGTTAGGGTGGTGGGCCTGGGATTCAAGGATCTTGAGTTCAAATCCCCCCCCCCCCACCTGTTGAATTAATACCAGGAGGGGTTGACTCTGCCTGTCATCCTTCTGATGTCGGCAAAATGAGTGCCAGCTTGCTGGTATACTGTGTCGGAGTGGTGACCCGTCCAGGATTGTGCCCAATAGCCAAGGAGACTGCTTTGGCAGCACCAACGCTCTGCACAGAGTATGGTCCCAAATCCCAATGGATTGATGGATTGATGGATGGATGGATACTCTACTCCTCTTTAGAACTCTGATAAGAGGAGTGGGAGCGTCCTGCTCTTGAGGTGATTGTCTGATTGAAGGTTTTCTTCATGGTACCACATACCTGGGAGGCGCACTGTTGACGGCTGATGAAACACCTGCGGATTGAATTCCGCTCCCCCGTCTATAAATACTCCCAAGTCCTTTTTTTTTTGGTACATTTCGCTGTTCAAGTCCTTCCGTGTGGTAGAGAAGCTCCTTCTCCTTCTTCTTCTTCTTCTTCTTCTTCTTCTTCTTCTTCTTCTTCTTCTTCTTCTTCTTCTTCTTCTTCTTCTTCTTCTCCTTCTTCTCCTTCTTCTCCTTCTTCTCCTTCTTCTCCTTCTTCTCCTTCTTCTCCTTCTCCTCCTTCTTCTCCTTCTTCTCCTTCTCCTCCTTCTCCTCCTTCTCCTCCTTCTCCTCCTTCTCCTGCTTCTCCTCCTTCTGCTTCTGCTGCTTCTGCTGCTTCTTCTGCTGCTTCTTCTGCTTCTGCTTCTGCTTCTGCTTCTGCTTCTTCTTCTTCTTTCGCCGTCCCATCACCACCACTCGGCGTACCTAATAAATAGATTGACCTTATTAAATGGAACAAAAGTACTGCGTTTGTGAGACACGTGAACGATGACGTCACATGACGTGAACAAAAAGACGTCCTTGTCTTCCATACGGTGTCGAGTCACGTCATGTGACGTCATGCAGGAGTGAGATGGTAATTTTAAGGCGATAACAGGTAAGAGACAGGTGAAGAAAGTATGTAGGCGGAGTCAATGATAGACGGGGCGAGCGCATACGGATCCCCTTCAGGGAAGGCGGTGACGCGGAAGCGTGAGGCCGCCATGGCCTAAATTAGACAGTCAGTCAGTCAGTCAGTCAGTTCGACAGGGACTCGCACAGGTCGCGCTGGTACGTGAGCCGGGCAGCCCGTGGCCCGCCATTGGGAAAGTTCATCCGTTTGCCGATTTAAAGTAACCGAGGGTCGAATCGAGTCGAGTCGAGGGGCCGCGGGGGGGTCCACGGTGTGACCTCATGTGGTGTTGTCGGGTCTGACGGGATTTTGAGAGACCTGGTCGGGTTTGGCGGAGCGTGACGTCATCCTCGGGATATTGAAGGGTTTTGAAAGTCTTTGAGGAGCCTTTGTGTGGTCGGAGGGTCTCGGAGGGGCCTGCTTTACTTCAAAGGGACAAGTTTCAGGTCGGACAAGGAAATATGGGGTGAGACGAATGATATTCCTGTGTTTTCAAAGAGTTTTTGGTTCAACTCCGTCGCCATGATTTCCTGTTGACTCGATTTTGTGTCGAAATGGCTTTTGGACGTCATATAATGGCGTTTTGTGTGCGTTTGCTGTGACTGTTTTGAAACGAGGGTCGAGTTTGACGTTCGGGAATGTGGGACGAATAAAATATTGTTCGGTTGAAGGGATATTTGGGAGTTGATGGTGAGGTCTGCTTCTCAGGTTATCTCCAAAGGAATATGCAGATTAAGGAAGTCAAATGATATGGGGCATCTATTTAATACATACGCAAATATGGCGGGAGATTTTGAACCCCCGCTCCGCCCCCCACCCAAAATATACCAAATACTTGTCCTTTCTTTCCTCTATCATCTCTCAGCCCTCCTTGCACATTCCCCTTCCCTTACCTCCTTACATATTGCACTTCTCTTACCTCCTTACATATTGCTCTTCCCTTACCTGCTTTCATATTAGTCTTCCCTTACCGCCTTGCATGTTGCTCTTCCCTTATCTCCTTACACGTTGCTCTCCTTACCTCCTTACGCATCACTCTTCCCTTGCCTTCTTGCCCATTGCTCTTCCCTTACCTCCTTACACGTTGCTCTTCCTTTACCTCCTTATATGTTGCTCTTCCCTTACCGCCTTACATGTTGCTCTCTCCTTACCTCCTTACGCATCGCTCTTCCCTTTCCTCCTTGCACGTTGCTCTTCCCTTACCTCCTTATGTGTTGCTCTTCCCTTACCTCCTTGCACGTGGCTCTTCCCTTACCTCCTTGCACGTGGCTCTTCCCTTACCTCCTTGCACATGGCTCTTCCCTTACCTCCATGCATGTTGCTCTTCCCTTACCTCCATGCACTTTGCTCTTTCCTTACCTCCTTGCACATTATTCTTCCCTTGCCTCTTTCCATATTGCTCTTCCCTTACCTCCTTGCACATTCCCCTTCCCTTACCTCCTTACATATTGCACCTCTCTTACCTCCTTACATATTGCTCTTCCCTTACATCCTTGCACATTGCTCTTCCCTTACCTGCTTTCATATTGGTCTTCCCTTACCGCCTTACATATTTCTCTTCCCTTACCGCCTTGCATGTTGCTCTTCCCTAATCTCCTTACACGTTGCTCTCTCCTTACCTCCTTACGCATCACTCTTCCCTTGCCTCCTTGCCCATTGCTCTTCCTTTACCTCCTTACACGTTGCTCTTCCTTTACCTCCTTACATGTTGCTCTTCCCTTACCGCCTTACATGTTGCTCTCTCCTTACCTCCTTGCACGTTGCTCTTCCCTTACCTCCATGCATGTTGCTCTTCCCTTACCTCCATGCACGTTGCTCTTCCCTTACTTCCTTGCACATTATTCTTCCCTTGCCTCTTTCCATATTGCTCTTCCCTTACCTCCTTGCACATTTCCTTTCCCTTACCTCCTTGCACATTTCCTTTCCCTTACCTCCTTGCACATTTCCTCTCCCTTACCTCCTTGCACATTTCCTTTCCCTTACCTCCTTGCACATTTCCTTTCCCTTACCTCCTTGCACATTTCCTTTCCCTTACCTCCTTGCACATTTCCTTTCCCTTACCTCCTTCCATATATTCTTCCCTTACCTCCTTGCACATTGCACTTCTCTTACCTCCTTGCACATTGCACTTCTCTTACCTCCTTGCACATTGCTCTTCCCTTACCTCCTTGTACATTTCCTTTCCCTTACCTCCTTGTACATTTCCTTTCCCTTACCTCCTTGCACATTTCCTTTCCCTTACCTCCTTGCACATTTCCTTTCCCTTTCCTCCTTGCACATTTCCTTTCCCTTACCTCCTTCCATATATTCTTCCCTTACCTCCTTGTACATTTCCTTTCCCTTACCTCCTTGCACATTTCCTTTCCCTTACCTCCTTGCACATTTCCTTTCCCTAATACCTCCTTGCACATTGCTCTCCCTTACCTCCTTGCACATTTCCTTTCCCTTACCTCCTTCCATATATTCTTCCCTTCCCTCCTTGCACATTGCTCTTCTCTTACCTCATTGCACATTGCTCTTCCCTTACCTCCTTGTACATTTCCTTTCCCTTACCTCCTTGTACATTTCCTTTCCCTTACCTCCTTGCACATTTCCTTTCCCTTACCTCCTTGTACATTTCCTTTCCCTTACCTCCTTGCACATTTCCTTTCCCTTACCTCCTTGCACATTTATTCCCACATCACATTTCATCCTTGCTCTCTCTCATACCACCTCTCTTTTCTTTCTTTTTTTTTCCTCATCTTGAATTGTAATTTCGTGTTATTTTTTTGAATAAAAAATGTATTAATTTTTTTTGGAACTGCAATTGAAATGAATGTTCTGGTTCCCAGATTTCTACAAATTGTTCAAAATATCAGAACCTTTTGCGGCACTCCCTTGTGCTCGGAAAGTGAACATGATTTTCCGTTGTGATTTTATTATTTTAGGTTTGTTTTTTTTAAATTTTATTTTTGCCTCCACATCCTTGGGGTGGGGAAGACATTCTGTGGTTTGCAAGGACATCAATAGCAAACTGTCCATCAATGCTTTGCTGCATGGAAACTGAATGGTCAACAGGTTTTTCAGCAAACCACAGTGCACTTTGGCCTTGAACCTGAAACTCATTTTATTTCTGGCAAAATGTGACAAGTTGATAGTGATTTTGGCCACAGGCCTACAGTCCCTTACTAACATAGTGACAGCAATGGGGACATTGACATGTGCAAAGCTCTAACGTTGAAGATAAAAGCTGTAAATTGCAAGTGATAAACCTGTGTGCAGACTGGAGTCGAGAATACTGCCTTGAAGATTGTAGTACTGCATCACTTGTTTTTTTTCCTTCCCAATATTGATTGATTTTTTTTTTCTTGTCATGTTGCTCAGACAGAAGCCAAGCGGCTGCAGCCTCATAACTTCTGTTAGAGATGGCAATGTTTTATCACTGATGTAGCAATGTTCGAAGTTCAGATAGCTTTAACAGACACTTGGTTGACATCCCCTTGTATCCCTGTATGAGGTCTTTCGATGGTTATATCAAGATACTTTCGGTGTTGTTGCTGACGTCTCTTGTTCTATTTCAAAAAATGTGATTTGTGAATTGCATTGCCTGCGGTTCTGTTGCTCACCTTTGAGATGATACTTGTTCGCATTTGATTGTGCTGATAGATTTTTTTGTTCATATCAGGATCAAAGCAAAGATAGGTTGAACACTTTAAATCCATTTCATCTTTCATGATCGACTTTACATTTTTCAGTGGGCTAGCAGGATAGCCTAAAGGTATGCGGACTCGCCACTGAGTTCTCTAGCCTGGGTTCGAATCTCGACCCAACTACAAAGTGGCACCTTGGTTTTTCACATGCAGGGTGATCTATCAATGTATGTGCCGTCCATCGTGTGGATGTTAAACTGGGCATCCTATCTGCTAGCAGTTGTCAGTGGGTATTAAAGATCCCATGGTGCCCTTCGTGAATATCAGGCGAGTTATCAACGACACCCTGAGCAAATTCCCAATTCCTGCACACTCGGCCAAGTATCCTGCGTTGGAGCGTCGACCGATCCGGGATTGTAACCCAAGCAAAAGAAACTGCTTCAGCAGAACTGACAATGCTTGTAGCATGGTGCATCCATCCATCCATTCATCATTGAATGGTGATCCAGGCAGCTTTGAGATGCTATGTGATTGGCTTTACTTGTATTTTATCAACTTGCTTTTGGGTAATTGTTTTGTACTGTTGGTAGCTTATTTGATCAAAATTGCCTGGGAGTCATCTCTTTATTTATCTATCTATCCTTTGTTGTACAATACTGTTGTGGAGCCGGGCGTTGGCTGCGAGCAGGACCGCTAGGTGGAGCAGTAGTGTCGACTCCACCGAACACCCGGAATCTAGATCGTACCGTTCGGAAAACTCTGAGGGTACAGGTCCCTTCCAGGACCGTGAATCGTCAATAATTCCACCATGTGGGACAGGGTTATTTGCCAAACTTCAAAATACCTAGAGACCCACGTGGCGAGCTACTGAGTATTCACACCCTCGAACGGGATGAGTCGTTTCCATGCTCGACCCGTGCGTAACCCGAGCGGATGGTCACCGAGCGTCCCCTTTTCGGGCGCAGTTCGCTAATCGCCCATTGGCCGCAAATGACGTCAAGTCCGCTGATTGGACTGTGGGTGCGTGACGGCCGTCGCGGCGGCCCGCCCCTCAAACAGGCAGAGGAATATTATCCTGCGTGGGCTGTGCTCATTGGGCGACCGCCGGGGAACTCGCTCGCATCTCCCTGATTGGGCGAGAGCGACGTCAGGTCCTTGTGAACCCTGCCCCCGTACGTGCTGACACGCACGTAGGCAATGGCGTCGCTGTGAGGAAGTGAGGTGAAGGCGTGTTGTTGTAGTTATTGTTATAAAAATCTTAACTATCAAAATAACTCCGCAGCGCATGAACATTTAATTACCCATTAAACAAGGGACGGGACCCCAACTAAAAACACACACTTACCGATATAACTGTTCTATAGGACCTGTATGTTGAGTGCTCATGGCTTCCAGATTCGCAACAATACTGCTTCAATGTAATACTAATTATCATCCGCAGATTTGTTTTCAGACAGAACCGGTTTGGTCGAATCCACTCTTAACGCTATGGAACGATTGTCTCAATTTTTCTGGCTTTTCTCCCTGTCTTTCTGCATTTTAAAAATATTCCTCTTCTTCTGACTTTGTTTTATAACAACTTCTTTGTACATCTACTTTTGCTTCTTTGTAATCTTTACCAGTGAAAAATTGTTTCCCACACACTTTGATTCATCATGTCCTTTGGCTTTAATTTTTGGGGTATTTTGTTTTCTTTCTGCAAGTTTCATTTGCACCATTTTTGTCCCGTTGTTGAACTTTTTATTATCTAGATCTGGTGAGGTGTAAACTTCTGCAAAATGTACCTGACCAATGCACACTGCCGGGTGGTGTGGTTCATGGTGATTCCCAGTGACGATTTTATTATACTGTGTATATACACACACCCACGCACACACTGGATGTGTGTATAACTGGTATATGAATTAGTGAAGTGATAGATAATGTTTCACCGTGCTCATCGCTCCCAGTGCTGTGCGGAAAGGGCTGTATGAGACGCGGTTCCGGCACTGTCACCACTCACAGTTTGGAGTCTCACATTAACTGAGATACTCCATGATATAGATATATACATATAGAGGGATGATATTGGAAAAAAGGCTGCCCATTCATATGTGGACACAATAATATGCTCATAAACTCCTGAAGAGTGAAGTCATAAGCATTTGAAAGCCGTAACTTTTATTGTCAAGCCTTTTCTGAACTACCAAGATTTTAAAAGATGCCAAAATAGATCACTAAATTGCCAATTTGTACTTCTTCTCCTTGTTCCCCTCTTCAAACAATGTAAATCTGTAGCCTGACCTACCTCAATGACTGCTGAAGCAATGATGGCGATTTCAACGTGAGGAAGTTCCTTTGTCTCTGGGCTGGTGCACGCAACACAAAATTAAAAATATATAAAACGTTAATCATTTTAAGATAGGGGTGGGGAGGATGGATGGTGGACAGAACCATTCCAAAAGCAATACATGTCCAAACCTTCCTCCAAATCAACTGAAATAAGTATTCAAACAATTTAATAACTTAGATAAGCCTGATGGTGGCTGGCTTGGGACCTTAGAGTCTTGAGTTCTAAGACCCTGTGAACTGTTGAATTAACTGTGAAAAGCATCACTTGTCACTAGTAAGGGAACTTTATTTTGTATTAAATAAGATTTCGAAATGTTAAACAATGGTATTCCATCCATACTCTGTGCAGAGCGTTGGTGCTGCCAAAGCAATCTCCTTGGCTATTGGGCACAATCCTGGACAGGTCGCCACTCCGACACAGGATACCAGCAAGCTGGCACTCATTTTGCCGACCTTGGAAGGATGACAGGCGGAGTCAACCCCACCTGGTATTAATTCAACAGCTGAAGGGGACTTGAACTCAGGATCCAAGGATCCCAAGCCCACCACCCTAACCATTAAGCCACATCAGGCATAATGGTATTATTATTATTTTATTATTGTTTGGCTCTTTATCGTGAAGTTTCAACTTTTTAGTATTTGCCTGATCAGTTGCTGATTCGATTTATGTTTATACTGATGTGTTTAATTTGTCATTTAACATATGTTTTATTCACCAGCAAAGTGATTCACAGTTGTGTGTGTGTGTGTATTTTGTCTACAATGAACATTGTTTTGGACTCTATCATCTCATAAAGACAAAGTTTATTGTAGACAATCAACCATGAGGCACGTGGTCGGCCCTTTGGCCTCCTCACTCATGAGGGGCTCTGGCTGAGAAAATCTGGTGAGCAGGATCAGCATCAGGTAAATGAGCCACATGTCTAAATAGCCACAGGTTGTGTTCACAGATGATAGAGGTAACAAATCTTATCTGAGTCTCTCTCAGCAACTGCTCGTTGGATACAGTCTGACCAACGATAGCCAATAGTTCTCTGAAGTCCTGGTACCGAAGGAGTTAAGTCTCCATCTCAGATCCTTGGTCAAAGTCCAAGTCTCACATTCATCGAGTAAGACTGGAGGCACCAAGGACTTAAAAACTCGAACTTTCATTCCCCTGCATCGGTACCGACAGTACCTCACCCCATGATGCAGTGAATCCATGACCCCGCAGGCCCGACCCAGACATCTGTTAACCTCTGGCTCACAATATGTGGAGACGTGAATCTCTCCATGACCTCAACATCCTCGCCATAAATGGGTACAGACAAGGAAGCAGCATCCAATATGTCATTGAAAGCCTAGATCTTAGTTTTGACCCAGGAAACCCATAATCCCTCATTCATTTTTTCCCTCATTTTGACCAAGGAAACGTCTCATTTAGCACCTCGAGGGCCCCCATAAGGATATCCAGAGTCTCCGCATAGATGACTGCATCATCTGCGAAATCAAGGTCAGAGATCTTGACATTCCCAAATGGTGCACCACAGCTTGATCTCTCTGACATCCTCACCAGAATTCAGTCGTTAAACCATAATTACAACAACTGGTAAATTAGGCCAGTTGTTGTAACGATGCTTTCTTAAACCTTTCCACCATCCCCTCAGATTGAGGTCTTGAGGGCATTATTGGGGTCTTTCAATCTGATAAGAGTTTGCACACCTCTTTCAGCAATTGACTCAAAATTTCGACCATGTTCAGTGTACAGCTCTTCCTGAATCCCATGCTATTATACAAACCATTATATGAAGATCTGTCACAACCCTGGCTTCCTGGTTGGGGAGTGCAGAGGCCTTGGTAAAATAGTCCATAACCACGGGGATGTACTTGTTATTTTGGCGAGTGTGGGGTAGTGGTCCTAGGATGTCCATAGCAACCTCATCAAGGGGAGGGGGGCATCTGGTGTAATTGTAGTGGAGACCTCATCCTCCATGTCCGTCCATTTTTAGCAGTCCAGGCGTTGCATGCTCAACACCAATCCTGTATATCACGGCCCATATTAACACAATATAACCTCTGGCAGTCTTGCGATGCTGTCTTAGTTCTGCCCAAATGTCTGCTGTGTATACTTGCATACTTTGCAAAATTGTGGTTTTCAATTTACTTGGGGCTATTATCAGCCAATAAGTTGTCAGAGAATCTCCACCCATTTGTGAGACAAGATGTTATCTTTCAATTCCAGGGCTTTCCACTCAGCCCCATATGCCTTCAACTGTGATCTGAGAGGAGTGACTTCCTCCCTGCTAGATAAGCTAGACTTCCTCCCGTTTTCCATCTCTAACCCAATCGCACACTGGTCCCAGTATGGAATCTTCCGTCTGGGGCCCTGCTCCATTCCAACATGCCAAATTCGTCTCCCGCGGTTAGGCCTAGGTCACATTTGCCACGGCGGCCGTGGGGTCTCCAAAATCTACGGCCACGAGCAATTATACGGCGGCCGCAGTATTTCCACGGTCACACAATGTAGCAGTCACATATGTTTTTATTTTTCGGGGAGCTGCATGGCGTATTTATCAATTGTTGAGACCGAAAATGTGGGGTTGCCGTACGGTCTTTGATTTGATGTCGCACGGTGACCTTAAGGCGTTCCTGCGGCGCCCATAGAATTTTCAAGGCAGACGCAAGGCGACCACAGGGGGGCCCTAAGGCGAACGTGTGGCCAGACTGACGGTAACGAATGGGTTAAATTATTATTATTATTATTTTTTAATTTACCAGTTTTTTTTTTGTTTCGGCTTGTCGAATTGCTACGGCGAACGTAGAAATGAAAAAAGTTATAATTCCACGGCGATCTTACGGCCTGTAAAACGTAGCCATATGGCGTAGGGCCACCCTGAGGCCATCTCAGAAACTCTGCGGCCGCTGCACGTTTCTGTCAATTCAGAGGGCGTATGGCCGCTGTATCCTTGCCATAGAGCAAATGTGACTTAGGCCTTAGGTGTTAGAAATTGTGGAGACAGAAAACTTGGGGTTGCCGAACCGTCTTTGATTTGATGTCGCACGGTGACCTTAAGGGGGCCCTGCGGCGGCCATAGAATTTTCAAGGCAGATGCAAGGTAGTCTCAAGGTGCCCGCAAGGCGACCGCAGGGGGGCCCGAAGGCGAACGTGCGGCCAGACGGACGGTAACGAATGGGTAAATTTTTTTATTTTTATTTTTACCATTTATTTTGTTTCGGCATGTCTAATTGCTACGGCGAATGTAGAAATGAAAAAAGTTATAACTCCGCGTTATAATTCCACGGCAACCTTACGGCCTGTAAAATATAGCCAAACGGCGTAGGGCCACCCTGAGGCCACTGCAGAAACACTGCGGCCGCCGCACGTTTCTGTCAATTCAGAGGGCGTATGGCCACCGTATCCTCGCCGTAGAGCAAATGTGACTTAGGCCTTAGCGGCAATGCTGTCCTTGCCACCCGGGCTCCACAGACTAGGATGTTATCGGAGGGATCTGCTAACATGTCCCGGTCCTTGTGTCTCATGCAGAATTTACAGTTTTGTTTCATGCAAGGGTGTCAAGAGGGTGCATAAGCATTCTCATGAGCCTTCCCAGTTCTATGAATCGCATTGAAATCGTACTGCTGCAACTTCTCCAACCACCTTGCAATTTGACTCTCGGGTTCTTTGAACAGCTAGTTAGAGCTATTGCAAGGAGTGATCCATTGTGACTCCAAATTTCCACCTGTACATGTATGAGTGGAAAGGGGTCATGGCAGACAGCATAGCCAATATCTCTTTACGAGTGATGCAATAATTTATTTCCGGCCTGTTCACGGCCCGGTTAGAATACATGATCACTCTTTCCATGCCCCCCCCCCCACTGCGCTTGAGACAAAACCACTCCCAATCCTTCCTGGCTTGCATCTGTGTCCAAGGTAAAAATCCTGTCATCATTGGTGTAAGCTAAAATGGGTCCAGATGTCAAACACCACTTTAATTTAATGAAGCTATCATGGCACTCCTATGTCCAATTAAAGCTCAACCTCTTCTCCATCGGCCCATGAAGAGGCCTGGCAATGTCCACATACTTTGCTACAAAATGTTGGTAGTAGGAGCAAAGTCCCAAAAATCCCCACACCTCCTTGATGTCATGAGGGATGGGCCACTCCTCTGCCGCTCTTACCTTAGGTGGGTCAGTTTTCATTCCCTCACGACCTATCACATGACCAAGATAGGCCACCTCCTTCGCAAACAAGGTACACTGACTGGTGCTCAATTTCAGCCCTGTCTGTCTGATGCGCCCAAACACCTGGTTCGAATTGATAATAGATTGGTCAAATGTTTTAGCGTTCACCAGGACGTCATCCAGGTGTACCAGGCATGATTGCCATGGTGCGCCATCAGCCTTTCAAAGGTGGCAGTGGCATTGCAGTGACCTGATCCAGTCCCTGACCTGCAGAAAACACCATTTTCTCTTTCTCTGTTTTGTCCATCTCCACCTGCCAATATCCACTCTTTCGGGCCCTGTCACACCTTGACGTTTTAGCCAGCGTATGGCAACGTATGAAAAATTTGCCGAATACGCTGGCACGTGTCGAATACGTAATGGGTAAGTTTTGTATATGTAAAGAGCACGCTGATGCAGGCTGGCATACGTCTTGGTACGCCGAGCTTGTCGACAAATTTTGAGCATGCTCAAAATTTGTCGACGTATGACGCACACGTTCCGCATACGCTGGCCATAAGTTGTAGGCACGTTATGCGATCGTTGACACACGTTACTTGAAAGTTACTTATAAGTGGAAACACGTCGAGGTAATGTTTAGCGTACCCAAAACTTATTTCTAACCTATGTGTAACGTATCTCAAACACATATTGACGTATGTAGACTTATTTGATTGACGTCTTCCGGATGACCACAGAACTTACTGAACGTGTTTCTAACTTACAGCTACCGTATAATGGCGTATTGGCAGCGTTTAGGGGAATTGGTATATAAAAATGGGCTTCACAGGAGGAACCCGTCAATGTTTCAGACTCCATGGTGAGTAGATGTCCATGTCAGTAGTAGTAGTAGTAGTAGGTGAGCGTGATGGGGAGGGTGTGGGTGATGATGGATCCTCCTTGCGTCCGCGTCCACGGCCACGGCCAGGAGACTTCTTTGCAGCATTCTTCGAAGTTTTCTACGCTGAACTATTGATGTTTTTTTTCAGTTCTGGGCGTATTCATAATGAGTTGGACGTATGCATAACGTATTAGTAACGTACACAGAACGTTTCGATAAGTTTTATAGATAACGTACCAACGAATGCTGAGCGTGTTGTCGGCGTTCACAACTTATGCCCAACGATAGTCTAATGTATGCATAGCACGGCAGCGTATCGCCGACGATCACGTGGCATAGCCTATTAATAGGCTGCCACTCAACGATTCGCTGCCGCTCGACTATTTAAATGGACGCTGCCGCTCGACGATTTTAATCATAACCAAGCGAGACATCGAAGTGTCAACATCATCGTCATGCCGAAGAAAACTTCGAAGAATGCTGCAAAGAAGTCTCCTGGCCGTGGCCGTGGACGCGGACGCAAGGAGGATCCATAATCACCCACACCCTCCCCATCACGCTCACCTACTACAACTACTACCACTACTACGACTCACACGCTCGCCTACTACTTTTACTGATACTACTGACATGGACATCTACTCACCATGGAGTCTGAAACACTGATGGGTTCCTCCTGTGAAGCCCATTTTTATATACCAATTCCCCTAAACGCTGCCAATACACCATTATACGGTAGCTGTAAGTTAGAAACGCCTTCAGTAAGTTCTGTGGTCGTCCGGAAGACGTCAATCAAATGCGTTTGAAATACGTTGCACATCGGTTGAAAGCACGTTACTCATAGGTTAGAAATAAGTTTCGGGTACACTAAACATTACCTCAACATATTTCGACTTATGAGTAACTTACAAGTAACGTGTGTCAACGATCGCATAACGTGCCTTCAACTTATGGCCAGCGTATGCGGAACGTGTGAGTCATACGCTGGCATACGTCGAAAAATTTTGAGCATGCTTAAAATTTGTCGATAAGCTCGCTGTACAACGACTTATGCCAGCGTGCTTCAGCATGCTCTTAACGTATACCAAACTTACCCATAACGTATTCGACGTACGCCAACGTTTTAGACAAATTTTTCATACGTCGGCATATGCTGGCTAAGACGTCAAGGTGTGACAGGGCCTTAAGGTCCAGGGTTGAGAACCAATTTGAGGCTGCAACAGCAATGAGTATATCATTGGTTCCAGGCAGGGGATACGAGTCTCTGAATGTCATGTTAAGTTGGGGATAGTCCATGCAGAAATGTATGGTCCCATCCTTCTTTTTAACCAACACCACCAGTGAATACCAAGGACTTACTGAGGACTCTAATTATCTCTGCATCGATCATCTTTTCCACCTGTTTGTCAGCTTCCTTCCTCTTGCCCCAAGGGAGATGTCGAGCTTGCTGATGAATAGGCCAAGCCTCTCTGGTGTAGATCTGGTGTTTATCCAGCATCCAATGTCCTCCAACCAGCATCCATCCAATAACCAGGAAGACAAAGAGAAAATATACGACGGCAGAATTTATAAAAGACGTTTCAGAGTTAAACACGTGTGTAATCGATAATCGTGCGATGATCACCCATTCAAAGCTGGTCACCAATTGCCAAAGAGTGATTATCTAATGCACGATCAAAACCTCATCACCAGCCTTTAAATAACAAAATCTTTTACATATTGGAGAGGGCATGTTTAGAGTGTTTAAGACCTTGAAGTAAGCATTGCATGGCTTATAATTGGTAGTTTACATGGGATAGTGAATATGGATGCATTTGGAGTGCTTGCTTTGGCTCAAGAGGAGATGAATAGGGCAGTTTGCTGACGTGCATTGATAATGTTCAAGGACACTTGCAATCCTCTGGAGAAGTATGACAATATGGAATTTGTCTGAAGTTAGACTCTCGAAGGAATCATTTCGTTGGCTACTGAATCGAGTGCAAGATGACCTGGATCAACCTAATACGAGGAGCAATGCACTGAATCCGCTCCAATCATTGTCCATTGTCAAAGGGCGGAGGAGCTCCTTGTGAGCCAACGGCCATCCATATCTAGTGCCCAACTGTGTCTGCGGACGTCCTCCTGCAGTTGGCTTACCTCTTATTAGGAGGTTGGTGGCAGGATTTGCACTCCGGCCACCGCAAAACGCAAAAACGCAAAAAAATCTGAAAACCCACTCCGTGGGAGTACCTCCTGTGCAGCTTCCCTTCGCAGGGCAGCTCACCGGATGACGGGATTGGGGCAAAGCCTTCGGGACCCCCAATCTTTGATGATAGGAGGGAAACCACGGGGTAACATCCCTGGGTCAGATTGCGGGAGAGTGTGTCGGAGTGGTGCTGAGGTGTCGTCCACCAGAAGGCGGTCTCCTTGGGTTAACCTGAGGCGGTCCCTTCGGGTGGGTGCCTGGAATGTCCTATCCCTAAGAGAGGATAATCACCTGTCTCTGTTATCATCTGAGCTCAAGCGTTTGGACATCGGGATTGCAGCTCTCTCTGAGGTTCGGAGACTGGATTGCGGCGAGATAATGGTGGGTGGTTACACCTACTATTGGTCTGGTCGCTCTGATGGTTACCATACCCAAGGAGTTGCTGTAGCTGTGTCCAATAAGCTGACCCCAATGATAATTGAGGTAACACCAGTCAACGAGCGTATTATGAGATTAAGGATTCGTCACTCCTTAGGTGTCATTTCCCTGGTCTCTGTTTATGCTCCGACTGAGGCGAGTGATCTCACCGTGAAGGATGCATTCTACGCCACACTCGAGTCTGTGGTTGATCAGTGCCCCAGACGAGATACACTTCTAGTCTTGGGGGATTTCATTGCATCGACTGGAACTGATAGGGATGGTTATGAGGTGTGTGTTGGTCCCCATGGGTCAGGAACTATGAACCAGAATAGCACTAAGTTCCTTGACTTTGCAAGAAGTCATGGACTTAGGGTGGCTGGTTCATGGTTTCAGCGCCCACAAGCTCATCGCTGGACTTTGTATTTCAACCCTGGCGGTGTGGCAAAGGAGATTGACCATGTCCTCATTGACGGTCGTTGGAGGATGATCCAGAACTGCAGGGTCTACCGGAGTGCTCAGTTCCTCAATACTGACCACAGGCTTGTTGTAGCAACTCTAAAACTGCACCTTAAATCCTGGAGAATGGTACCATCCCAGCCTAGGCTGGATGTTGGCAAGCTCAGGGATGAGAGAGTAGCTGATGAGTTTGCGAACAGGCTGAGTGGACACTTGGGGGTCTGGATGCTTTGGGGGGTCCTGAAGAGTTGTGGAGCACCTTCAAGACCACCGTCCTTGATGTTGCCGGTGGATGTATTGGAGCTCACCGCAGGGCAAAGAAGAATTTTGTCTCTCAAGGGACACTGGATACCATTGACCAGAGTCGCAGGGCCAGGCTGAATGGCAGAGCTGAGCTGTTCAGGGAGCTGAGGCGTAAAACTGTACGTGCACTGAGGGTGGACAAGGAGGCCTATGTGCGAGGAATCTGTGAGGGGGTAGAGCATCACCTGTGGACAGGTGATTCTCGTCCCGCTTACAGGGGAATTCGCGCATTACGTTCATCCAAGGCCATCCCTCGGAGCACTGCAGTTCGAGCAGAGAGTGGTAGGCTCTTGACAGAGGAGTCTGAAGTGAAGGCCCGCTGGGCCGGTTACTTTGAGCGGTTGTACTAGGCTAATCCCCCAGCTGTCGAGTTGGACGTCAAGGGTGTTACAATCCCTGTTGCTGACCCTCGAATCAACTGTGGTCCACCTTCGCTTGTGGAAACACGGGCTGCGGTGAACCAGTTGAAACGGGGCAAAGCTCCAGGGATCTGTGGCATCCATGCCAAACTTCTCAAGGCTGGTGGAAATGCTGCACTCGTGTCGTTGCATGCAGTTTTGTGCTCTGCCTGGAACACAGGCATCATCCCAACTGACTGAAAGAGAGCCTTGTTGTCCCTCTCTGGAAAGGGAAGGGTGATCGCCAAGACTGCAACAACTACCGAGGGGTGACTCTGCTCTCAGTGCCGGGCAAGGTCTTTGCTCGGATAATTCTTGATAGGGTTCGCCACCATCTGCTTGAGCACCAGCGTCCAGAGCAGTCAGGCTTTACACCAAAGAGGTCAACGATTGACCGTATCCTTGCCTTTCGTGTCCTCACCGAATGCAGACGAGAGTTTTGGTAGGGGCTGCTTGCAGCCTATGTTGATCTCTGTAAAGCGTTCGATTCAGTGAATCGGGATGTCCTCTGGAGGATTCTTGGTCTTCGTGGGGTGCCACCAAAACTGATCGATCTGATGTCTGAACTCTACTCTGGTACTGAGAGTGCTGTGAAGTGTGGTGGTACCATCTCTAACTTATTTCCAGTTGTTACTGGAGTTCGTCAGGGATGTGTACTGGCCCCCACACTTTTCAGCACTTGTATGGACTGGATTTTAGGGAGGATGTTGGAGAGATCAAGTTGCGGTGCATCGTTTGGGAATGTCAAGATCTCGGACCTTGATTTTGCAGATGATGCAGTCATCTTTGCGGAGACTTTAGACATCCTTTTGGGGGCCCTCGAGGTGCTGAATGAGGAGTTGGAACCGCTGGGATTACGGGTTTCTTGGGCCAAAACTAAGATCCAGGCTTTCGGTGACATCTTGGATGCTGCTGTCCTGTCTGTGTCTGTTTGTGGTGAGGATGTTGAGGTTGTGGAGAGATTCACTTACCTTGACAGTGATATTCATGTCTCTGCTGGCTGCGAGTCAGAGGTCAATAGACGTCTGGGTCGGGCCTGGGGAGTCATGGATTCACTGGATCATGGGGTGTGGCGCTGCCGGTACCTGTGCGGGAGGACGAAAGTCTGAGTTTTCAGGTCCTTGGTACTTCCAGTCTTGCTCTATGGATGCGAGACTTGGACTCTGACCAAGGATCTGAGATGGAGACTTAATTCCTTTGGTACCAGGTCTCTTCGGAGAATCCTTGGCTATCGCTGGTCGGATTTTGTGTCCAACGAGCGGTTGCTGAGAGAGACTCGGATGAGATTTGTTACCTGCATAGTCAGTGAGCGTCAGCTGCGGCTGTATGGACATGTGGCTCGTTTTCCTAACGCTGATCCTGCTCACCAGATTCTCTCAGTGAGGGAGCCTCGTTAGTGGAGGCCAATGGGCTGACCACGTGCCTCGTGGTTGCAGCAGGTTGACCATCATCTCAAGGAGATGGGGATGGGCGTGGCATCTGCCTGGGGGATGGCCAGACGGAGGCCCCTGGAGTACCGGCGGAAAGTGGATGCAGCGACGCGCTGTTCTGGCACATGCTCCCATACCTGACCTGATTGTCCATGCTGCTGCAATTCTATGCAAGTGCATAGTTTCATTTGGATGTTGGAGATACTGTATGTGTGGCGTTTCACAGGATAATTGGTGTTTATCTCCCTTCCTAAATTGCTATTTAGCTGTGTGCGTACAACAATGTTTTTGTCAGCGTTTAAGGGTTTGGCATGTGTTTGCAAGATGCTCACAAAGTGCCTTTCATAAATTCGGCCCTTAGTGTTGAATGAATTTGTTAAAGGCCTCCTGCTGGGCTTTCTCCAAATCTATACTACTTCAATCGACCATCTCGCAAACAGGATTGGGACAATCCCATACTAGAACTTAGTTCAAACTCCCCCTGCGGTCAGTTTGACTGGATGTTCTCATCCCTCAACTTGGTGACAATATCTGAGATCCAGTCTGCTACCTTTGTGCCCTGTCTGATTTGTGCGTGGTTCTGTGCTCGCATTAATTGCTCTGACTGCTACAACAGGCCCATCAGTATTTACGAATGTACTGCCCACAACTGGGGGAATGGTCACGGCATCTGGAGCCTCTAGCTCTTCCTTTACCATCCATGCTTACACCTTCTAATGGCAGCTTTTCTGACCCCACCTGCAGGGGGTCAGATCGATTTTTACACTTGCTGGTGGTCAGCAAATCGAACCCTATTCGGCAATGGTCACACACTTCCACCACCCAAACCTTTGCTCTTCATCTTTATCAAACCCAATTTAAGGGTCACAAAGCCACACCTTATGATGGGAGCCGTTGCTCCACCTGCCAGCTGTAGGCTATGATTTTCTAAACGGTGGATATCATTCCAACCATTTGCACTGAAAGTAAGGTTCACAGGGCTGATAATCATGGTGCTTGCTCCTGTGCCAACCATGGTGTTTACCCCTGTGCCTGCAATTTTCTAATCACTCACCAAACTACCAATGCCAATTTGTCCACAACAAATGACTTGTCCTGTCGATGAGGCTCTTCACCATCTACCTTTGCCGAATGCGGCCCTGCATGCTCGGCATCTGTTAGTTTTCCTGGGTCTCTTGGGGGCGGGGGTTGTGGCCGGCCAGTCCGGGGTATGCTGGTATAAGTTGGCCTTCCGGTGGGTTGAGGTCTTTTTTTACGGGGACTCCTTTAATCCCTCGCTATGTGACCCACAGAGTCACAATGATAGCACCTCCTTTGGTAAGGTGCATTGCTCCTGAATTATAAATTTTCCCCGCCCCCCAAATTCATCGTTCACCTAATGTGTTATGCGCTATGGTTAATTGGCCAAATGTAGGATGCGCTATGTTGTCCCCAGCTGATGATCACACAAATTCTCATTTACAAATGGTATTTATTCCAATAAAATGGAGTGGCGAGGAAGATCGCATGTGGCGATACGTGTATATTAGATATGCATGACTTAAAATGAGATTGGGGGGGGGGGGGGAGGAAGACTGCATGTGGCAATACATGTATATTGGATCTGGGGGTGAATCTTGCTTGCAGACAATAAATATAAGCTTTATATAGTTGATGAAGTGGATTGTGAAAAAGCTTTATATATATATTAGCAGAAGCCTGTAGTAAAAATACCCCGATAGAGAAAAATAGCGTTTTATTCTTGCTGTTGAAAGAGCTCAGAAATTGAGAACGCTACCTGCCTGAATTCATAGTGCCAACTGTAAAGTTTGGTGGAGGAGGAATAATGGTCTGGGGCTGTTTTTCATGGTTTGGGCGAGGCCCCTCAGTTCCAGTGAAGTGAAATCTTAACGCTACAGCATACAATGACATTCGAGATGATTCTGTGCTTCCAACTTTGTGGCAACAGTTTTGGGAAGGACCTTTCCTGTTTAAGCATGACAATGCCCCGTGCACAAAGCGAAGTCCATACAGTAAATGGTTTGTCGAGATCGGTGTGGAAGAACTTGACTGGCTTGCACAGAGCCCTGACCTCAACCACATCGAACACCTTTGGGATGAATTGGAACGCCAACTATGAGCCAGACCTAATCGCCAAACATCAGTGCCCGACCTCACTAACGCTCTTGTGGCTGAATGGAAGCAAATCCCTGCAGCAATGTTCCAACATCTAGTGGAAAGCTTTCCCAGAAGAGTGGAGGTTGTTATAGCAGCAAAGGAGGGACCAACTCCATGTTAATGCCCATGATTTTGGAACAAGATGTTGGATGAGCACGTGTCCACATACTTTTGGCTATGTAGTGTGTGCATCTTGATGACAGAGAGACCAAAGGCAGAGGTTGAGAGTTGTTGTGCATTGTATTTTGTATTTTGATACTTCTCCCTCGACATTTTGTCACAAAATTAAGAAATATAGCAAACTGATCATTATATATTAAATGTATGCATTCATACATCGGTTTTTATTGGGTTATGAATACATGTGAATATGTATTTTTGCTATTTTGTTTTTAGCATTTCTTTTTGGGGCCTATTTTGATAGCCTTGACCCCAGAGGTGTGCATTGTCATCCTTCAGCTGTCTAGCCTGGGGTTTGACTCTTGGCCCATCTCTAGACTTCCTGGTGTTTAAATGGAGGGTGATTAATCAGTGTGCCGTCCTTCAGATGGATGTTGTAGGTTGGTAGACGATAAGGAAGAGTCGGCGAGTTATCGCCAACACCCAAGCTAAATTCCAAATCCCTGCACCCTCGTTCTAGTATTCTGCGTCATGCCAGTGGATACCCATTTGGAATTGTAACCCGAGCCAAAAAGATACGGCTTTTGCATAACCGAGGCTTTGCTTTGAGCATGGTGCACAAGATGAAACAAGATTTCTTTTTTGGTAAGCCTCCCATGTATTTTTATGTACAAGTTGAAATGGGTGTTTTGTGTAATTGGGTTGTGAAAGGCAAGCATTTGGGAATAAACAATCACTTTTGGAACGAATCTCAATGACCTCGCTTTCCAATATCCTGCAATTACAATTAAGGATCATGCAAAATTTATTTTGTGTGTGCTTCTATTTGAGGTTTTATGATCTGGTTTTGCAAGGCCATCATTCTGTAGAATACATGTTTTTTTTTTGTCGAGTCAAGGCTTGTAAGAGAGCTAACACACAGACCATATTGCAAGGAGAACAGGAGACAAGAGTGTGCGTGGGGGGGGGGGGGGCGATAAATGTGTGGAACAGAGACAGGAGGAGATCTGTGGAAGGAGGAGGGATGGGGGCAGGGAACATGGGGTAAACAAGATGGACGCTACAGGGACTTTCAGGTCCTTGTCGGTTTTAAGAAACCGCTATTGTAAATGTGCACTTGCGACTTGTCGGTCCTTCAGCGCAGTTATTTCTGTAGTAAATGTTTAGAATAGTCCCTCACCTTTAGATGGGTCAGTGGGATCCAAACTGCGTTGGAACGGGTAGATTAGGATTCACCCCCTATTTTTCTTTTGCACATGGAAGGTTGTCAGCAAGGGGTTGGCAGCCATTTGATGTGGGCATGTGCCAATCCCTTCCTTACATTCTCTTTATCATTAATTTATCTGTCTCTCTCTGTCTCTCTTCTCACACCACACATAAGTACTCCCACTTTTATTTTATAGACTGTATAAAGTACACACATATAAGACAATCAAGACATTAAGTACAGTTGCATAACCTCACACTACTCTGCTCTAAAGGAGATCCCTCATCCCGCAACCCTCAACCATTAACCCCATTGTAAGCCTTCGTGATGGCTATCACGTGCCCGGGCGATGTTTGGTCAGCATTGACCTGAGAGAAATTGGCTCCGTTCGTTTCCCCATAATCCTTCTTGCACGCCTCAAACCAGCCGAATGCTCACTCACCTTAAGCGGTGGCAAGCAAGATTCGACTCTTACGACAGCCAGAAGCCATGACTGAGAGGACTCGTGGCGGAAACTCGAATGGGTGGGGCTAGGGAGGAAGACCGCCAATCTGCAGGCAGGCCCCGCCCAATGACTAGCACATTCTTGAAGCTTTCAGGCCAGCCTTATAAAAGAGTGAACCCGAGAGCGTTTGCACCTGTCGTTGCAACGGTCGTTTGCACCTGTCGTTGCAACGGTCGTTTGTGCCTTCAATGCTCTTCAATGCTTCAATGCCCCCCCCTCTTTTCCCTGCTCTTCACTTGTGTAAATAAATATGTTCTTGTTGAATCGATCTCTGATCTGTTTGTGTCCGTCTTTTCTACTATTGGTCAAGCACTGTCTGCACGTAGATTGCTTGAGAGGTTGAGATTCCCGACGGTTTGGTTGGCAAGGTCCGGTGTGTTCTAGTGGTACAGCTCGGCCGTATTGAAGATCACCAGATAAGGTAAGTAGCACGTTTGCCGAGGGTGCGTTCCCTGGTCCGGAGGCCACAGGACCCCCAGTTAAACGGTTGCTAGACGGGCGGACACTGGGACTCGTGGTCGTTCGATTGGCATTCATAGTTGCATCGCAACCCACAATGGGGTGAAGTTATTCGCTCCCAGTGGTCTCAGATCCGGGTGAGTTCGAGAGAAACCCTGATCACCACGGCTGTTTGTGTGTTTCCCTGCTTTCTTCAGTGATGAGTTTGCAACCTCAGAATATATTTAGAGAGATATTGATTTGGTAAGAGTACGGTATGAAGAAACAAGATGTCCACACGAGGAATTCAAAACTCAGAGGGGCGAACTGCTGCAAAAAGTTCTCGCTGCAAAAAGTCAACAAAGGCTTTCAGAGGTAGGAAATGCCGATGGCCCGAACTGGAAGACGAACTTGAAGACTGGGTTGTGAGTGGACTGGGTAACAAACAGAGAGTGGATGGTCAGGTTGTTTCTACTGTTCAGATTAGACTCAAAGCAAGATCGATCACTTTTTGTGGCTAATTTTTGGACGTTTTTGCGCTTGGTTTTTTTCTTAATAATTTATCGGAGATGCGTCGTAACCACGAAACGTCGTACGTCGATACCGTCAGAACACGAGGATTGCGTGTGTGTGTTTCTGTACATATATATGTATATGTATATATATATGTATATATATATATATATATATATATATATATATATATATATATATATATATATATATATACACAAAGGGGGCTGCAAAAGTAGGTATACAGTAATGATATACTGGTACATTCCTTTCTGTATACCTACTTTTGCAGCCCCATATATATATATACTGTGATATATATATATATATATATATATATATATATATATATATATATATATATATATATATATATATATATATATATATATATATATATATATACAGTGGGGAGAACAAGTATTTGATACACTGCCGATTTTGCAGGTTTTCCCACTTACGAAGCATGTAGAGGTCTGTAATTTTTATCATAGGTACACTTCAACTGTGAAAGACGGAATCTAAAACAAAAATCCAGAAAATCACATTGTATGATTTTTAAATAATTAATTTGCATTTTATTGCATGAAATATGTATTTGATCACCCACCAACCAGTAAGAATTCCGGCTCTCACAGACCTGTTAGTTTTGTCTTGAAGAAGCCCTCCCATTCTCCACTCATTACCTGTATTAACTGCACCTGTTTGAACTCGTTATCTGCATAAAAGACAGCTATCCACACTCAATCAATCAGACTCAAACCTCTCCACAATGGGCAAGACCAGAGAGCTGTCCAAGGACATCAGGGACAAAATTGTAGACTTGCACAAGGCTGGGATGGGCTACAGGACAATAGGCAAGCAGCTTGCTGAGAAGGCAGCAACTGTTGGCACAATTATTAGAAAATGGAAGAAGTTCAAGATAACAGTCAATCTCCCTTGGTCTGGGGCTCCATACAAGATCTCACCTTGGGGAGCCTCAATGATCATGAGAAAGGTGAGGGATCAGCCCAGAACTACATGGCAGGACCTGGTCAATGACCTGAAGAGAGCTGGGACCACAGTATCAAAGAAAACCATAAGTAACACACTACGCCGTCATGGATTAAAATCCTGCAGTGCACGCAAGGTCCCTCTGCTCAAGCCAGCGCATGTCCAGGCCCGTCTGAAGTTTGCCAATGACCATCTGGATGATCCAGAGGAGGAATGCGAGAAGGTCATGTGGTATGATGAGACCAAAATAGAGCTTCTTGGTTTAAACTCCACTCGCCATGTTTGGAGGAAGAAGAAGGATGATTACAACCCCAAGAACACCATCCCAACCGTGAAGCATGGAGGTGGAAACACCATTCTTTGGGGATGCTTTTCTGCAAAGGGGACAGGACGACTGCACCGTATTGAGGGGAGGATGGATGGGGCCATGTATCGCGAGATCTTGGCCAACAACCTCCTTCGCTCAACAAGAGCATTCAAGATGGGGTGTGGCTGGGTCTTCCAGCATGACAACGACCCCAAACACACAGCCAGGAGTGGCTCCATAAAAAGCTAAGGAGTGGCTCCATAAAAAGCATCTCAAGGTCCTGGAGTGGCCTCGCCAGTCTCCAGACCTGAACCCAATAGAAAATCTTTGGAGGGGGCTGAAAGTCTGTGTTGCCCAGCGACAGCCCCGAAACATGATGGATCTGGAGAAGATCTGTATTGAGGAGTGGGCCAAAATCCCTGCTGCAGTCTGCAAACCTGGTTAAGAACTATAGGAAACGTCTGATCTCTGTAATTGCAAACAAAGGTTTCTGTACCAAATATTAAGTTCTGTTTTTCTGATGTATCAAATACTTATTTCATGCAATAAAATGCAAATTAATTATTTAAAAATCGTACAATGTGATTTTCAGGATTTTTGTTTTAGATTCCGTCTTTCACAGTTGAAATGTACCTATGATAAAAATTACAGACCTCTACATGCTTTGTAAGTGGGAAAACCTGCAAAATCGGCAGTGCATCAAATACTTGTTCTCCCCACTGTATATATACACAGCTCTGGAAAAAAAATTAAGAGACCACGGCAAAATTATCAGTTTTTTGATTTTACTATTTATCGGTTTGTCTGAGTAAAATGAACATTTTTGTTTTATTCTCTAAACTACTGACAACATTTCTCCCAAATTCCGAATAAAAATATTGTCATTTCGAGCATTTATTTGCAGAAAATGACAACTGGTCAAAATAACAACATAGATTCAGTGTTTTCAGACCTCAAATAATACAAACAAAAGAAGTTCATATTCATTTTTAAACAACACAATACTAATGTTTTAACTTGGGAAGAGTTCAGAAATCAATATTTTGTAGAATAACCCTGATTTTCAATCACAGCTTTCATGCGTCTTGGCATGCTCTCCACCAGTCTTTCACATTGCTGTTGGGTGACTTTATGCCACTCCTGGCGCAAAAATTCAAGCAGCGTGGCTTTGTTTGATGGCTTGTGACCATCCATCTTCCTCTTGATCACATTCCAGAGGTTTTCAATGGGGTTCAGGTCTGGAGATTGGGCTGGCCATGACAGGGTCTTGATCTGATGGTCCTCCATCCACACCTTGATTGACCTGGCTGTGTGGAATGGAGCATTGTCCTGCTGGAAAAACCAATCCTCAGAGTTGGGGAACATTGTCAGAGCAGAAGGAAGCAAGTGTTCTTCCAGGACAACATTGTACGTGGCTTGATTCATGAGTCAATCACAAAGACAAATCTGCCCGATTCCAGCCTTGCTGAAGCACCCCCAGATCATCACCGATTCTCCACCAAATTTCACAGTGGGTGCGAGACACTGTGGCTTGTAGGCCTCTCCAGGTCTCTGTCTAACCATTAGATGACCAGGTATTGGGCAAAGCTAGAAATTGGACTCATCAGAGAAGATGACCTTACTCCAGTCCTCTACGGTCCAATCCTTATGGTCTTTTGGAAACCTCAGCCTGGCTCTTCTTTGCTTCTCATTAATGAAGGGTTTTGTTCTAGCTTTGCACGACTCCAGCCCTGCCCCTTGGAGCCTGTTTCGAACCATCCTCGCCGTGCACTTCAGCCCAGCTGCCGTTTGCCATTCTTTTTGTAGGTCACTTGATGTCGTCCTATGGTTGTTGAGTGACATTCTCGTGAGTTGGCGGTCATTCCGGTCAGTGGAAAGTCGTTTTCGCCCTCTGCCAGTCTGTAGATTTGTTGTCCCCAATGTCTGCTGCTTGACCTTGTTCTTATGAACTGCCGTCTTTGAAATTTTAAGGATGGAAGCAACGTGACGCTCACTGTATCCCTCTGCCAGTAAAACCAGAATTGAACCCCTCTTTTCCTCACTCAAAACTTTTCTTTTCAACGCTTTTGGCATGGTCAATAGTTATTTTTTTGGATTCCAATTACTTTTGAGGTACTACTAGCACTGTTTTTGCCATCCAGCTGGTCCAATTGCAAGAGGATAGTGATGACCACAGCAGTGGTTTTTATACTTTTCCATCTTAAATAAGATTCGGTTGAGGTGATCACCTAATAAGTACCTCACTAAAGGCCCTGTCACACCTTGACGATTTAGCCAACGTATGCCTGATGTATGAAAAATTGGGCTTAAACGCCAGCACACGTCGAATACGTTATGGGTAAGTTTGTATACGTTAAGAGCACGCTGAAAAACACTGCCATACGTCGTAGTACGCTGGCTTTCATCATTGTACTTTGCGGTTGTCCTCAAAATTTAGCATGCTTGAAATTTTACGACGTATGCCAGCGTATGACTCACACGTTCCGCTACGCTGGCCATAAGTTGTAGGCACGTTATGTGATCGTTGACACACGTCGACACGCGTTACTTGTAAGTTACTCATAAGTCGAAACGTGTCGAGGTAATGATAAGCGTACCCGAAACTTATTTATGACCTATGAGTAACATGTTGTAGGCACGTTACACGATCGTTAACACACGTCGAGGCACGTTATGCGATCGTTGACACACGTCGAGGCACGTTACTTGTATGTTACTCATAAGTCTAAATGCGTCGAGGTAATGCTTGGTATACCCAAAACTTATTCCTAACCTATGAGTAACGTGCTTTGAACCTATGTGTGACGTATTTCCAACGCATGTTGACGTATGTAGACGTATTTGATTGACGTCTTCCGGACGACCACAGAACTTACTGAACGTGTTTCTAATTTACAGCTACCATATAATGGCGTATTGGCAGCATTAAAAAAACAACAACAATAACTTCCGATATTTCGTCACGTGCCGTTATGTCAGGTCCGATTGCCTCTTCAGTTTGCTCGTCTTATTCTTCGTTCCTCCTCTGTGAATATTTTCTGTTTGAGGATATTGTCACGTCGACGTCGAAACTTAAAAGCAAATGTCCGAATATATTTTGAAATTTGTGATGGACTAAAATAATAATAAAAAAAACAACTTCAGATATTTCGTCACGTGCCTTCACGGAGCCAAGGAGAAAAAAAGAAAATGAGCCTTGACGGAGAAAATAAGTTTCGGGTATGCTAAACATTACCTCGACGTGTTTTGACTTATGAGTAAGTTACAAGGAACTTGTGTCGACGTGTGTCAACAATCGCATATCGTGCCTACAACTTATTCCCAGCGTAGCAGAACGTGTGAGCCATGCGGCGAGTACGTCGTAAAATTTTCAGCATGCTTGAAATTTCACGACGTACGAAACTTACCACGAAATATGACAGCGTACTTCATCGTTTTTCAGCGTGCTCTTAACGTATACACAACTTACCCATACCGTATTCGACGTGTGCCAGCTATTTAGACATATTTTCCATAGGTCTGCATACGCTGGCTAAATCGTCAAGGTGTGACTGCGTGGTTGACACTTCCAATTTTCAGGCGGTTATGATTTAAATCGTCGTGCGGCAGGTTTTTAACAGGCTACGCCATGAGTTTGTCGGCGATACGTGCAGCGCGCTTTGCCTAAGTTAAACTATCGTTGGGCATAGGTTGTGAACGCCGACAACAGGCTAAGCATTCGTTGGTATAAGTTATCTTTCAGACAACGAAACGTTCTGTGCCTGTTACTAATACGTTATGCATACGACCAACACGTTATGAATACGACCAAAACTTAAAAAACCATCAATTTCAGCGTACGCCAACGTTTTACATACATTTTTATACGTTGCCATTGCTGGCTAAATCGTCAAGGTGTGACAGCGCATTAAGTAGAATGAGGTGTGCCTGTGTTGGAATTCAACACACACTGGAATGGAATGGCTGCCATACATGTAGAGATGCTGATTGAATTTTTTTTTGGAGTGGTCTCTTATTTTTTTCCAGAGCTATATATATATATATATATATATATATATATATATATATATATATATATATATATATATATATATATATATATATATATATATATATATATATATATATATATAACATATGTTTGTTTTCCTCAAATTTATTTTGAGTACAAAGCAGATGTGAAGGGTCTTTCCATTTTGGTATGCTTTCTATTTTATTTAATCGAATTGGTCTGTGTTGTAGTTAACATTGGTGAACAACATGTCATGGTTAATGAAAACAGAAAATAATGAAGGATTACATGCATGTTTTCAGTACATATGAAGGGATACATGCACATGCATGTTTCAGTGGCACAGTACTTGTATTAAAATATATTATGAGTTGAAAAAAAAATACATGACCTCTTCACTTATGGCTCATCATTTTAATGTCGCCCTCTTTTCTTCTTCCTTTGTTCTTTCGAAACCTCTTCTTCCCTTCCTGTTCCGTTTGATTGCAAAGAAAAACGTTTCCTTTCCATGTCTTTTGAAGGGATGGGCTGGAGGTACACGCTCTCTTTGGCTGTCTTGCCTGGGTTCAAATCCTGACCCAGCTAAAAACTGTCATCCCATTGTTTCACAGGCAGGGTGATTCATCAATGTGTGCGCCGTCTCTTGGTTGGTCATTAAGCCAGGTGTCGTGGATGTTGAAGATCTCATGGGGTCCTTTATCAAGAGAAGTGAGTTATCACTGGCATCCTGGTGAAATTACAAATTCTTGCCTTCACTAACTACTGGGAGGGCAATGGTAAACCACCCAGTATCACCCTTGCCAGCAGCTGAGGACTTGCTCTCAGGCAGAGCACACAATCAATCAATCAATCAATTTTCTCTCACTTTTTTTTCTTCTTTTTTTTCATTCACTGTTGTCTTTTTTCTATTCTCTACTCTTTTGATGGTGTGCACATCTGGCATGGATGGTGTTCCTCCATTTCCTTCTTTCAAATTCCTGCTTTGTCACTAGCTAAAAGTGATTCTTCTACCTACTCGCTCTGTTCACTCGAATTCTGCATTCATCGGTGTGAACCTTTACTCACTTTTAACATCACTCACTTAACACTTCATTTCTTTGAACACTTCATTTTGCTTCCGTTTTTGTGATGTGTTTTAAGGTTAAATCAATCCTGCCTGATTGTAGGCTTCTTCTGACTCGATGGAAGAACTGAAATAAAGCATGAAGGAATATCTCCCTTTTGGGTGCAGAGAGAGGCAGCTTAGTTAGAAAACGGACACATTACGCTCCATGTACAATGGGCGCAGGTTCAGTGTGGCACACTCGATGGAAACAAAATGGCGTAAATATCCGGGTTGTCACAACTCTCATATAGTGACTCTAGCATGTGCCAGGGGCAAAAGGCAAGTGTCATTTAATCATTCTCATCAAGATTGTCATATTGATTCTGATTCCGCAGGAACTGTATCTCCCTCATGGAAAGCTTGTTTCCTGTTCCCGTGAAGGAGGAATATTATGAAACTCTATGAAAATAATTTAGGATTTGATCTTTGACTCGTATTCTGGCTCTGCTTGAGTTGATGTATTTTGGGGCGTTCTAAAATGTGGGTAGTCCATCCAAATAGACGTTTGGTTTGCCCACCCGGCTGGTTAACACCAGAACACCGCATATTCACACTGTGGTTACTTGTTGTATGTATTTTATAGCAGCGTCTCGCGTAGCGAACGCTGCTCTGAGAGCTTGTCCGCCGTCTTCTTATTCTTCGTCTTCTTCTTCTTATTCTTCTTCTTCCTTTTGGACTCGGCTCTTTTATATACAGGATCCAGATCTCCTTAAATACTAAACACCTCTACACATCCTCGCATTGAGGGTCCCTTTTGATAGCGTCTATCATGAACTTGAAAATATATTCGGACATTTGCTTTTAAGTTTCGAAAAGTTCACGTTACTATTTAAAGATTATTCCATTTAATGTATTGTAATTTCGTAAATACACTATTTTCTCGTCATGAACGAAGATCATCCATGACTGACGTGACGTGACGGCACGTGACGTGACGGCACGTGACGAAATTGTTGTTGTTTTTTATATTCTTCTTCCTCTTCTCGTTCTTCTTGTGAAGACAAAACCTTTAGGACGTGGCTCTTGGACACATTTATCCTTGTTTTCACAAGTGTAGCTCAATTGCTTGCTTTTGAAGGCTGTAATTCGGGTACCAAACCTACAAGGCTGGGTAACCTGTTGTTTTTCTTCTGTTTATTTATTATTATTTTTCTTATTCCGCCGGCAATTTTCGTTTTTTAATTTTTTTGGCTTTTAAATTCATTTTCTCGGCACCCATTAGTCCGAGCAACACAAAATTTTCACCGTAGTAGGCATCTTTTTTTTCTGTAGAATGTTTAATCAATAATTATGATAAATAAATAAAAAAGGTTTAGGTTACCAAAAACTGAAAAATAATGTAAATTTTAGAGTTGTTTAAAAAGGTCCTTTTCAGGGAACAAGTAATGGGTTAGGAACTCTCTTTATCTGTAGGTCATTCCTTTAGGGAAATTGCAAAGGAAGCCAAGGTGTCAGGGAGTACAGTTTACTACACCATCAAAAGGCACTTGCAAACTGGAGGAAACTGACAGAAAGAGGTCTGGCAGACCCAAAGTCACAACACAATTAGAAGACAAGTTTCTGAGAGTCAACAGCTTGCGTGATAGGCAGCTCACGGACAGCAGCTTCAAGCACAGCTTAACACTGGTCGAAGTGAGGAAGTCTCAGTTTCAACTGTGAAGATAAGACTTCAAGCTGCAAGTTTGACAGGTCGAGTGGCAGTAACAAAGCCATTGCTAAGATGGCAAAATAAGAAAAAGAGGCTTGCCTGGGCCATGAGGCATCGCCCGTGGACTACTGAAAACTGGAAGAAGGTCTTATGGACCGATGAATCAAAATTTGAAATCTTCGGTTCATCACGCAGGGTTTTTATACGCCGTCTAGTAGGTGAAAGGATGATTCCTCAGTGTGTAGCACCAACTATCAAACATGGAGGAGGAAGGGTGATGATCTGGGGCTCTTTTGCTGGATCCAGAGTCGGTGACTTGTGCAGAGTGACTGGCACTCTGAACCAAAAGGGCTACCACAGCATTTTGCAGCGCCATGCAATCCCCTCTGGTCTATGCCTCGTTGGTCAGTGGTTCATCCTACAGCAAGATAATGACCCAGAACATACCTCCACGCTATGTCAGAACTACCTTCGAAGAAAATAACAAGACGGTAGGCTTCAAATCATGAAATGGCCAGCACAGTCTCCAGACTTAAACCCCATCGAGCTGGTTTGGGATGAACTGGACAGAAAGGTGAAAGCAAAGCAACCTACAAGTGCAACACGTTTGTGGGAACTTCTGCAACAGTGTTGTGAAGAACTTTCTGAAGAATATTTGATTTCCATTGCAGAAAGAATGCCACGAGTATGTTTGGCTGTTACATCTGCAAAAGGTGGCTACTTTGACGAGTCAAAAATTAAACCTAAATTTTGTTCAACAAAACTATTCCATGAGTTCTTTTTTTTATCTGCAATTGTTTATTTGTTCTATGCTTTAATTTCAGAGTACATTGAAACATTAAACTGCTTAAAGTTCAGTAAAAACTGTAAAAATGGGGGTGTTCTAAAACTTTTGACTGGTAGAGTAGGCAACAACTCACGGAAGAAAAAAAAGGCGTCATGGGTCATGTGGTTCGGCAGCCATATTGTTTTTGATAGTCTTCTCTGAAATAGCCAAACAGATCGAGGTGAAACTTTACACGTATCACCGCCTACCCATGAGGAACAAAAGGTTCACATATCTGATGTCATAGGCCACATAGTTGACAGCCATATTGGATTTACCCTAAAACAGGGTTTCTTAACCTTTTTAGTATTGTTTCCCCCTTTGAAATTGCCGAATAATATTATTTCCCTCCACCACATTATCAACACTAAATTAATTAAAAAACAAATTTATTAAAAAAAATTATTCCAATAAATATTTTCATAAAAATATTGATACACAATTTATTGCATACCATTAACAGTCTTAGATTTTAGGAATGCTGATGTTAAAATATGTCGTGTTGACTGTCATAGTACGATATTTTCTTTTATCTTGTCGCCAAATAAGCACGTTAATTTTCAGTGAATTTTTGTTCCGCTAATTTTTCATCGCTTGGGATGCGTATTCGGACGACGTATTCAACGCAATAAATAGTTTGAAAATTATTCAACCTAAAAAATAATTTCCCCCCTGAAATCTGAAAATTCCCCCAGGTTAAGAATTACTGCCCTAAAACATCTTCTCCAGAACAGCTAGACGGATCGAGAGGAAACTTCACGTAAATGTTCCCCAAGGCATGCGTGTACTAGGTTGTTACGAGGAATAATCGATGTCACATGATTTGGCAGCCATATTGGATTTAAGAAAATATTAAAGAATGTTTTCTCTTGAATCGCTTAATCAATCGCCTTGAAACTTCACAATTGTGATCTACTAGTGATTGGGAATACATGTTTTAAATTTCAACTTTATTGGACACATGGTCTGGAAAGCAGAATTATTTAATATTTTGATGTTTTTTAGGTCAGCTTGCTGACCTAATAAAACCGTTCGATGTCTGTCTGTCTGTCTGTCTGTCTGTCTGTCTCTCTGTGTCTCCGTCCGTCTGTCAACCATTTTTATTTTTCTATCTTCTCCTCGACGTCTCTGCCGATTGAGTTCGAACTTGACATGATGATAATACTAGTTGCTCTCTTGAGAGCGTCTGAGCCCTTTTTCGCATTTTCGCCTCAGGGTCAAGGTTACAGGGTCATTAAGTGCAAAATGTATTTTTATATCTCCTCGACATCTCGACCGATTGCGTTCGAACTTGACATGATGATAATACTAGTTGTTCTCTTGATCGTCTGAGCCCTTTTTCGCATTTTCCCCTCGGGGTCAAGGTTACAGGGTCATCAAGTGCAAAATGTATTTTTCTATCTCCTCCTCGACGTCTCGACCGATTGAGTTCCAACTTGACATGATGATTATACTAGTTGCTCTCGATAAATCATCTGAGCCCTTTTTCGCATTTCCGTTACAGGGTCATCAAGTGCAAAATGACCGATTGGTTGAATGGCCTATAAGGAAGCATCGGACGGCTATACTGCATAATGCGTTTCATCGGGATTATTAAGAAGATTTAATTAGACCAACTAGTTTCTCGTTACCTCTGTCATGTGACCCTGTTTATTGGCCAACACGAGGTCTGCTGACTTCAACATAGCTTCGTTATTTTAAGTTCAATTTAAATTCTGTTTTCACTTTTCATAGTCGCTAAGATTGATTAACACTGAAAATTGAATGTTTATATCCTCCATCTGTGTGGAATGCATTGCAGTGAGGGGAAGCTTCCGTGGACTTCCATCTGTTTCCATGCCATATAACGAGGTCGTCTTAAGTTCTAGTTGATTTCTATTTTCACTTTTGGGACCTCCTGGTGCAGCTGCATGTTTAATGAAGATAATTTTCGTGCAAATCCGCTCAGAAACACACTTTGCATGAGGAAAATATATTCAATTCAAATAACCGTGAGCCTCTGGAAGGGACACCACATGCTTTCTGTTCACTACTTCACCTCATAACCTGTCCTCCTGAGGGACTGCTTATTCGTAGTGTCTGTGAGATTAGTGTTTTTATTTTAGATGGTTTGGGGATGTGCTCTACAAGTATCTGAAAGAATTCCGGTGAAAAACACGTTTTAAGATTTTGTTTGGGCATTTCATCCAACGGCGAGCTGGCTGATCACGTGACGCCGCGCAGACCTGCAGGCACCGAGTGATTGAGCTTCTCGGTGGTCCGAGGGTCCTTTTTAGTTGGGGTCCAGCTCTGTCCTGGATACAGCCATTAAATGCACACACTTGGAGTATTTATTTCACGGCCATAAACGCGGGTTAGAAAATTGTATAATGATGTTGGGAATGATTCCTAGAATATGGAGATTTTTGCTTTGAGCGGCCTCACGCGTTTATTTGAAATTCAATTTGAATTCTGTTTTCACTTTCCGTGGTCGCTAAAGTTGATTAACACTCGTTTGCATCAAGTTTTGTATCCGAGCTGACCGTCAAACCCGCTCGGGTGTATTATTATTATTATTATTATTATTATTATTATTTTTTTTAATATGGCTCACTTGGCCGTGCTTGTATGGGCTTGAGGGTAGAGGAGAAGCTGCTGAAATGTGAATCCCATCCAGGTTGCTCCTGATGATGTTATCTTTGCTTTTTGCTTGTTTGGGTTCCTTCTGATTACTGCATTGCAGGACTGTACCTATTTTGGTCTTCCATTTGATCTGAATTGAATTTTAATCTCATTGTGAATTGAATTTAACAATGATAAAAAAAATATCATGGGTCAGGGTCAGCTATCCGATTAACGAAAGAGGGACGTCTTGGTACCCTGTCATCACTGCCAGCAATTATAAAGTGGCAGTTATAATTATGTCCCTTAAATACTTCATACCAGTACACAAATGCCACACAAGATACACCACACAAAACAAGTCCTAGCAAGGGTCTGCAATCTCTGATTGCTCTTTTTCTTGTTTTTACTGTTTTATTGAATTAATCAATTTAGAGATGCACATTACCTTTGTGTAACCATCATTATGTGAGCTTGTTTTCTGCTTTATTGAAACTTATATTTATTCCATTTGTGGGCAGGGATGCACATCAAACTTTATTGCTGTTGAGGAATGGTAATATTTGTTGCTGGAAATTAAATGGAGTGGTTGGAGCAAAATTTGAAGGTTGCATTGTGAGGGTAATCGATCACAGGTGGTTCATGTTGGCTTGATTTGTTGATTTATTGGTTTGTTTATGGCAGTATGAAAGGTCACATTGGAATGGGAACACAAGTGGCTTTCTTTTCTTACTGTAGCTGGGATATTAACAATGAATTGAATTGCAGTGGTGATATATACAGTAGTACTATCCTAATTTACCCCCATCAGATTTCACCACCCCCACCCCTGTCCCTCCACCTTATTGTGGTGAGAATGAATATGCTTTGCTTCCCCAACCCTCCCCTCCCCACCCCCAACCAATTATTATTTTTTTGTGTGTATAAATCTGCAGGTTGACAAGTTGCAGAACATTTCATGAAGTGCAAGTCATAATGTTTAACCACCTGCATCAAGTTATTGTATATAACTTGCACGAAAACGGTTCATCAATGTTAATTACATGGGGAAAACACGAACTATTTGCCCAACCACCACCATCCCTTTCCTCTACTGATACTTTCTCCTCCAAACTAATATATATATATATATATATATATATATATATATATATATATATATATATATATATATATATATATATATATATATATTGTGTGTTACGGCCATGGGTACCGAGTGTATTATGAGGGGGTTAATCCTCGTTTCTCCTCGGAAGAGCCGGACCTGGGGCCACCGCTCACAATTAACTTCATGGTCCAGTGGTTTGCTTTTCAACCACGAATGCCAATCAGTTGACCACGAGTTCCAGTGTCCACCGTCTAATTTGCCATTTTAACTAGAGGTCACGTGGTTTCCTGAACGGGGGACGTGCCCTCAGTAATGCACTGATGTTATCTTGATTCGATCTTAATTCGGGCGGCTGAGTGTTTACCGCTGGTGCATGCTGACTATGACAGATTAATTCGTTTAGGAATTACAATCTCCTAGTCTATCTAGGTTTGGACAATGCTGGATCAATGGCAGGAAAGGACAAGCACGGATAGGTTGAAGCATCAACAAGGAATTTATTGATAAGGAAAAACTAAAACAGAAGAACTTTTTATTTCTTTGTGGTGAAAATAGGTGAATTAAAATCTATCAAAATAATCTCAAACAAAGAGAATTAAACAGGTATTGATAGAAAAACAGACAAAGAGCAGATGCTTATCACTCTGCCTTACTTAACGATTAAACACGAGACTGGGGTACCCAGCAGATCATTCAGGGGGGAAAGAAATCTGGTCTTGGCATACCAGGGCAGAAGTCGTCGTGCGTCCAATATAATGTCCCAAAATGTGTGAGCGTGTCTTGGTCTGCTGCCAGTGTCCTGCCTTGCCGTGAACCCACCCGCAAACAGGCTCAAACACCAATCGACATCATGTCATCACCCCCAGGAACCAGGTACGCCAAGAGCAGGTACCGGGCAGAACCAGCAGGAACGGTCCAACCGTTACCCACCGCCAGGAGCTATCAGGAGCCGTAACCAACGGACAGCTGTAAGAAGCTGTAAGGTGCTGTCACCAACTCACCAACTGACTGATGCTGTAAGGAACCATCACCCAGCTCTCACAAACTGTCAGGAAAGCGGTCCTCCTGCCCGTTCTATAGGTGACCAGTGTGGGCGGAGCCGCAAGCAGACTTCAGCCAAATCCACCTTGCCTATTGGTGCATTTCTGCACATGACTTCCAACCGTCAATTTCGCGATCATTCATCCTCGTTCAGCCCGACACGAACAAGAGCCATAAGAACAAGAGCCAGCATCCATAGAGCTGCCAAATGGGGCATCAAACGTCGATGGAAAAAAGGTGGATGTCAACGTCGGTGAAAGAGAGGTGGGTGTCGAATGTCGATGAAAAATAGGTGGGTGAGGTAAATGATCCACAGCCGTATTTGACCGTCAGAAAAACCGTTCAGGAAAAGCCTGCGGTGTGCTTAATCAAATGTCCTGTAAGTCCAAAGTGTAAAATATATCAACCACCTCCAAGCCAATGTGTCCCGATCTAAAGAGGGTAGACGAGCCTCCTTTGGGCTAATGGCTATCTCTCGCGTACATGAACGTGTCGTAAAGAGAAAAAGGCCATTCCATAAGAACGAGAATCTGTTCTATACCCTTCTCCAATGCATCAAAGTTCAAATTTCACCAGACAAGGGAATGAGTCTATCCTAGACATGCATTTATGGAAATAACTGTTTGAGGACCTGAATGTTGTATGCATTAGTTGGATCTGATTTTGAAATCCATAACGAATATATATATATATATATATATATATATATATATATATATATATATATATATATATATATATATAATGTTGTGGGGGTAGATGGAGGAATTTAATCGTGAAGTTAGGATTGAATCGAGTTGTTTGGTCCGTGGACGTGTAGGAGACATCCCGATGTAATTAAGTAGGGAAACTGTGAGCTTTAGTGTTACGTGTCACCACACGGGGGTGGTGCGGTGTTAATTAGATGGAGAGTAAGAATAAGTTGCCCCCTTGTAACGTATTCCTACATTTTTTCATTTATAAGCAGGCAGCAGCCCTGCCTTCCCGGGTTCCGTGTGAGCAGGCTACGTCCTGGAGGCAGCGGATTGATAGGTGTCACATGAGACGCATGAATAGGAAGAGGAAAAGGGTGTGGGAGGCAGCAGATCAAATAGGATGGAGAGTGAAGAGGGAGAGGAGGATCGGTTGTGTGTGGAGTGAGGGGCGCATGCGGTCGAGAGAGAACTTAGTTAGGAGATTGCTGTACAAATAGGGCTTTACGGCTGGCTTTCCTTTGATGAGTGAAGACGACGACACTATTGTTGTATTTGTGTTGAGGCAATTTGGCTCGCAGAGTGAAGCAAGATGCTGGCCTTTGGCTCTTGGTGGGGTCATGATGAACGGACCCCGAGCCTGGTGTATAATGTCAAATAGTGGGTTGTTAAGGACCATCGATGCACGAAGAGGCTGCACGGGGTCTCTGAGCATTGGTGTTCAATACCACTCACAATTTGCCTGACGTATGTTTGTCCCACTGCGAGGGAGTGATTTGGCTCCATTCTGCGCACGTCGACACGTGCAAATAGAAGCGCCGCGATTCCAAGTTCCACAAAGACCATCTCTGGGCCAAGCTAAGTACCAGAGTAAAGGAGGGTTTTTTTTTTTTTGGATCCCTTTGTCTGTATTTAAGTGCCTTTGTCTTTGTTGGTGGGATACAAAACAAAAAGGTTTAAGCCTGGTGGAGGTGTGCACTCTTCCAAGTGCTGTTCTAGTTGAAAATGCTCTAAAAGGGGTTAGTTATACCATTGTTTAAAAGCAGATGTATTCCTAACAGCATTGTTTTTTCTGCGTGAACGGTATATGAGGGCTTCCTTAAGGTATCGGTAATACCTCTAATAATACAGATGGTAAACATATTATTATATAAATTAAAATAATAATTCTTTAAATATTATAACATCAATAAGTATGAACAAAAACTTAAAATATGGACAACATCAATAAAAAGAAGAATTGCCGTCTCTCCTCCTGCTCATACTCCTTTGACATGGAAGTGGTGGAAGGAGGCTCATCCTGCTGTAAAACGAAAGTGGAGTAAACAGCGCTGATTGGCTCTGAGCGTGTGCACTGTGCATGCACTAAAAACAGTGGCAGGGGGTGTGTTTACTTGGCTATCTCTGTGTGTTGTGAATTTATTTTCATAAAACTCCAAGACAAAGAGCTCGAACTAATCATCGTTTTACGGGGCCACATTAATCGAGCTATTACTGCATGTGTGTGGATATATATATATATATATATATATATATATATATATATATATATATATATATATATATATATATGTATATGTATATATATATATATATGTAATGTTATAGAACCGTGGTTCAGGGCTACCACGTGGGGTGGTTCCCTGGGCATATTTTCGTGATCTCCGACCCTAAGGCCAGCAACCACAGATAACTCCGCGATCCAATTGGCTGCAGATCTTACACAGCCGCATGAATTGGACTACCGGCCGAGGAGGGTTACGCTTTGAGGTTTCCGTAATACTTTTCTGTTGACATGGCAACCTAAATGGAGGCCATGCCCTTGGCACCACACCTGGTGATCTTTTGCCGAGCGGAACAGATAGGTGCAGCACCGACTCGTCATGTGAGCCAATTAGTGGGGTAGAAAACCTCCCAGGCGAACACTAAGTGTGGACTATGCTACATCAGTGAAGAAAAAGATGCTAAGAGCAGATTTATAGGAAGAAACCCTGAAGGTTTATTTACAAGGGTGAGGAAAAGCATGTGGTGCATTTAAAATGGGTTTATTTACTGGCATTCGTATTCGTATAATTTGTATAATTAATGTGGGGTGTGCAGCAAAAGACATCCAATATGGTCTGAAAGTAAAAAGGCAAAAGAGCAGTCCAACAAACACCATTTCTATCTATATTAGCCAATCTTACTTATTTAACAATACAAGGTGCTATCAGTTTCATTCCGTGGAAGGGTAGATAAGGGAGAAAGAAAAGAGAAAGTTTGAGGTGTTGGTGACCTCTGCGCTCACCCGGCACGGGCTGGTGAGTCTGACACTTTCCTGTGCTGGGGAAAGGCAAGGGAGAGGGGACTGGGATTTTGGGGTGTTGCTGTGTGGCCGGGTTATTGTTCCGCTGCATCCTGTGTTACTTCACCACCAGAAAGTCCACCCGTAATCAAGCCGAAAAATAAATTTTGAATCCTCCTGAAGTGCTATTTTATATGTTCTGAGTGCGGGGTGAAGCGGGGCCCTGAGCTGGCACGGTGGTGGCTGTTGTCAATCACAGGTGAGTGGTGGAGATGATTGAAGTGGTGCTGTGGTTGGAGAGTGCTTGAAATGGTACTGCGGTGGAAGAGCGATGGTTGAGGCTGAGTGTATGGCCTGTGAGCAAAGTGAGATGATGGTTGTTGATTGTGTGGTGTGGAGGTAATTGTAGTCTTGTGGTTGAAAGTGGTATGGTGATTGAGTTGTGACTTGTGATTTGAACAGAGGTTTGGTGGAAATATGCTAATGAGGTGGTTTGAATGGGGATTTCAATTTAAAGATAGAAACATGGGTAGAAAGTGGGGGGGGGAATCCTAACTAACCCCTGACAATGCATATTCCCTTTGTAGCCCATTAGACACAAGGGAGAGACCTTATCTGTACCAAGTACTAACAAAAGAACTATCTCAGGAACCGCTATATGTTGTGTGCTATTGCCTTGGGGGTTTTGGTTCCCAGAACCACCCCAATATAATGCAGCACTGTGTAAAAGTTTGGGTTATTTTCACTTTTGTTGTGCTATTCCCCATTGATAATTTGTGGGAAGTTAGAAGTGTGCAATAGAGGTCGATAATAATTACATTTCTGTGAAAGTCAATTAAATATCACAGTTACAGGCTTTAAGCATATAAAATCAAGAAGGAAATTAAATTTTTTTTTATTTTTTCTCTCCATATTATATTATCATGTGCTCGTAATATCCAATTACCAGAAAAAAATATGCAGGAAACAGTTTATAGATTTTTGTATTGCAAATAATATATAATTATTGAAGTAATCAACACCAGTTATATTAATGTGAATTACCAGAAATCACAATATAAGTTTCAGTTTAGTGAATATGTGAAATTGGTTTACATCAGCTTGTTCCCTTGCTTGAAAGTCTATAAGTGGGTTCAGAATGATGCCAAAGAAGCAACTTTCAAGAACAGCATGTGAAGATCCAAACTCTGAGAAGAAAGGCACACTATAAAGAAAATTTCAGAAAAGGTGAAGATCAACAATGGTGTGAGGTATACTCTGCAATGCCTGAAAGAAACGGCCTCAGTACAAGACAATAACAAGAAAAAGAGCAATCAGAGATTGCAGACCCTCGTCAGGACTTGTGTTGTGTGGCGTTTGTGTACTGGTGTGTTATGTCTTTTATGAGACAAAATTAGAACGACCGCTTTATAACTGCTGGCAGTGATGACCGGTTCAGCAATTTCAGAGTTTTTTGATGGCTTTTTAAAATAAAAAAAAAACAAAACAATATGGCTGCCGAATCAAGTGACCAATGATGTCATCAAAGAAAATTTGTAGACCATTTTATCCTTGGATGACCTTCAAAAATTGTCATACTGATTGGATGTAGGGTTCTACATATGCAATTATGACGCCATAAAAGACACCTATGATGTCATAAAAAAATCGCACATTCCCCCTGAGGAGTACTTGCTGTGTGCCAAGCTTCAATGTTTTGCTTTGTGCGGTTTCAGAAGTTCAGAGGTCCAAAGTTTTTTATTTTTTTTTTATTTTTTATTTTTTTCCATTTTTCCAACATGGCTGCCACAGCACGTGACCTATGATGTTATTATTATCATTAAAACATTCCACATGAGTCGTCGCACCAATGGTGAAAATTGTCTCAATCCAACAAGCGGTTGTGGAGAAAACCCAAAAAGTTCTGTGCAAACAAACAAATGGACCCAAATGCAATACCCTCTCCTTCAGCAAGGGTTAAAAGGGCCAGGAAGACCCAGAAGACCCTCTCCAAGGCAAGAGGAGTACTTGAAGTTGCTCAGATGAAATGTGAGCAGGCCTGAACATTAACATCTCATCCAGCACTGTGCGCAGAAGGCTGATTGCAGCAGGTCTCTTTGGCGGAGTTGCAGCAACAAATCCACTGCTGAGATCACAGAATATGTTGAAAAGACTGAACTTTGCAGGGGGACATCAAGTTTGAGTGATTGAACAATGGATTGGGTTCTCTGGTCTGATGAATTGATGTTTTGAACTTTTTGGATCTAAGAGACACCAGTTCACATGCCAAAGACCTGAAGAATGTAACAACACAATGTTTGCAGCCTAATGTTAAACATTGGGGAAGCTCTGTGACTGTCTGGGGTTGTAGCTCAGCTTTTAGTGAAGGAAAACTTGTTAAAATCAATGGGATGCTAACAAAAGAGAAGTAAAAGCAGATCTCTCTATCGAGTGCAGCCTGTGGCGGCTGGTTGCATCATTGGTTGGGACGTGGCTATGCCACTGATGCAGTGCCCCCCTTACCAGTACACCGGTGCTCATTTTGCTGACCTCGGAAGGATGACAGGCTGAGTCAACCTCCTAGTGTATTTTAATTCAGCAGCCAACGGGGTTTGAACTGAGAACCCTAGGATCCCAAGTCGCCACCCTAACCACTAAGCCAACACCAGAGTAAAAGCAGATACTGCAGCACCATGCAATTCCTCATGGAAATCGTTTAATCTAAAGAGGATTAAATTCCCAACGAGATCCAAAATATACCTTCAATATAGTAAAACAGAATTTGGAGAACAAGGTTGCAGCTGGTGCACTCCAAGTGCGAGAATGGCCATCCCAGAGTCTGGACATGAGTTGTATCGAGGCCACATGGGATTACCTGGAAATGGAGAAAAAGAGGACCCCAACTAACCATATGGAACTGTGCAATATACTATGTACAGGATATTTGGCACAATATTCCTGTAACAATGCTTCAGTCGTATACAGGAAGCATGGGTAAAATATGGATGGCACTCAGTAAGGCAAAGGGTGGACACACAAAACATTGATTGACGCAATAAAATGACTGTTCTTATTTACTTGAGCAGTTTGTTTCACGCAGAGTTATATAGGCTGTTAATTTACAATAATAAACACATGTGACTTATCACTGATAATTTGATGAATTTACTTTAAAGTTTGAATATCATTGGAATAATCCAAACCTTTGCACAGTTCTGTCTTTCTGGGGTCGCAGTCTCTCAGGTTGGCACGTCCACCAATTTGAATGGATCAAATCTGTGTCCACTTAAAGGCCCAGTCACACCTTGACGTTTTAGCCAGCGATGGCAACGTATTAAAATGTATGTAAAACGCTGGCTTGCGTTGAAGTTTTGATTTTTTTTTTAAAGATTCGGACGTATTCATAGCGACTTGGACTTATGTATAACGCATTAGTAACGGACACAGAACGTTTCGTTGTGTTATAGATAACTTATACCAACGAATGCTGAACCTGTTGTCGGCCTACACAACCTATGCCCAACGATAGTCTAACTTAGGCATAGCGCGTTGCACGCATCGCCGACGATGTCGTGACGTAGCCTATTAAAAGGCTGACGCACAACGATTCGAATCATAACTGCCGTAGAAATGGAAGTGTCAACATCGCGGTCACACCTTGGCGATCTTGCCAGCGTATGCCGACCTAAGAAAAATGTGTCTAAAACATTGGGGCACGTCAAATACGGTATGAGTAAGTTTGGTATACGTGAGTACAACGCTAAAGTACGCTATCATACGTCGTAGTAAGTAGAGTACGTCAAGAAATTTTAAACATGTTCAAAATTTTACGACGTACTTGGCGTATGACACACGTTCCGCATGCGATGGGGATAAGTTGTACACACGATATGCGGACGCTTACACACGTCCACAAAGGCTACGTATAAGCTACTCATAAGTCGAAACACGTCGCGGTAATGTCGTTTTTACGCGAAACTTATTTCTAACTTATGTTTGACGTGCTTTGAACCAATTCTTTACGTAGTCCCAACACACATTGACGTATGTAGACGTATTCCAATGACGTCTTCTGGTCGACAAAAAAATAAATGAACTTGTTTCTAACTTACAACTGCCATATAAAGACGTGTTCCCAGCGATTTTGGGAATTGGTATATAAAAATGGTGTTCATAAAAGGGGAACCCAACAGTGTTTTCGAGTCCTTTTTGAGTCGATGTCCATGTCAGCAGTATCAGTATCAGTATCAGTATTAGTATTAGTAGTAGTTTGTTCATGTTGGCAGTAGTAGGTGAGTGTGAGGGGGAGGGTGTGGGTTATGATGGATCCTCCTTGCGTCCGCGTGTCCACGGGTAGGAGACATCTTTGCACCATTGTTCGAAGTTCTTCGCGGCTAATTTTTTATGGGGCTTTTTCAACAATGAGCTATGGCTTGTTTTTACAATTTAGGTCTATTCATAACAGGTTGGACAAATGCACAATGAACTAATAATGTGCATAGAGCGCTTCGATTACTTATAGATACGGTATACCAACGAATAATTATCGTGTAGCCGGCGTTCACAAACTATGCCCAACGATAGCCTAACTTATCCATATCGTGCGGCAGTTTATCTTTGCCGGTGACGTGGGGTTTGCTATTCATAGGCTGCCACTCAACGATTTAAATGGCTGCATCTCCACTATTGAAAGTAGACGCTTGCGCTCAACAATTGGATTTTTTTTACACTCAACGACTTTTAAACGGTACCACTCAGCTATTTTCATTGTTTACAATGAACGATTTAAATTGCTGTCACTCGCCTTTGTTTTTTGACGCTGGCGCTCGGAAATTTTAATCGTTTCTATTGAACGTGCTAAATCGCTCAAACTCCACTATTGAAAGTAGACGCTTGCGCTCAACAATTGGATTTTTTTTACACTCAACGACTTTTAAACGGTACCACTCAACTATTTTCATTGTTTACAATGAACGATTTAAATTGCTGTCACTCGCCTTTGTTTTTTGCCGCTGGGGTTTGGAAATTTGAAGTGTTTCTTCTGAACGTGTTAAAACGCTCAAACTCGACTATTTTAAATAGACGCTGCCGATGGAAAATTGAAATCATAGCCAAGCTAGACATCGAAGTGTGAACATCCTCGTCATGCCGAAGAAAAGTTTGAAGAATGCTGCAAATAAGTGTCCTGGCCGTGGCCGTGGACGCTGACGCAAGGACGATCAATTATACGGACGTCTTTCAGCCTATGAGTAACTTAAAAGTAACGTCTGTCGACGTGTGGCAACGATCGCGTAACGTGCCAACAACACGTTAATGATAGGTTAGAAATAAGTTTCGGGTATGCTAAACATTACCTCGGCGTGTCTCAACTTATGATTAACTTACAAGTAGCATGTGTTGACGTCTGTCAATGATCGCAGACCGTGCATACAACTTGTGGCCAGCGTAGCGGAACGTGTGAGTCATACGCCGGCATACTTCGTGAAATTTCAAGCATGCAAAAATTTGAGGACAACCGAAAAGTACAACGTTTAAAGCCAGCGTACAACGACGTATGGCAGTGTTTTTCAGCGTGCTCTCAATGTTATCAAAACTTACCCATAACGTATTCAACGTGTGCCAGCGTTTTAGAAAAAATTTCAAAAATCGGCATACGTTGGCTAAAACGTCAAGGTGTGACTGGGCCTTTACCTCTTGATTTTCACATTGACTGGCTGAAGCGAGTCGGGCAGCTGTGCTGAATCTGCTATTCTGAATAGGCCGAGCGATGCTGAAGGGCAGTTGGGTTTTAAATAAATGCACTCAGTCCCAATTTACTCACATGCCGGTTTATCGTGCCAAACATTAATATGCGCTAGGATTCTCATCAACACGAGGCTTTACTGACAATAAATCAGGGCGGGGGAGAGGGGAAAAGAGCATGGCCGCGAGTGATCACCAACTGAATCCAATAATATAGAAGGAACCATGACACCAAGGCATCCAAGGCCATCTCCACTCATGGCTCGCAGACTTCCTCTCCTGTCGCAGTCACCGTGTGGCCCTAAATGGAGTTCTTTCATCCCCTCTTCCTGTCCAGGCTGGAGTTCCTCAAGGTAGCGTTCTGGGCCCTGTTCTTTTTCTGGTTTTCATCAATGATCTCTCCGACTCTCTGGAAAATCCTCTTTATCTCTTTGCTGATGACTCCACCCTCTGCCGTACCATCTGTCAACCCTCAGAGACCGGCAAGCAGCAGCTTCTTCGCTCTCTGCAGATCTGGATAAAATCACAAACTGGTCCAACACATGGAACATGTCTTTCAATCCGAACAATTCTCACACTCACTATATCTCTCGGAAAGGACCGTTTAGAAAACCCCCCCATCCACTTTCTCAACAATCCTCTGGAAGAAGTCCTTTCTTTCAAGTTTCTGGGTCTCACTATCTGCCATGACCTTTCCTGGAAAAGCCACATTTCCAACCTTGCCTCCAAAGCCAGTCGCCTCCGTTGTGCAAAATCCTCCATCGTGCAAAGTCCTTCCTCAGCCCACCTGAGCTCCTGACCACTTAAAAATATTTCGTCCACAACCTAATGGAGTACTGCTCTCCCCTCTGAGCTGGTGCTCCTGCCTCCCACCTTTCTCGGCTTCACGCTGTGGAAGCCAAGGCATTTCGGATCATTGGCATCACCCGCGATGAGGCTGAGTCTTTGGGCCTCTCACTCTCTCACAGCAAGCTGGTCGGTGGTCTTTCTGTCTTCTGCCATCTCCCCTCTAGCCTCGCCCCCCCTGCTCTCTCTGCGATTTGTCCCCACTATATTTCTTCAGGGCGCTCAAGGTCCGCCAACAACCGCCTTCTGGTAAAACTACCAAAATCACGAATCGCTGCTCACCTTCACTCTTTCATTCTTCTTTTTTTCCCACCTTTGGAATAAACTCCCTCACTCTATTCATTCCCATTCTTCCCCTCAGGCCTTCAAAACAGCTGTTCACCACCACCTCTTATCATCCCCCATCCAAATCCTCGATCTTTTCTACCCCCGATAATCCACCCAAGTCCACCTCCCTCAAATTCCCTGCTTTTCTTCCTGAAAGTCCCTGTAATGTCCATCTTGTATTCCCAATGTTCCCCACCCCATCCGTCTCTTCCACAGATCTCCTGTCTCTGTTCCCCACTGTTTTGTCCTTCCGATTCCCACCCTTCTTGCCTCATGCCCGCTTTGCTGTGCGTTGTGTGTTAGCTTTCATACGAGCCTCGACAAGGTATACAGAATTTTTTTTTTTAAAAAGCCTCTATCAGTGAAGCCTTACTCACTCATATGGGTGAAATGACAGGGACATGGAGAGAGATAGAGTAGAGATGGGACAGGACAGGACACAAAATATCATGTGAGTGGACTTCACTTGCATGTGGTGTGGCTGGTGCGTGGCTCCCATCCGTGCGTGGCTTGAAAGGCTTGTTTGTTCACCTCCCAGCCCGGATCACCACAGTGTACCAGGAAGAGCAGGACGGAAGGAACTGCCAGTGAAAGAGCATGCATCCACCGCCAACCAGGACTGCCCAAAGTGAGTGGAGGGGACGATCAATGCCCCAGAGATGACGATCACGAGGAGCAAAATGAGCTTGGAGCAGAGAGAGAGAGAGAGAGAGAGAGAGAGAGAGAGATAGAGAGAGATAGAGAGAGATAGAGAGAGATAGAGAGAGATAGAGAGAGATAGAGAGAGATAGAGAGAGATAGAGAGAGATAGAGAGAGATATATATATATATATATATATATATATAGAGAGATATATAGAGAGATATATATAAATATATATATAGAGAGATATATAGAGAGATATATATATATATATATATATATATATATATATATATAGAGAGATAGAGAGATAGAGAGATATATATATATATATATATATATATATATATATATAGAGAGATAGAGAGAGAGAGAGAGAGAGAGAGATATATATAGATATAGATATAGATATAGATATAGATATAGATATAGAGATAGAGATAGATATAGATATAGATATAGATATAGAGAGATTTTGTGCTTGCAGCAGCCTGTTATAATCTCTGATCGTGAAAGGGGCGGGGCGTTTCCACCCACCTGACACGCGCTCGTTGGTTGCTCTCGAGGAAGGGTTACCACCACCTCTCCGTGGCCCTGTGGTTCTCCACCATCAGCCCCTACACATGCCACATGGACGCACCTGGCTTTATCTGGTACCACGAGCACATACCTGTCATTGCTGTCTCTGGGCCACATGGAGGCATGTGAATGCAACATGGACGCAGTCACGTGAAATTTCGGTGCTGTTAAGAGAAGGAAAATTCTTTATGACAAATCACAAAGGTATGGGAGCTCTAACATGGACCTTTTGGGAAGAGAGATGAGGGAGCTCCCTAAAACAAACTCGACCCTGCCTTGTCATACACATATTACATATGCTTTTTTTTTTTAACATACACCATTGAAATAACTCGAATAATCGATTCCCAATTAACCCCTAAGCCATATCCATAACAATCCCATAAATCTATGATAATACCCTTATTCTGTTTTTCTCTCTCTGTCCAACAATTTTCTCTTAATCTACTCAACCAGGAACCATAAAACTTCTCTCATTATAAACGTCTTTGTCTGAGGAATTCCAGGTGTGTATGATATTTGGCATTGTGAATGACTTTGTTGGTTTTTGTTTATATTTTTTAATCATTTATCATCAGGTTAGTTAGGGTCGTCATGGCAATGTGTGATGGCTCAAAAACCTCTGTGAGGATAAATGGGGTGCAGAGTGAGGATTTTGAAGTGAAATGGGTGTTCATCAGAGTTCAGTCTTGAGTCAAATCCTGTTCATCATGGTTCTTGAGGCTATATCACAGGAATTTAGAGGAGGCTCACCTTGGGAACTCCTGTATGCTGATGACTTGGTTCTGATAGCCGACAGTGTGCAAGAGGTAAGAGGTAAATATACAGTATGGAGGCCAGAGGACTGAAAGTGAATACAGCGAAAACGAAAGTACTGATTGGTGGTTGAGGAAAAGGAAGTGTGGAAAAAAAAATGGGGAGGTGGCCCTGCGCTGTCTGTAGAAAAGGTGTAGGTAGCAATTCAATATTTTGTAAATCCTGCAACTGCTGGGTACACAAGAGGTGTAGTGGCATCAGGGGTAGTCTGCAGGTGGTTCCTGACTTCAAATGTGCTGTTGGCGCAGGTAAACAAGTGATTCCAGTTAGAGCGGGAAGGTTGGTTTATGGCGATATATCTCTGGAATGTGTAGATAAATTATATTACCTTGGTGATATGATTAGTGCAGGTGGTGGTGTGGAGGCAGCAGTGAATGCAAGAATTGGAATTGGCTGGAGGAAGTTTAGGGAGTTGTTACCCCTATTCACATCAAGTGAGACCTCTCTCCGATTAAAGGGAAAACTTTATGCAGCTTGCGTTAGAAGTGTGATGTTGTATGGCAGTGAAACATGGGTGATCAAAAAGGAGAATGAACGGAGGTGTGAACGAAATGAAATGAGAATGGTGAGGTGGATGTGTGATGTGACACTGAAGGATAGGAAACCAAATGTAGAATTAAGAGATAGGTTAGGTATAGAAAGCATGAGAGAGGTTATGTGTATGGGGAAGGTTGATATAGTTCGGACATGTGGATAGGATGTGGGCGAGTAGTTGTGTGAAGATGTGTATAAATATGAATGGGAATGGAAGGAGAACGAGGGGCTGTCCAAGGAAAACATGGGATGTGTTGCTGAGAGATGATCTTAGAGTCAAAGGCCAAACAAATGGGTTAGCAAGGGGTCGTGCAGCCATTCGGTGAACCACAGCATACACATGCAAGAATGGTCGTAAAACAATGATTATGATTTAGCTTCCTTAACTGATATTTTTGCGTGCGTGCGTGCACGCACATGTGGCCTGGTAGGATTGTCAAGAGGTATGCACACTCACCTCGAAGCTGTCTAGCATGGGTTTGATTCTTGGCCCAGCTATAAACTGCTGAGCACGCGAGCACGCACGCACGCACGCACGCACGCACGCACGCACACACACACACACACACACACACACACACACACACACACACACACACACTTTCCTTTTGGGGGCAGGGATTTTTTTTTTGTGCCTTTGACTTGAACCTGCGTACTCCCAGCAGGTATGCAAAATTTGCTGGAGATTAAGGGGTGTGGCATTGTATAGAAATGGTTAAGGGGTGTGGCATTGTATAGAAATCAAAGAAAAGGTCATGCATACATGCATTCATCCATGCATTCATACATGCATGCATACATGCATTCATACATTCATACATGCATCCATGCATGCATCCATACATTCATACATGCATCCATACATTCATCCATGCATCCATGCATGCATCCATACATTCATACATGCATCCATACATTCATACATGCATCCATGCATCCATACATTCATACATGCATCCATGCATTCATACATGCATCCATACATTCATACATGCATCCATACATTCATACATTCATGTATGCATGCATTCATACATGCACACATTCATACATGCATACATACATTCCTCCATGCATTCATTCATACATGCATCCATACATTCATACATGCATCCATACATTCATACATGCATCCATACATTCATACATGCATCCATACATTCATACATGCATCCATACATTCATACATGCATCCATACATTCATACATTCATACATGCATTCATACATACATGTATGCATACATTCATACATGCACACATTCATACATGCATACATACATTCCTCCATGCATTCATTCATACATTCATACATGCATTCATACATACACACATGCTCTACAGGTCAGAAGTTTTAGAACACCCTCATTTTTCCAGTTTTTACTGAAATTTAAGCAGTTTAATGTTTCAATGTCTCTGAAATTAAAGCAGAGAACAAATAAATAATTGCAGATAAAAAATAAATCATGGAATCGTTTTGATGAACAAAATTTAATCTAAACTTTTGACTCATCAAAGTAGCCACCTTTTGCAGATATAATAGCCAAACATACTCGTGGCATTCTTTCTACGATGGAAATCAAATATTGTTCGAAACTTCTTCCCAACACTGTTGCAGAAGTTCCCACAAATGTGTTATACTTGTAGGTTGCTTTGCTTTCACCCTTCTGTCCAGTTCATCCCAAACCAGCTCGATGGAGTTGAAGCCTGGAGACTGTGCTTGGCCATTTCATGATTTGAAGCCTACCGTCTTGTTATTTTCTTCTAAGGTAGTTCTAACATAGCCTGGAGATATGTTTTGGGTCATTATCTTGCTGTAGGATGAACCCCTGACCAACTCGGCATTGACCAGAGGGTATTGCATGGTGCTGCAAAATGCTGTGGTAGCCCTTTTGGTTCAGGGTGCCAGTCACTCTGTGCAATTTGCCGACTCTGGGTCCAGCAATAGAGCCCCAGATCATCACGCTTCCTCCTCCATGTTTGACAGTTGGTGTCGCACACTGAGGAACCATCCTTTCGTCTACTTGACGCTGTACAAAAACCCTGTGTGATGATCCGAAGATTTCAAATTTTGATTCATCGATCCATAAGACCTTCCAGTTTTCAGTCGTCCATTGGCAGTGCTTCATGGCCCAGGCAAGCCTCTTTTTCTTATTTTGCCATCTCAGCAATGGCTTTCTTACAGCCACTCGACCTGTCAAACCTGCAGCTCGAAGTCTTCTCTTCACAGTTGAAACTGAGACTTCCTTACTTCGACCAGTGTTAAGCTGTGCTTGAAGCTGCTGCTTGTGAACTGCCTATCACGCAAGCTGTTGACTCAGAAACTTGTCTTCTAATTGTATTGTGGCTTTGGGTCTGCCAGACCTCTTCCTGTTGGAGTTTCCTCCAGTTTCCAAGTGCCTTTTGATGGTGTAGGAAACTGACCTCCCTGACACCTTGGCTTCTTTGCAATTTCTCAAAAGGAAAGAACTACACTTTTAAGGGTCATCCTGGTCTGTCTGTCTTCCTTTGTTAATTGTCTTTTTCTCACCATTATGACAGCAATATACTACTTCCTGCAGTGCAATATTGTCCAAATAACGCTTCAGAGGGTGTAGCAACACAGTCTGTTCCAACACTGCTTTTATGCAGACAGAGGGTTTGTAACTAATCAACAAAAGTTGGGACACCTGTTGGAATTGTTTGCACCAACTTTCAAGGCTTAATTTACTTCCATTGTTCCAGAACAGCTGCAGTTGCTAACCAATTACTTGTTCCCTGAAAAGGGCCTTTTTTAACAACTCTGAAATTTACATTATTTTTCAGTTTTTGGTAACCTAAACTTCTTTTTATTTTTAACCTCTGGCAGTTTACTGCTTAGCTTTGTACCATTTCAGGTTATTCACTGGACTTGAACTGTTTAAATTTCAGTAAAAACTGAAAAATGGGGGTGTTCTAAAACTTTAGACTGGTAGAGTTCATACATGCCTTCATACATGCGTCCATACATGCCTTCATACATGCGTTCATACATGCCTTCATACATGCATTCATGCCTTCATTCATACATGCATACATGCATTCATACCTGCATTCATACTCACGCATGCATTCATACATACATTCATACACTCACACATACATTCATTCATACATACATTCATATATATATTGTTGCGAATTCGCGCCCGCCGGCGTGCGAGCGGCCACGTAACTCGAATCGCGGAACGTCGCCCACCGGACAGACAATTCCGTCGTGACCCTCTCGGACTAACGCCGGGAACTAGTCACGGGTGGGCCTTTCGGTCTCACCACGATCGTGCCAATCGGCCCCCCGCGTGGGATAGGGTTGTTCGCCAAATTCGACCTACCTAAGTACCCACACGGAGGGTAGACCGGGCGATCGCACCTCGCCGCAGGTTGACTTCGGACACGGGCCACTTTAAGCGACCCGTTCCGTACTATCGGGATAACCGAGCGGTGTTATCGTCAAGCTCGACGGTTCCGATTAATTATTGGGCGTATTTAGCCCACGACCAACCCTTTACGTGAAGTAAGATGGAGATTCAATTAAAGAAAAGACGAAGCGAAACGGGAAAAACAGTTCAACATAATTCACATTTATTCCGTGGCAAACGGAAAGCACACATATACAATTACAACAATTATGCACCAAAAGCAAATACAACAAAAGAAACACAATGCAGATCTACTACCGACTACGCGAGCACACGGCAACACTTACACAGTTTTACTTTACAGACGGCGCCGACAACACATATACTCCAAAGCAAAAGAAAAAGGGCCACCCTCTACGATCAGGGGGCAAACGAGCATGGGGCCGAAACCGCGTGGAGCCTACCCGTCTTATGATGAGCCGCAAAATGGCGGCGGTGCCCCGACTCCGTGCTCCTCCGTGGGTTTCGTTGGCACTGCTTGGAATGGGGTGGGAATGGGGCCCCCTTTTCACACTATCTCAGCGCGGGGGGAAACAGGGGGGGTTGTTGATGCTCTGGGGAAAGAGGATAGCTGGCTTGCTTGGGTCCTGCGACGAGCGACTCCACTGCGCCCTCGACCGCGTTCCCGGCTTCTCCTCTCTGCAGCTCCCCGACAGACTCCGAACCCCGACAGACCGACTCTCCTCCAGACCCGTCTTGACTGCTGCTGCCACACTTCGCCGCCGCCACAACTCACCCGAGCCCGAAACAGAAACTCCTTCACAAATTCGCCCCGCGCTCGGCGCTTTATAGTGCAACAGGAGAAGCCATATGCAGATTTTCGGATCAGGATGGGCTCGGGGACGGAGCCACGCTCGCCCATTGGACGGAGGAAAAGTGGGCGTGAATCATTCCTGATCCTCGAATTTGCATATACGATTCTACTCCGACGCGCCTGGAGGCGGGGCCAAATCGCCCCGCGCTTAATGATTGGACGGATCGGAAGTGGGCGTGCAACATTCCTGATCCGACTTTTCCTCGGAAAGGCCGCTTTTTGCACCCGCTGCTCGGCGCGCGCCCCGCACGAGGCCAGGACAGCCTGACGCTCGGCATTCACAAGCGGCGCGGGAATGGCCGCAGAAGGAGAGGTGAAGGTGGTGGAGGGGTCTAAAGTAACGGTCCCTGGCCACGGTGACGCTTGGAATGGTGGTGATGCGATGGTTGCGAGAGCTGGTTGTGAAGGTAAAGGACGTGGCTGTTGGCGTTGTTGTTGTTGTGAAGCGGCGTTGCGGTTGGTGGTTGTTGTGTGATGGCGGTTGAGACGTGGTTGGTTCAAAATAAAGATAGAACAGAAAAACGGCTATCTTAAAGGGTCGCAGCCCGAATGAATGACATTTATTCCCTCTAAACAACGGGTTTCGGCTAACTACACATATACTTACAGAGATATCTCACCTACGGGACCTGAATGGTGGTTTGCGAATTTCCCAAACCACAACAATATATACATACATATACACATCTTCACCCCATAGCTGTACTTAGTAATACCACAAATTGAGTCCTATCATTGCGTTTAATGTTGGTGTGTGGGGCAGTGTGTTTGAGATTGAAATATTTTGGTTTTTGGGGGAAGGGTGGTTTGGATGAGTTTACACATTCTGTCTCTGCTTGCTGCTTTCTGCATTCCTCCACAACTTTATCCTGACAAGCCAAGTTCAAAGTCCATTCTTGCAGCACAGGCACTGGTTTATGGGTTATACTTTGATTTAAACGTGACATTTGGAGTTTATGAATGGATTGTGTTGTTTCAGTTCAGATGAATGCAGCAGTAGCAAAATGGACTTTTGATTGGTATTATGCACCAGAACCTGTGAAACATTTTAAAATGTAGTATGAGCATTTTGTTATGGTCTAATTCGTCGACTGCCTGGACCTGCAATCATTTTTCCATTGTGCCCTTGTGTTGTGACTTGATGTTCTTTAATACGATTTTTTTTTCCCCAATTATTTGATGAATGTAAATAAATAAGAATAAAATGGCAACAAAGCATCATTCTTTGTTTGGACAGTTGGATGATATGAATGGTCATTGATTAAACCGTAGATCGGAATTTGTTCATTTTATTTTTTGGATAGCGTGGTTTGCAGAGTTTTGTCTTTCTTCATATTATGATCGTGCACATTAAAAAAAAAAAGATTTGTCATTTTGAACATTTGTTTTGATTTATGAAATGTTTCACTTTGAATCCAGTCTTGGGAAATGTTTGTGCTGCTTTTCTGTCGCCACTATTAGGCTATCCCTAGACCATTCCTGCGGCTCTGTTTCCCTGTTGGGGAATGACTGAGCAAATTACAGATGTTTGCCCCTGAAGAAAAGCCCACTTCGTGGGACAATGATGGATGCCATCACACGTAAGTGAATATCTTGCAAGCTGGTATACCAGACTGGTTGATTTGTATTTGCCTTTTGGCAACCATGTTTCTATTTTTTTTTTTTTCCTGGCTGACATTTTGGGAGGGGATGAAACATTCAGCAGCACTGAGCATTTCACAATGCAGAGCCACACTTGGGTTTATAGATGAGATTAGATCTGAGAATTAATGATCAGAATTTAAGATAAGCCTGGTGTTGGCTTTAAACGGTGAAAGTGGCTGGCTTAAAATCTTAAGGTCTTGAGTTTGAGCCCCTGTCGTGCCGTTGAAATAATACGAGGTAGGTTGATTTAGCCTGTCACACTTCTGAGGTTGGTAAAAGGGGCACTGCATCAACGGCACAGCTGTGCTTCGAGAAAAAAAAATGCAATCGGTAGCCACAGGCTGCATATAAGAAACCAGTAATAAAGATGACACACACACACACACACACACACACACACACACACACACACACACACACACACACACACACACACACACACACACCACACACACACACACACACACACACACACACACACACACCTTTGATTACAATAGCCTGCCCCATCCCTTCGGAAACTGCGAAGGCTAGTTACTGTGTATGTATGTATGTATGCATCTCTTGCCAGAATACTTTAAACTACATCAAAAAGAATCTTGATGATTATTACTGTTTGGCAATGATTATTCATTTTATAATCATAGTAAAATCATCTTTACAACCGCGTTTTACATAGCATTACAATTATTTATTAAGTATTTAAATAATGGGTATTGCGGTAAATTGTACATCTGAACCAATAATGAAAGTTGAAAACGTTAAAAAAAATTTTTTTTAATTACTCATTCCAGTATATTGTTATCAATGAACAATATTCTGATAATTTGGAGTCAACAAACTTAAATTGGCAATTGCTGGGCCTGTTTTACCTCTTGTTATTGGTTATAGTACTCCTCTATGGTAAAGAATGGAATATCCAAGGGAGGATAAAAATGTTTTTTAAAAACACATGGTAGTGGGTCGAATATTTCAAATTTAACTTGGCATTAAATAATCTTGCATGGCTATGTGCCGAGATTGATGTATGTAGAATTAATCCCATGTTGTATGTGAAACAAAATTAGGAAGCTGCCACATCAAGAAAAAGTTTTGTTTACCCTTCAAGTAATTGGGAGATTCAGTGGACTATATAGGTGTGTGTGTGTGTGTGTATACACACCGACACGCACATCCTATACTCAGAGCACAGAGGGTGCACACTGCACACACATACATCCTATACTCAGAGATTATGATAAAGAATCATTCAGTTTTTAAAAGAATAATAATAATAAATAAATAAAGTTTCTCACTGCAAGTTGCTTTGGCTGGTCATTGAAAAGTCGTGTGACAATTAAAACTAGAAGGGCACTCGGTAGAGCACATACCTCCACCATGTAATGCTTGATCCACGAGAACATATCGGGCCCATTACATTTTTGAAATGCCATGCAAAATGCAGTACTATATAGTTTTTGGCCCGATCTCTCAATGGTGAAGAATCACTTTAAGAATTACATAATTCTCGTATCCAGATCGGGATTGAGATCTTCACCAAAATCTAATCAATTCGTCCATGCCACACACCCAATCTGTCCACCAAGTTTCATCTGACTCCGTCCACAACTTTTTGAGATAGCGTGCTATATATTGCTTTAGCCCGATCTCTCAATGGTGAAGAATTGCTTTAAAAATTCTAGCAGTCGGATCCGGATCTGGATCTTCACCAAAATCGAATCGGCTCATCCTTGTCACACACCGAACCTGTCCAAAAAATTTCATCTAGATCCGTTCACAACTTTTTGAGATCCTGTACGCAGACAGACAGAAAGGGGTGAAAACATAACCTCCTTCACCTTCGTTGGCAGAGGTAAATATCTGTTGATGTTGAAAATATAACTTCAAGTATACCGTAGTAAATGTGTTTTACAAAATTCCCATCTTCTATTGTTTATTATTTTTGTACCCAAAGTCAGGTCTCTGAAAGTATTAGAATGCAGTGGAAAGCAGGGAAACACACCAACAACAGGATAGGAGGGAAACATTGAGGATGGTTGGTTGGGAAGTGAAGGGGTGAAAAAGCTTAATAAAAGATAAAAACACAGCAAGAAGGGGGCTGAAAGAACAGGAAAGGAAAACTGCTGAAAAAGCAGCATTGGAACAAAATAAAACAAAACCCGGAAAGGTGAGTGGAAGGAGAGAGTAAATAACAATAACCTGCAAACATGGTAAGAGGTAGGTGTGGTAAGGGTTAATTAGGGTAGAAAAGATCATGGGTACAGATGGTGGATGACCTGAAATGGTGGTGAGCAGCTCTCTTGAAGCACTTGGGGGAAGAATTATATTGAACAGACTGAGGAAGTTTGTTCCACAAGTGAGATGAAACGAGGACCGAATGAATGGAAGTGAGCAGTGAGCCTGGATTTTTGGGAGTGTTACGAGCAGACTGTGCGTACCCTGCAGAAACCTGGTGGGGTGAGGAAATGGGGGAGGGAGGGCTACATTACAAGAGTACAGATCACAGAGGGCAGAGGATGCTAGATAAGAAAGGATGTGGTCGAAGGCAGGCCACCACCCTGATTGCTATATGGGAGGAAGGGAGTGGGGGTGGGGGGAGGGGGTGAAGACTGATGGGGTGTGTTGGGGAGAATGGGCAGGTGGTGCAAGACCGGAAAGTAGGCGGTCGAAGACAGAGAGACCACTGACCTGTCTGAAATGTGAAAGTAATAGGCCCAGAGACTCGACTTCATCTTGGGTGATACAAATTATTTTGAAGGCCTTGGTTTACATGGCGTGAAGGTGAGCAAGATATAATGCAGGGGTGCCAGCCCAAAGGAAAGTTCAGTACTCCATCGAGATGTAGATGAAGGCTTTGTAAGTAGATAAAAGTTTAGATGTGCCAAGGAAAGACTGCACGATGGAGGACGGGAGGATTCCCAGTCGGCGGCTAGCTTTGGAGGGCAACTCCCCAAGAAGGATCATGGCTGATGGTGAAGCCCAAAAGTTTGAGTGACTGAATTTATTCAAGAGTTTTGTTGAGGAAGTATATGGGAGGGTTCACCACATGGTTCATTTGGGGAGGGACAGTGAGAGTGAGAGATTTGTCGGGATTGAGGGACCACTGCATATAATTGGAAGTAAGTTAATGGGTACGTAGTTTGAGTATCTTTATTTCTTTTGGGTTTTTTTTTTTTTTGCCACAGAGAGCACGTCCTTACCAAATGTTTGCTTTACACGTTAAAGAAAATTCAATTGCATGTCCTCTGCCTTGCCATCCTGTGGGTGATGGGCCTGAGTCCTGTTGACTCTATTACATCAGATGTGGGATGCAGGTTGTATGAAAGAAGGTAGCAAATGCTGTGCAGCAAGCTCAAAATAGCTCTGAGAATTTGAACATTGTTAATCACGATTTATCAGTGTCCTTCGAGGATATTGAATTTTTTTTTCTTTATACAGAGAGTGGTGGGTTGATAGACTGACAGTGGTGAACAGGCAAACAAAAAAACACATTTCAGTATGAGAAGGGGAATGTCATGGGTGAAAAAGGGTTTGGGGTTAATGAGAGAAAGATAGTGGGTGTTGGAGGAATGATGAAGTGGCGATTTCCAACAGTCTTGGAAAAATGGGGGAAGAGCACAAATGACCGACAAATGGAGTCTGTTCCACAGATGAGAGAACGGTAGGATGATGATGTTGGGGACAATACAGCTTTAAGCTTCTCTTACCCTGAGGGAGAGTCCTCTGTGGAAGTCCCAAATGATTATTATGGGGTGATCCATACAATCGTATGATCTTGGCCTGAATCCCAGGCGAATTTCAAATGCGTTGATAAAATTTCCTTTAAAGAAGAAATTTTGTTTTTGGTATTTTCAACTTGACTTAATTACAGGAAATAGTTTTGATTGTTCGGAAGCAGATAATTCCACAAAATTATCCCATTCATCTGGATTCGAGGGGATGTCCATTGTGTATCAATCCCCCATGCATAATTTGGGGAAACAGATAGGATCTCAACAACTTCTGCTTTATCCTGGGCTTCTGAACTTGCCTTCCTCATTGTCTCACAGACTACATGATTTGCCTTCCCCCCTCCTCACTGGACCCCCCCCCATCGCCAAAGAAAGAGATAACTTAAATGCTCCAGCAAACGCAGTGCAGTGGGGTGATATTGTACACACTGATGACTGATACAATGCACAAGAAAATGAATTACTTGGTTGACATCACTTGGGAACATCTTGTTAGAGGGACAAATGACACGACGACCTTTGGTTGATTCATAAATACTGATCACTCTTAATCGAGCCTCTATCTGATCGTTTTGGTGCATGTGTTTATATACAGCTGCCATGCACTCTGCAATTTTTAATCTTTCACTCTTATTACAGCATTTGTAAATGGTCACACTTTCTCATTTCTTTATTTCCTTGCAGTCTTCACTAGAATGGTCATAAGTTGATGTTGTTTCCTTTGCCACAGTTCTGCAGTACTTTTAGCAGCTGGAGGGACTGGGGTGACTGACATTCCTTTCTGCCGCATTTGCCATGAGGGCCCTGGACCGACAGCTGAAATGCTATCTCCATGCGAATGCACGGGGACACTGGGTTCAGTGCATCGGGCTTGCCTTGAACATTGGCTCGCTGCTTCAAACACCAGTTCGTGTGAGCTGTGCCACTTTCAGTTTGTGGTCGAGCGCAAACCTCAGCCCTTTTCACAGGTTTGCTACATACTTTGATTTTATTTTTTGAGATGTTTTTAGTTCTTTGGCTTTCAGCAAGCTTTCTTGTTACCCTTACCAGAGGATAGGGTATTGCATTTGGGTTATTTTTTTAACTTGTGAAAATCGAAGATTTTTCAAGACCCTGCTTATCGCGGATTTACTATTTGCGGAGTCCACGTATTCACGGTTCATAAAATGCCACCTGCTTATACATTCACGGCTCTGTGCTTCACGTATTCATGGTTTTGCGGGTGTATTGTTTTGTTTTGTTTTTGTGTTTTTGAGGGCGTATTCTTTTATTTTCTTTTTTTTTTTTTGATGTTTCCTTATGAATCACGAACCACCGGGAATTGCAAGTTTCCACTTTTTCCCATGACACCCACTTTTTACCAATGAAACAATGCCCCGACAATCACGGATTTGACATTCGCGGCATTTTCCAGGAACCTATCCTCCGCAAACCGCGGGCCCGGCAGTATATTGGTTGGTCGTGTGAATCATTCTGTCAATCGCCTGCAGGTCACAATTTTAAACCGATCTTCATGAAATTTCACCAAATGGTGGAGTTGGTTATAAGCAAGAAGCCTATTGATTTTGAGGTCAAAAGGTCAACATAGGCCAAATTCCTAAAATCCCCAATTTTCATTCGATTGGCTTGAAATTTGAAGAGAATTTGCATATTTGGTCATTGAATTCAACAACCAATTATTTTTGGGGTCAATTTAGGTCAAAGGTCAACAACTTAGGTGCATTTTCTAAAATCCTCAATTTTCATCCGATTGACCTGAAATTTGAACAGGGTTTGCCTATGAGATCACTGAATTCAACCACCAATTATATGAGCTCAAAAGGTCAACGTAGGCCTAATTTCTAAAATAGAGGAGGGCAAAAAACTATATATATATATATATATATATATATATATATATATATATATATATATATATATATATATATATATATATATATATATATATATATTTTGGCCTGCCCGGCGTGCGATCGGCCACGTAACTCAAATCGTGACGCGTCGCCCACGGAACGGACAATTCAGTCGTGACCCTCCTGGAACTACCGCCAGGAGCCAGTCACGGGTGGGGGTTGCCCTCACCACAACCCAGTCAGCATTCTACCCGCATGAAATAGGGTGAATCACCGAATGTCGATATACCTAAGTACCCGCGCGGGTAGCGTACTGAGGAGTTGTACCACGCCGCAGGTCAGCTCCAGACACAAACCGCTTAAGCGGCTCGTTCCGCGCTAAGGGGATAACCGAGCGGAGTTATCGCCGACCTTGACGGTTCAGATAACTTACTGGGTGTCTAAACCCACAACCAATCCCTTCCGTGATGCAAGATGGAACTTTCAAACGAAGGAAAGGACGCAACGAAACGGGTCACAATTTAACAAGCACTTTTCCACACACAGACAAGGCAAGCACGTATTCACAACCATACTGTAAGAATGCACGTATAACAGTCAAAGCAAGAACACAATGCAGAGTTACAACCGAATAAAAAGGCAATTATTTTCAGCACACTTATTCAGGTTTACTTACAAGACTGGCACCACACATACATTTACACAAAAAGCAAAGAAAACAAAAGCCACCCTCATAGGCAAGGAGGCAGACAGGTCCGTGGACCAAATGCGCGTGGAACCTGGATGAGCGGCCAGGTCCACGAGACTGAAGTGGTCTTGCCCACGCCCTCGTGGCGCGATGGCAGGCAAGCTGCAATGTCAGTGTAACGCGCCTGACTCCGTGCCCCTTGCGTGGCCGGTGAGCTCCCTCCGGCGTGCTCCACGCAAGCACGTGTTTCTCGGTCGGCACCACGGTTGCGGTGGGGAACGGACGGGGTTACCGGCGCTATCTCAGCGCAGATGAGGGGAATTGTTGATGCCCGGGATGGGGGGAATTGTTGATGCCCGGGATGGGGAAGGTTCTTGTTGCTCAGGATGGGGAGAGGGGAATGGCTGATGCTGGGTCCCCCCTAGCGGGGCCTCGGGACCGTACTGACTCTGGCGAACCCTCACCCCCCGAGTCTTCCTCCACGTCCCTGCTCCACTCCGCAACTCGCCCCTCGACCTCCACTCCGAGCTCCTCGTCATAACTGATCTCAGGTCCTTTATGGTGGTCTGCGAATTTCCACAGTCGAAACAATATATATATATATATATATATATATATATATATATATATATATATATATATATATATATATATATATATATATATATATCATATCTCAAAAAGTTGTGGATGAGTTTGTTAGGTGACAAAAACAAGCTGATTAGATTTTGGTTTAGATCCAGCCCATCAGTGGGATAAAAAACATAAACTGTTTAGCCTGGAGGAGGTATGCGCTCTACCAAGTGCTGTTATACTTTGTTCTGTTTTGCCAATTGTCACTCTGAGTGATATGTTTTTTTTTTTTTTCATTTGTTTGTCTGTTTGCCCACACATAATGAGTGTAGTATGTCTATTAATTACATACTATTGAAATGTGATTACATCTAACTATGTGGTGTTGTAACATGAGTTTGTCTTAATTATGTGCAATTGTAAATACTATTCCAATGGCACTATTCCAAGATGAGTACATCTATTAATTACGTACTATTGAAATGTGAGTACAGTACGTTTATTATGATATAATATTAGACCGTGTGTCGGTCTAATAATTACATACTATTGAAATGTGAGTTCAGTATGTATATTAATTATATATGAATCATTGGAACGTGAGTAGGTTTATTAATTCCGTAAAATTGAAATGAGGATGTCTATTAGATTGTGAGTTCCTCCATTATTTATGAACCATTAGAACATGAGTGTCCATTAATTACATCCTATTGAAATGTGAGTACGTCTTTTAATTATGTACTTTTGGAACATATATGCATGTCTCTGATATATATATATATATATATATATATATATATATATATATATATATATATATATATATATATATATATATATATATATATATATATATATATATATATATATATATATATATATATATATATATATACTAGCATAACGCGCGCTCTGCGCGACACGTTGGGGTGGGTGTGTTTGAGAAAGGAACTGATGCAGAGTATCAGTAGTAATTTTACTTTAATGCAGTAAGTGGAATACGATTTCACTGTTTCAGAACCATTTTATTTACTTTTTTTTTTGTACCATGCACCTCATATGGTCTTTGAGATAATGTAAGCCGAATATAACGTTACTCGAGTGCAGAACAAAGTCGAAGATAGCGCAACACGAAACCACAAACTCAGAAATAATATACAAGATATATATATATATATATATATATATATATATATATATATATATATATTTCTTCTTCTTCTTCTTTCGGCTGCTCCCGTTCGGGGTCGCCACAGCGGATCATCCGTATGATCCACATGTTTTACGCCGGATGCCCTTCCTGACGCAACCCTGGTCGCCTCTTACGACACAGGGATATGGTACACCTATTTTAACCGGGGTATACACCGGCCCAGTACACTGGTACTCATTTTGCCGACCTCGGAAGGATGACAGGCGGAGTCAACCCCCTGGTGTATTAATTCAGTGGCCCAACGGGGCTTGAACTCAGGACCTTTTGGATCCCAAGCCGCTGCCCTAACCACTGCGCCAACACCAGGTGTGTGTGTGTGTGTGTGTGTGTGTGTGTGTGTGTGTGTGTGTGTGTGTGTGTGTGTGTGTGTGTGTGTGTGTGTGTGTGTGTGTGTGTGTATATATATATATATTGAGCGTGATTATGTCTAATTACGCTTTGGAATGTATTGATTGCGTATAATTGTATTGATTACGTAGCACACAGAAACACCACACAAGTCCTGGCGAGAGTCTGCAATCTCTGCTCTTTCTGGTTGCTTCTATCATTTGACCCTCGCACCAATACACCATTTGAAATCCATGACTTCACCAAATAACCAATCTATAAATTTAAAATACGTTTAGCGTGAGCCTCCATGAGCTAGAACATTGTGATCTGCCAGTTCAGGTCACAAGTAGGGTGTTATTTTGTTTGCTTGTTAATTTTTTGCAGTCTTTAAGAAAAAGGCAACAAGAAGAGAAGAATGTCAGCAATGCAGTACCAACTGGATTGAGTAGAAAATAAAATGAGTATAAATGTGGGGAAGGTTCGAGGTGTGCCTGTGTCTGTCGTTTCACCTTCAAGATGTTATCTTGTCTTTGTTTGCTTTATACAATTGATGTTGAAATTATTTCCAAACAAACAGAATGGTAAAGATGACAAACCTGAGTGATGGAAAGAACGCAGGTACTTTGACGATGGTATTTGGCCCATCTTATTTGTGTCAAATTACTCGACTACTCACCAACTTCACAAAAGAGAAAAACTAAATATTCCCGAGCAAACTTTTTTGTTTCTTCCATTTAGTACGTCCTTGAGATGCATTTTTGTTTCATTCAAATAAAACAAAGGTATATTTTCAGGATGATTTATTTGAATGGTTGTGCTGGCAGGATATCTAAGCATAGTTATGTGCACTCACCTTTGAGCCATCTAGTATGGGTTTGCATCTCAACCCAGCTATCAACTCACCCTTGGCCTCGTGTTTTGCAGGCAAAGTGCGGTCAACAATGTGATTTTTTTTTTTTGATGACACAAGTGCCTCCGTAATGACGTCATAATTGCATACCGTATGTAGAACGCTACATCTGATTAGTATGGAAATTTTTGAGTTATCTTGGGATAAAATGGTCAACAGAAAAATAATTGATGAGATCATTCGGCAGCCATATTGTTTGAAGAATTTGTGTCCACAAAGCTTTAGCAACATGTTAAACTACTTATTTGCTTGCATTGCCACCAGAAACCAAGTTTGAATAAAAGCTTAACTAATTTAGTTTGTCAGTTATATCTATACAAGTCTGCAATGGTCATCAACATCAGTTTACATGAAGTTTATGGATTTAACAAACAAAATATTTATACTTCTGAGGCTTAACAATCTCATGTCCTCGTCTAGTACACTGCATGGTTGGATGCATGTGTGTTGCAGTGTGTGTGGATTCGGGTGTGCAATGTTCTCTCTCAGGTGGAGCTGGTTGTGGCATACCCGCTCCACTGTTCATGTCTACACAAGTGGTATTGCTCCTCGCAGCAGGTTCTTACTCACGAGGGGGTCACAACGTCGTCTTCAGGGGTCATGAGAACTGGTGGTGGCTCATTCGTTCTCAACAGATGACGTCTCTTCCTGTGTAAACTGCTCCCGATGCCGTTGTCAACCCAGTATTATCTCAGGTGCGAATCCACTTTGGTAGCAATGACTGGCTGTCAGGTGTTCTTCCTCTTGATGCGAACAGTGTCACTCAGCTGTAGGTTAGCCAGTGATCTTGCTACTACTACTACTACTACTACTACTACTACTACTACTACTACTACTACTCAGCGGATGCATCTGAGATAGAGTTCACAATGCCATGCCATGAGTCTGTCCATCATCAGTGTCTGCATGTCCGCGATGTCATGTTGGATATCCCTTGCTACACAGTCTATGTAGTCCAGTGGCCTTCTTCCCCTGGTTGGACAAGGCCATCTCAAGCAGATCACGTCAGATATAATTTGGTATTTGGCGTGGAAACGGTGACCAGCAAAACATGTTCTGCAACGAGCTACAATGGTAGAAATGGATGATATGTCTCCGTAGATCTCTGCTTTTGTTCTGTGTTCCCGCCAGCTGATGTTCTGAACTCTCATAAGAAGCTGAGTATCTGTGCCATCAAGCCGGTCGTCCAGGGCCTTCTTCATGGTCCATGTCTCTGATCCATATAAGAGTTTGTTCTCCACGCAAGCTCTAAAGAATGCAAGTTCGGTAGATCTTGAAATGTTAGACTGCCAGATGTGCTGCAGCCTGTTACATGCACTCCAGGCTTGACCTTTGCATGATATGAAGGCCTTCTTGGAGTCAGCTACATAAGACCTGAAGTACTTAAAGTCTTTGACTTCATTTTGTTGTGAGCCATCCTTGGAGAAGATTGGTAGATGATCAGCATCTTCATTTACTGTCATGTATTCTGTTTTCTTGGCATTTAGAAAGAGACCGACCTAAGCTGAAGCATCCTCAACAGAAATTAGAAGGTCTTGAACATCCTTCAAAAGTGTCGCTGTTAAGGCGATGTCATGTGCATAGTCAAGGTCTGTGAGATGCTTATCTCTGTCGTGATTTGAGCTTTTTGGCTTGATGACAATTCCTTTCTCTTTCATGGTCTCTACTGACTGCCTGAGAATGTCATCCACAACTATAACAAAAAGATAAGGAGCAAGGGTGTCCCCTTGGAGGATGCCTGCTGTTGTGAGAAACTCCTTGGTTGGGCCATCCATACTTTGAACATAGCTGGAGGGGTTGTTGTACATTATGACAATTGCTTGCACTGTTTCTTCTTGGATTCTATAGTTCAAAAGAATTTGAAGCATGACCTTCCTGTTGACGCTGTCATCGGCCTTTGAGAAATCCACAAATACTAAGCTTGCTTTCTGCTTAGAGATATTTAGTTCTTCTATGATCCTCCTTAATGCAAGAATCTGAGGTGTTGTCGATCAGCCTTTCCGGAAACAATTCTGGTTGCGTCGGAGAATAGGATCGAGATTAGGGGTAATCCTATTAAGCAGTATAGAATTGTCGATGTTTGAAGCTCGAGGTGACAATGTTATACCTCTGTAATTAGATGGAAGAGAGAGGTTGCCTTTTTTAGGCAGAGGGATGATGGCAAATTTGGCGAAGGTCGCTGGTTTGTTGCCTCTATATGTTTCATTGCAAAAGTTGAGCAGCTCTTGATGAAAAAGTGGGCTCTTCCAGACAACATCTGGAATGTTGTCAGGGCCAGCAGTCTTGGATCGTTTGAGCTTTCTCAGGCATTTCTGGAGTTCCTCCATAGAGAATGGACCGGTCTTGATGGGAAGAATGTCAACAACTTTGTGATTGAAGAATGGATCGTCAGTACTGGTGTTCTGCTCAGTTTTGCCTAGAAGATTGCTAAAATGTTTAAACTAGCAGTCTTGATGTTCCTATACGGTGTTACCTTTGATACGGATAGCTGGAGAAGCCTTCTTATTGGTGATCTCTCTCAGGACCTGCCAAGCTGCTGCATGCTTATTTTCTTGGTGTAAACTGTCAAGCTCGTCAGTCTTAGACTTCACATGGGCATCTCGGACCTTGGTGGAAGCTTGATCAAAAGCAGCTTTAGCGGATTCTAAGCTTCTGCAAGTATTTCTGGTGGGTCTTGCATTGTGCTTCATTGAAGCTTTCATCAAGGTTTCTCTGGCTGTTTTGACTCTGTTGCTGGTGGCTATTGCAACAACTTTCTTTTCTTGGGGAGCATTTCAAGAGCAATCTCCTTGTTGGCAGTGATCAAGGTGTCATACACTGCTGAGGTGTTGTTGTTATCCTCTAGTTCATCACACAGGATACAGAATCTGTTATGAACTGCGACTGAATTGCTCACAGAGATTGTAATCTCTCGCAACACTTTTCCAGTCTATGCTTTTCAGAGGATCTTGAGCTGGTGATTTGCTTTTGCGGTAGCTGATCTGGCATCTACATGAAACGATGCGATGGTCTGATTGAATACTTTCAAAGGAGCAGTAAGCTCTGGAATTCTTCATGGAATTAATCTATTTCTTTCTTACCAGAATGTAATCTAGCTGAACAAGCCGATCATTTGGACGGCGATGGGTCCAAAGCCTATTCTTGTGGTTCTGAAACATTGTATTGGTGGCAACAAGGCTGTGTTGCTCCACAAAGTCTTTCATGTGTTTCCCATTTCTATTGGAGTCATCTGCACAGGTGAATAGAGCGTCTGTAGACCCCAGTTGGGCATTGAGATCCCCACCTAATATTAGTAGATTGTGAGCTGGAATTACATGGGCTATGGTTGAGAGTTCTTGGTAGAATTTAACTACATCTTCTTCTGGGTATTCATTATGAGGGCTATAACAGCACAGGACAGTTGTCAATGGGTTGCCATGCAAAGTTATCTCGATTGTACGCTCATTGTGGCATACATTAGAGTGACAAGATTTCAAGGTCCTTGGTGAAATAAGGAGTTAGTTAGTCAGAGTTCTGCTCATCAAGATCTGTGCCGGTGAGAATGATATACCTGTGACAGGGGTGTTTCGGTACTCCAGAACTGCCAGGTAAATGTCATCATCAGCTTTCTTCATCATCCTCTTGATGGTTTGGATAAAACGTTCACTTTGGCCATTGGACTGGGCAAATCCAGGACTGGATGTCAACTGTTTGATTCCCCAGTTTTGCATGAACCGCCTGATTTTATTGGCTGTCAAACGGCATATTATCACTCATGAGCTCTTCTGGAATGCCATGACGTACGAAGATCTCTTTCATCTTAGTGATGATCGTGGTGGCAGTCTTGTCCTCGATCTCCACCACCTTCGGATACTTGCGATAGTAATCAACCACCAGGAGATAGTCTTTGCTCTGATATGTGAGGACCATCAGCTCCCACCTTCTGCCATGCAAGCTCAGGTATGGGGTGTGGTCTCGGCGGCTCCTTGGGCTGTGCATTCCTATGGCTGAGGCAAATTGCACAGTTGACCACTGTCTGCTCAATGTCTGCAGTCATGTTGAGCCAAAACAGCACCAGTGGCCCTCGCTTTCATTTTCTCAGCTCCCATGTGACTCTCATGTAGCAGAGCCAGAATCTCACTCTTCAGTGAGGTCGGGATCACAATGCGGTCACCAACACACTGCAGTCTGTCAGCTGTGTGTACCTCATCTTTGACCAGCCAGTAGTCTATGAGGACGTTCGGAACACTGCTTCTTTTTGGGCCATCCCCCAATCATTGCTGCCTGCCTCACCATCTGGAGGTCAAGGTCCTCAGCTGCTACAGCTCTGATCTGCTCTTGTCTCATGGCACTCACCGGCATGTCACTCAATAGGCAGTGAACCATGACTTCTATGTCATCCTCCATCTGGTCGTCTGATCAGTCACCAGGTAAGTATGCACGACTCAATGTGTTGGCTACTTGCCCGGGACATACCTCACATCTAGTTCATAGCACTATAATCTCAAAAGCATTCTCTGCAGTCATGGATTCACATTGCCCAGGGGTTTCTTGAAAATTGCCTCCAGAGGGCGGTCATCCGTCTTCACATTCACTGGCTTCCCATACACATTCTGGTGGAATTTGTAGCATGCGTAGCAGATTTCCAACAGTTCCTTTTTGATCTGCGCATAGTTCTTTTCAGTATCCATCATGGACCTTGATGTGCAGTGAACTGGCCAACCCTCCTGGAGCAGACAACAACCAAGCCCTCTCTGGCTAGCATCTGCTTGGACTGTCACCAGCGTGGAGATGTCATAGTATCTCAGAACAGGTTCTGTGGCCAGTGCTGCTTTGACCTTGTTGAGACTTTGTGTGTGTTCCGCTTCCCAGCTCCAGGCTGTGTCTTTCTTGTGCACGGAGTGCAGTGCACGGAGCGGTGCTGTGGTCCCCGACTCGTTCGGTATATATTGCACTAGGTATTTGACCATGCCCAATAGGTGCTGAAGTGCTGGTTTGTCTTCAGGTGTCGGCATGTCAGCAATTGCTCGGATCTTGGACTTGTCTGGTGTCAGTCCCTCTGGAGTGATGATGTTGCCCATGTACAGCACTTTGGTCACTCGGAACTGTACCTTGGTCCTGCTGTTGAACTTCACCTGTTGTTGGAGAGCTCTCTGCATGACCTTGTACAATATTTGTTCATGTTCTTCCACCGTCTCAGTGGCAATAATCATGTCATTGGCAATGACCTGCACACCAGGAATGTCGCTGAAGGCCTCCTGGTTTCTCTTGTGCATGATTACACTCGCTGACAATATGCCAAAAGGCATGCGGCAGAACCTCATCCTTCCCCAGCGTATATTGATTGTGCGCAGGCAGGAGGACTTCTCTGTCAGTTTCACATGCCAATACCCATCAGCCATGTCAATCATTGTGAACACCTTGTTGTTCAGTTGTCTCTGCACATCACTTGGTGTAGGCATTGCGGATCTCTCTCGCTTGATTGCACGGTTCAACGGCTTTGGGTCACAGCAGATTCTCATGCGGCCATCTTTTTTCTTCGGTGATTACGAGGTTACTAACCCAGTCGGTGGGCTTGTCAACCTTGGCCACCATACCACGTTTCTCCAGTTGCTCCAGAGTGTCTTTCAGCTTCTCATACTTTCCATAGGGAACACGTCTGGCTGGCTGAAAAGTCGGCGTTACATCTGGATTTAGCTCAATTTCATACTTGTGCCTGTGACCACATCTGTGTATTGCTCGAGCAGCCTCTCCTTGGTCAGTGGAGCATGCAGTGAATCTATACACTTGATAAGGCCCAGCTTCTCGCATGTGTTTTGCCCTACTATGGGAACAGTGGTTTTTTCAGTTATATAGAATTTGATTCTCCAGTCTTGCCTTTTGTGCTTGCAGGGAATCACTGTTTTATCTCATGGCTGAATCTTGCCATCACCAAAAGCAGTGAGAATGATGTTGGTGGATGTTATGGTGTGCTCAGCATTGCAATAGTCAAGGTAGCAAGTGAGATTACATTTGTCTGGGCACCTGTGTCAAGCTTCATGTTCACCACACTCTGGCCAACTGTCGGCTGTTCTTGCCACCTGCCCGCAGGCCGGATAATGTCATCATTCCAGGTTACCAATGAGCACTGAATCTATGACCAGAAACTCTTCAGTACCTTGCTCGGGATCTGCATCCAGAATATGTACCCTTCTTGTGCCTCCATCCTTGCATACAGCAGCCCAGTGATTCTTGCCTCCAAACTTAGCACACGTTTTGCCAAATGCTGGACACCTGCGTGGCCCAGGACTGTGCTTCTTGCCACAGTACTCACATACAGACTGAGTAAGGCATTCCTGTTGCCTTTTTGTAGCTACTGTCATGGCTCTGGCTGCAGCAGGCTTGGCGTTGGCTTGCTTGGGAAAGGTGGTGTGCTGTTGTTGCGCCTCTTTATCCACTGCTTAGACTTGCTTGGCACCCTTTATGCCATTGAGCTACTGCCTGATTGATTCGGCGGCATGACGTATGTCCAAAGCTTTCCACAGTGTGACCTCACCTTCCCAATGAAGTCTCTCCTTAGATCTTTCGTCTTGCACACCAAACACAATCTTATCTGTAATCATGAGTTCTTCTTGAGGTCCTAACTCGCACATGGCTGCTTGTGTTCTGAGTTCAATGAGCCATTGGTCGATCATATCACCCTTCTCCTGGTCACGTTTCCAAAAACGATACTCGTACACAACGTTTTTTTTCTTAGCCTGCAGTAATCCGTGAACCTCTGCAGCACCAACTCGTAATCATTCACATTGTCACCCTCAGAAAAGGTAAACGTCTTGTGAATAACCAGAGTTCGGTCTCGCCAATTCTAGCAAAATTGCTACTTGCACGTCAGTGTCTTTCTTCTTGAGCTCAGCGGCCTTGAAGTAGTTCGAGAATCATGCAGCCCATTTGTCCCATGCGTCGGCAGCATTTGATGCCTTAAAATTCATTGGTCCGGGAGGCTTTAGGACTTCCATAGCGACATTTGGTTCGTTTAGCTGACACCATGTAACAGCATCGACCATACACATGTCTCTGGCTCAAGTGGAAGTGATGCTTCATTTATTGGTCCACATCAGGAACACCATATATATTCTGTTACAGTAAGGAAGAAAAACAGTCTAATAGACACCTATCAACAGTCAATTCCGATTGGACGTTCTCTAATGATGCGTCATCATCTCCCAACGGTCTAGGTGGGAGGAGCCTGTTCAGTGTTAAGCTCTCCATTTGGAGGTTGCAGAGTCTGAGGCGGAGCCCCTAAAGCTGTTGCAGAATCCTCATCAATATTTGTAATCGTGAGACGAGTTAGTGTTCCTCTTCTTTGCACAAATAAGCACAAAAAAAAAGTTTGTCCTCTTGCTTTGCTTATTGTCTCATTAATTATGTAACACACCAGTACACAAACGCCGCACAGAATACACCACACAAAAGAAGTCCTGGTGATGGCCTGCAATCTCTGATTGCTCTTTTTCTTGTTTCACATGGTACTTTTACTTTATATTTATAATGAAACTTTTACAAATAAAGTGGTTGCATCAATTCAAATTGAATGTCATTTTGCAAAAGTAAATTGGTGGTGGTTAATGATACATTGATGGTACATTTATTAACTTTAAAAGGTAGGAGGTTCCTCTCCTTTCAAATGCTAGGTCAGTTAAGTCAGGTTTCTTGACTGCCACTGGTAACATGTAACCCAGTGCTACCTGCCGCATGGTTGGGTACTAGGCGACTAAACTGACTTCCCTCACTGGCTTGCCAGTGGGGAGGGTGACTGTGACACTTTGCAGGACTAAAAACAATACCTGCCAAAGGGCGGATGAGCTCCTTTCGGGAGCCAACGGCCATCCAGTCAGGATATGGTGTCTCCGAAAAAACACCCATCCAGTTAGACCGGTTTTTTAGGTAGTAGGTTGTAGAGAGCAACCGCTCAGGGTGGTACTACTGTTCTGACTTAGGAGTGTTAAAGTGGGTCCCAGAACCATCTTACACACTCCATGTCAAGATTGCTGGTCTTACTTTCTGTCTCACTCAAACTTTGGCTAGCTTTAATCTCTCTTTATTTTGCAAACAAACATACACTTTTCAAACAAACATCATACACTTTTTTTTACTCACTCATTTTCACTCCTCTCTTCGCATTCTCCATCTTTTATTTCTCTTTCCTCTCATTTCCCTTGGACAGCCTCCAATTAAATATGATTAAGTCCAAAAAGTCAATGGCCCCTAGTTCCCCGCATTATGGGGTGCAAAGAATCTCCAGTGACTTGCCTGTCTTTGCTGCCAACGAGGGGCTGGGGGGGGTGGGGGGGCTTAGGCAGTAGTAGTTCAGTCCCTCCCAAGACCCTTGCCTTTTGAACCAACCTGACTCATTTTCAATTCATTTCACCAACATTCGTGGTCTTTCTTCGAATCATTCCTCTGTTGAACATCATCCAGCAAGCTCCTCTCCTAATATATTGCTTCTCAGAGACCCAATTATCACATGACTTTCATGTTAATTCTTATAACATTTGCACTACAACTACATAATTTTACCTCCAATTGGTTCTTCTGATCACAATCTTGTGAACACTACTTTACTTACCACTACTTCTTCTCATACAACTTCTCTGACGAAACGCCAGTATTGGCATTTCAATAGTGCTGACTGGACTAGTTTACAAAACTTATTTTCTGACTTTCCCTGGAAAGACTACTGCCTCTCCTCAGGCAGTGCCTCTATCTCTGCTGAACGTATAGCTGAGGTTATTGTTGCAGAAATGGAGGCTTATATCCCCTTCTCTTTCATGTTTATCTCTCCAACCAATTCTTGGTTCAATAATTCCTGCTCTACAGCCATTCGTGCAAGGGATAACAAGGAAATCCAACACAGGTGGAGGCCAATCAGCCCATCATGCCTGCGTGAACAACACACCAACCCATCTACTCAAGATCCAAGGAAGAGAATGTAAAATAAAAAAGTTTTTAATTAATGAAGTAAATATTTATTTTGTAGTTTTTGTGTTTTGTAGTTTTTTTTGTATTTTTTTTTCTTCTTTTCTTCCCCTCAGGGAGGGGGCATGGGCTTGGTTGAAAACTCACATCAACAACCACACAACCACCTTGACAAGACCCCCCACCAACAGCACTCCGTACACAATCACCCATCAATGCTCAAACTACCTAAAAGTCTTATCAACATCCCCATACCCCTCTATCTCCATAACTTCCAGGTCCCTATCTAATTCTAATTTAAACTTTCTACTTTTTCTGCAACCACCGGTGACCTTTCCAGGGAGACCATTCCATACATTAACTACTCTCTGAGTGAAAGACCCCTGCCTAACTACCGTCTTAACTCTCTTCTTTACTCTCAAGCTATGGCCCCTGGTTCTATCACTGCCTACTCTGTTGAATAATTCATCTTCACTTGTTTTACCTCTTCCTTTCATTATCTTAAACGTCTTCATCATATCTCCCCGTAACCACCTCCTATCTCGTGTATAAAGCCCCGTCTCCTTCAGCCGCTCCTCATAGCTGAGTCGAGTTAGGCCTGGAATCAATCGAGTCGCCCTGAGCTGAACCCACTACAGTAAGTCCTCGCTTTTCGCAAGGGTTGCGTTCCTGGAAAACCTTATGATAAGCGAAACTGTGTTAAACAAAACATATTTTCCCATAGAAACCAATGTGTTAAAGGGGGGATGTGTTTTTGGCTCGGAATTTTTTGGACATAAACACAAATAAACAAAACACACTCCTCGAGTAGTGGCGACTTACCCCGAGGCTGGAGGAACGGAGTTGATTGCGGTGGACAAGCCACACTTGCGGAGTGGCAGAATCGTCCCCCTCTTCACTTGACACTGTGCTGTCACTTTCTTCACCAGCGGGAACGGTCTCTTGGCAGCTGGTTGAAGGAGCATCCTGGATGTTGGATGGAGTTGGTGCTGCATCTTTTGGCTTGAAAAATGCATGGAGAGTGGGCTGGATGGCTTTCTTTTTCTTTGCTGCATAAAGTTCCTTGTAGCAACAAAGGGCATCATTAACAACACTGCTAAAATCAGTGCTCCTTTCAAGATTTGGATCTTGCTCGATAACAAATTCTATGGCACTTTCAAACGAGCTGGGGATTTGGCTGAGGTTTTTCATGGTGAGATGCTCAGATGAAGGTGTCACAGCATCTTCTTCTTCCTCAAGAGCCCACTGCTGTTCCAACTCCATAAGATCTTCATTGCTTAAGGGTTCTGCATGAGACTCCAGTAAGTCATCCACGTCCTCTTCGTCAATCTCTTCAAAACCAGCCTCCTGCGCCAGGTCTACAATTTGACTTGTAATCAACGGAACATCAGCAAACCCTGTGAAATTGTGGACACACTCAGGCTACACTTTCTTCCACACAGCGTTCATTGTGGAGGCGCTCACCTCCGCCTACGAATCCTTAATGTTTTCCCAAGCCATTTTTATGTTGTATGTTCGCCAAAACTCCTTGATTGATAGCTTGTCCTTATCAGTTTTTTTGATAAGCTGCAGCATGGTATGCTTAACATAATAGGCTTTAAAAGCAGCAATAACTCCCTGATCCATAGGCTGTAAAAGTGAGGTAGTATTTGGTGGTAAAAATACTACCTGCACGTTTTCACACCAGTCTTCCATTTGTTGAGGATGGGCAGGAGCATTGTCTACAAGCAGCAAAGATTTGTTGTCAATGTTGTTCTCCTTGGAGTACTTCTCAACATGATTGGAGAAGTAATTGATCACGTAATCGTGGGTCAATGCCCTAACAAACTACGCGCTTTTTTTTGTATCACAGCAAGAGATAAAGGCATGTGACGTTTAGTTTGATCTTCTATCCACACACATAATAAAGCTCCATGTTGTGCATGGCACCATCTCTCATTCTCGTTAGTGTCGTTACACTCGAACTGGTCGCAATCTGTGATATTTTCTTTATCTTTGCCGAACTTTGAACGATCGAATGTACAGTCGATGCAGCGATTGCTGTGCGCGGCCGATTTCCGTTGTCCCTTCACCTCGTTCATGTCTTTTAATTATATCCAATTTCACCTTCAATGTGACAGCCTTTCGTTGTATCTTGAAACGAGGTATGCTTGGCAAAAGACTTGCGGGTCGCTTGGGATTCATACTAGAAGGTATGCAGGCGAGCGTGAAGAGAATACGTACAGTACAGCATACAGTACATGCGCAGTAAAGTGAAAGTGTGTTTATGCGCATCCTGTGTGATTGTTGTTTTTTGGAGGCAGTTTGAAACTTTTTTTTTGCGTTTTTCCTTGCAATGACATTACGATAGGCATAAAATGTTTGCGATAATTGAAAAATTGGTCATTAAAACTAAATTACGAAAAATCGAAACTACGATATGCGAACTTCCGGTTAGCGAGGACTTACTGTATATGGCATCTATGTCCTTCCTGAATTGTGGTGACCAAAACTGCATACAATATTCTCGATGTGTCCCTCACTAAATTCCTGTACAGTGTGAACACCACCTCTTTTGATTTATAATTGATCCCCCTCTGAATACAACCTAAAACCCAATTTGCTCCACCTATAGCTGCCTGGCACTGTGCTGCCTGATTACCTCCCGTATCTATTACCACCCCCAGATCCTTCTCCTGTGTGACATGCTCCAGAATTTCCCCTTCCATCCTGTAATCTCTATTTTCATTGTTCTTTCCCATCCCCAATACCTTACACTTGCTCAGGTTAAATTCCATCTGCCAGTCATTTGCCCAATCCATACAAGTATCAATACTCTCTTGTATCTGTTCACCACCCCCTCTGCTACCGACCTCACCTCCAAGCTTTGTGTCATGTGCAAATTTGGAAAGCTTCCTCTGTACCCCATTATCCAAATCGTTTACGTGAATAATGAATAGTGATGGTCCGAGTACTGATCCCTGAGGTACCCCATGACTTGCATCCTCCCAGCAAGACATCCTCCCACTCACAGACAGTCTTTGCTTCCTACCACTAAGCCAGTTTGCCATCCAATTACCTACCCGACCAGCCACTCCACAAGCCCTCACCTTGGCGAACATCCTCCGATTTGGTATGGTACCTTATCAAATGCCTTCTTAAAGTCTAGATGTACTATGTCCACTGCCTTTCCCTCATCCAGCCAATCAGAAACTGCCTCATAGAACTCTAAAAGATTTGTTAAACAGGAACTACCTTTGGTAAACCCCTGACTACCTTTAATTAGTTTGTATTTGTTTAAATGGTTCCTCATCTGGTCCTTAGTTAATGTCTCCAACACCTTCCCCACAACTGAAGTCAAACTAACAGGTCTATAGTTTCCCAATTATTCTCTGGATCCTTTCTTAAATAATGATGTTACATTTGCTACTCTCCAATCCTCCGGTACCTTTCCTGACTTAAGGGAACTGTTGAAAATATCCGTTACATCTCGCTTACCTGCTCAGCCACCTCCATCAATACTCTCGGTTGCATATTATCTGGACCCGGAGCCTTATCTTCTCTTAGATTACCTGGCTGTTACTTTACTTCCTCCACTCCAACCTGGATCTTCTATAAAAGCCCTTCCTCACCTCCTCGATAGATAGTCTCAGCTATTGACAATTCTACTCACTGTTCTTGTGTAAAAGTTGAAGAAAAATACCTGTTTAATAAGCCTGCCATCTCACTTTCATCACCAACCACTCTCCCGGTGCTATTCTTCAATGGGCCCACACTGGTCCTAACCTGTACTTTTCCCCTGATATACTACATTAAAGCCTTGCTATTATGTTTAATATTCTTAGCCGTGTCCTTCTCATACTCTCTTTTGGGTTGCCGAGTTATTTTCCTAACTTGCCTCCAATTACTCTGATAGTGATATAAATCAAACTCCAGTCCTGTTATTTTAAACCTAATCAATACCTTCTGCTTCTCCATAATAACGTTTCATCCCTCACTACTTAACCACCCTGGTGTCTTTCTGCTTCTAGTTTTACACCTAATTGGAATGTACTTTGCACTCTACACATTTGGTCCTTAAAGGTTTCCCATTTCTCTGATGCTGATTGTCCTGTTGTTAGAGTCTCCCAATCTACATCACCCAACTCTCTCCTCATACCCTCAATGTTTGCCTTCCTGAAATCTCATGGCCTTACCCTACTATCCTGAACTCTAACTCTTAACAGAATCTTTGCAATCACAATGTTATGGTCACTTGCTCATAAATGCTCCCCTCCCTCCACCTCCTCCACCATATTGGGATCGTTACTTAAAAAGGAGGTCTAACACTGCACTCCCCCTCTTGGGCTTATCTTCAAACTGGGTTAAAAAGCAATCCTGGACGAAATCTCAGAAATCCTCATCTGCTCTACCCTTTCCCTGTTCCTGGACCCAATCTATTCCTGGCAAGTTGAAATCCCCCATAATCAATATGCTTCCCTTTCCACATGGCCTTTTGAATTCTTCATGTACTCCTCCTCCTTCCTCCTCTTCCTTCCCACCCGGATGCCTCATATCAGACATGGAAAAATTCTTCTTCCTCCAACTCGCATTCAGCTTTCATATCTGCCAGAAATCACTGCAAATATGTTATTCATGAGGTGAAGCATTTCTTTATTCAAAAGAAATGTGACAACCTCTCATTTTCTTCCACAATTAGATCTTTCTGGTCCTGAGCTAAAAGGATCTCCAACAACTTCTGTCGCTCTACATTTCCTTCACTTTTCCATTCCGATGATACTATCGCTGTCTCTCTGACTTATAAAGCAACTTTTTTTGGTTCTCTTTTTTTTTTTCCTCCAACTCTACACGAGATGACTCTAACATTCCATCTCCCTTTGATGCTCCCCTCACCAATCCTATGTCCCTCCCTATACTCTCTTTTCATACAGTCAAAAAAATACTCCTCTCTGGATATAAGCAAGGCCTATGGGCAAGATTGCAATCCTTATTATGTCTTGAAGGAATGTGCTTCAGAACTTGCACCCGTACTTGCTCGTTTGTTTCGTTTTTGTTTAAAAACTCAAACTTTTCTTCTTACCTGGAAACATACCTTAGTACAGCCTATTTTAAAGAAGGGTGAATGTTCAAACCCTTCTTACTACCGTCCTATTGCTCTGACCTACTGTTTCCAAAGTCTTTGAGGAGAGGAGGAGATTGGGACCATACTCTGTGCAGAGCGTTGGTGCTGCCGAAGCAGTCTCCTTGGCTATTGGGCACAATCCTGGATGGGTTGCCACTCCAACACAGTATACCAGCATGCTGGCACTCATTTTGCTGACTTCGGAATGATGACAGGCCAAGTTAACCCCACCCGGTATTAATTCAACAGCTGAGTGGGATTTGAACTCAGGACCCTAGGATCCTAATCCCACACCCTAACCATTCAGCCAACACCAGGCATAAAGTCTTTGAATATCTTCTCAATTCCCATTTTCTCAATTATCTTGATTCTCAGTCTTCTATCTGGCAACCAATACGGCTTTCACAAGGTAAGATCGACAGGTGATATCCTTTCTTACATTATGAATGTCTGGGCCTCTTCTTTGAGAGACTATGGGGAATCCTTTTTTGTTGGCCTTGATATCTCAAAAGCTTTTGACAGTTTGGCATCGTGGTTTGATATCCAAGTCTGCCTCTTTTGGCTTTTCTCCTTCACTCTGCTCTCATATCGAGCTTTCTCTCCAACCGCTCTCGCTCCGTAATTGTTGATGGTTCAACATCTCCCCCCTTCCCTATCAACAGCAGTGGACCTCAGGGTTCTGTTCTGTTTCCAACACTGTTCCTTCTTTTTATCAATTACCTTTCTTCCACAAATAACCAAATGCACTCATATGCTAATGACTCAACATTACATTCCTCCATGTTTTTCCTATCTGCCCCATCTTCCCTCACTCGATCTACATCTCGTTTCATCACAGCCACCTCTTTAAATTTGGATTTGGACAAGATCTCCCAGTGGGGGCAAATGTAATCAAGTTAATGTATAAGTTTAATGCTTCAAAAACTCAATTTCTTCTCCTCTCAACTCTCCAATCTCCTTTGAAAGCTCAACAATTACACCATGTTATACAATAAACCGATTAGGCATCACTCTAACTTCAAATTTATCCTGGAATCCACACTACGCAAATAGTTAAGTCTGCCCTGAAGAAATTCGGAGTCCGATTCAGATGTCGAAGATTCTTCTCCTGAACAGTTGCTCCAACTATATAAAGGATTGATTCGGCCTTGTATGGAGTACTGCTCTCACATCTGGGGAGGTTCCTGCTCCACATACTTACTGGACAGAGTTGAATCCAAAGTTATTCGACTTGTCAACTCTACCAATGTGACGTCAAAACTTTACCCGCTCAAATAACGCTGCATAGTAGGCTCTCGTTCTCTTCTCTACAGATATTACCTTCGGTTTCTGCTCGCAAGAACTTGCTGCTTTTGTACCTCCACCATTATCGAGACCAAGGAATACTCAACAAGCCACTACATCACATGATCATTGTGTGGCCATTGGCAATTCAAGGGTGGGCCGTTACGAAGTTTGTTTCTTCTCCTTCACTGCCAAACTCTGGAACTCTTTACCTTCTCACATCTTCTCAAACACTTATGACCTTCCCCTTTTCAAAAAGCAGATTTTTTACTTTCTCAAAAACTCAGACTATTCTCTCTTTCCTTACTTTTCTATCAATGCAGTTCTTTTATCCAGACTTTGCCTGGATGAGGACTATTTAGTCCATGACTGAAGCCTTCAACATAACATAATTTAAAAAAATTATTATTACTTATGGAAAAGTACTGTAATTATTCAAATATCGCCAGGGAAACCTTATGTGTAAATGCAACATCGTCCATTTTGTAGGAATGCAGGTTTGTTATTCGTTTTCAAATCTGTTTTTTTTGTCTTACTCCATGGAGAAGCCAAGAATGCTTTGAACACAAATTGGATATTGTGTGCTTACCCAGTTGTATTACAACAGACTGAGTTGTCTCACATTTAACCCCATGTTCCTGACCGCATGCTGTGATTCCTATCCCATAGTGGCTGCGCAATCCAAGCCCCAAACAGGAGCGACGTACACTGCTCAGTGACACACTCTGCTTCCTTTTCATCACTCCACTCGCTGGAATATCGGGATGGCTGTGTCTTCGTGGAGCTGCCGATCACCTTGAGGCTGGAAACCGCAGCCAGCTGGAAGCAGCTGGTCTTATTGGTCTTACTGTGGCCCTGCTCACCATATACTTGTTCTGGACTGCTGTAAGTTGATAATACTTTATTTAGGAACTGAGGCCTAATTTCTTTCATCATTTTTTTTTTGTTACCTCCGCAAACTTTGTTGCGAAGGTTATGTTTTGATCGCTGTGTATTTATTTATTTATTTATTTATTTATTTGTGAATATGTGTGTTTGTTTGTTTGTTTGTTATTCACATAACTCCAAAAGTATTGAACTGAATCGCAGCAAATTTGGTGGGATGATTGGTTATTATCCGAGGACCATTTGATTAGATTTTGGGAGCGATCGGGTCAAAGGTCAAGGTCATGAAAAGGTCAAAATCGTCTTTTTACCATAGCGCGGTCAATTTGTATCCAATTTGCATGCAACTAATGCCAAAATGTTCAGAATTCAATGCCCCATCTTGTGATATGTGACATGACACAATGACGTAATAACCCTTATTAGCGGTTGGGAGTCAAAGGTCAGGGGGGGGGTCACGACATTGCAAAATGTGCGGTTTTAGTCATAACACGGACAATTCTTATCCGATTTGCATGAAACCAACACCAAAATGTTGACTGTTCTGTTCCCCACACTAATACCAATTACAAAATTAAGAGTACAAAGGTCAAGGTCGAGGTCATGAAAAGGTCAAAATCGTCATTTTGCCATAGTGCGGTCGATTTTTATCCAATTTGCATGCAACCAATGCCAAAATATTGTGAATTCAATGCCCAATCTTGTGATATACGATATGACACAATGACGTCATTACCTTTGTTCGCGGTTTGGGTCAAAGGTCAGGGGGGTCAACGACCTTTATTATTATAACGCGGTCAATTCTTATACAATTTGCATGTAAGTAGATTCAAAATGTTTAGAATTCAATTCCCTATCCTGTGATGTGTAATATTTGACAGTGACTTTTTTTTTTTTTTTGTATACCTTGGTCGAGGCTCGTATGAGAGCGAACACACAACTCGCAGCAAGGAGGCATGAGACAAGAGGGGCGGGAGTGGAAGGGACAAAACAGTGGGGAACAGACACATTAGGTGAACTGTGGAAAGGAGAGGGATGGGGATGGGACGGGGAACATGGCGAAGAGAAGATGGACATTTCAGGGACTTTCAGGAAGGAAAGCAGGAGAAATGAAGGAAGTGGGCTTGGGTGGATTATCGGGGGTAGAAAAGATCGAGGATTTGGATGGGGGAAGATAAGAGGTGGTGGTGAACAGCTGTTTTGAAAGCCTGGAGGGAAGAATGGGAAAGAATAGAGTGAGGAAGTTTATTCCAAAGGTGGGAAAAAAGAGGAATGAAAGAGTGAAGATGAGCAGTGATTCGTGATTTTGGTAGTTTTACCAGAAGGGGTTGTTGGCAGACCTTGAGCGCCCTGTGGAAATGTGGTGGGGACAAATCGCAGAGAGAGCAGGGGGGGCAAGGCTGGAGAGGAGTCGGTAGAAGACAGAAAGACCACCGACCAACCTGCGGAGATTGAGTGAGAGGCCCAAAGACTCAGCTTCATTGCGGGAGATGCCGATGATCTTAAATGCCCTGGTTTCGACAGCGTGAAGCCGAGAAAGGTGGGAGGCAGGAGCACCAGCCCAGAGGGGAGAGCAGTACTCCATCAGGCTACGGACAAAAGCTTTGTAAGTGGTCAGGAGCTCAAGAGGGCCGAGGAAGGACTTAGCACGACGGAGGATTCCCAGTCGGCGACTGGCTTTTGAGGCGAGGTTGGAAATGTGACTTTCCCAGGAAAGGTCATGGCAGATAGTGAGACCTAGAAGCTTGAAAGAAAAGACTTCTTCCAGAGGATTGTTGAGAAAGTGGATGGGGGGGGGGGTTGTAAACGGTCCTTTCGAAGAGACATAGTGAGAGTGTGAGATTTGTCTGGATTGAAAGACATGTTCCACGTGTTGGACCAGTTTGTGATTTTATCCAGATCTGCAGTGAGCGAAGAAGCTGCTGCTTGCCGGTCTGAGGGATGACAGATGGTACGGCAGAGGGTGGAGTCGTCGGCAAAGAGAAATAGAGGATTTTCCAGAGAGTCCGAGAGATCATTGATGAAAACCAGAAAAAGAACAGGGCCCAGAACGCTACCTTGAGGAACTCCAGCCTGCACAGGAAGAGGGGATGAAAGAACTCCATTTAGGGCCACACGTTGACTGCGACAGGAGAGGAAGTCTGCGAGCCATGAGTGGAGATGGCCTTGAATACCATGGGAAGAGAGTTTGGTGAGTAGGGCAGGGTGCCAGACTGTGTCAAAAGCACGTGATATGTCCAGGGATACGGCTCGGATTTCCTGTCTGGCATTGAGGACCTCCATCCATTGATGGGAGAGCAGAAGCAGCATATCCAGGGTAGAGTGACCTGGTCTGAAACCAAATTGATGATTGGAAATCAAGCCATTGGAGAAGAGGAAGGATTTCATATCTGAGGCGATGATGGATTCCATCACCTTGCTGATGATTGGGAGAAGGCTGATTGGTCTGTAGTTATAGGGATCTGTTTTTGCACCTTTTTTATGCAGGGCAGTGATGTTAGCAGATTTCCAAGCAGATGGCAGATGACCTTGGGCAAATGAGAGGGTGAATAGAACAGAGAGAGGGTGAGCAAGAGCAGAAGAGCAGGCTTTGAGGACACGTGGGCTGATGCCGTCTGGACCGGTTGCAGAATCTGACTCGAGGTTTGAAAGCAAGCTCTCCACTTTGTCAGGAGAAAAGGATACAGAGTCCAAGGACAGTTGGGTGCGACTGGGTAAAGTGGGTAGAGATAGTGATGGGTTTAGGACACAAGATTTTGCTGCAAACACCGAGTTTAGACATTCAGCTTTATCACGTGTGGAATCAGCAGTGCGGCCATTTGAGGTAAGGGAGGGGATGGAGGGGGAACATACACCAGAAACAGATTTGATTAAACGCCACCAGGATTTTGAGGAGGGAGAGAGGTTTGAGATTTTGAGGAGGGAGAGAGGTTTGAGATTTTGAGGAGGGAGAGAGCTTTATTGGTGAGTTTAAAGCATGGGGGGGGGGGGGTGTCACTGAACTTATTTCTTATAATGTGACCAGTTGTCATCAGATTGACTTGACACTGACACCCAAAAAGGTCAGGGAGTTCATACAGAAATTGTACAATGTACGTGAATCAGTGTCAAACAGCAGGAAATTTAATGTTTTTAAGCCATCATAACACATATGAGATGACAGATGTGGTATGGGATTAAATACCCTCACAATCAACGGTTTCTGGGGGGGGGTGGGCAAAATGTAGCGTTGGCGAAGGTATGCGCTCAACTGAGTGCCCGTTGTAGTTTTTTTTATTGTCATACTACCAAAGGGGTATGTGCGATCCATCCCCAAATACTTTCATATTAAAATATTTTTTTTTACGATCGTTACACACACACTTGCCAATAGAAGGCTTCTGAAGTCTGTGAAGATCGAGTGATGCTGCTGTTCACAGTGCAGCATCTGACACTTTATGCAGTGGGTGGTTCTGTTTTTCAAATCGCAACTGAGCCAGAAAGCGTGTGTGTATGCGTGCGTGCGGATGTTGTTAGCTACTATCTCCGCATGTGATTGGATTTCAGAAGGTGGAACGGAGACCTACCAGGTCTCAAAGTATCCACGTGTGTACACGGCAGCATGCAATATGTTTACTCACTCACCACCCCATATATGGGGGGTTCGGCCCAACAGTATTTACCAAATGATACCACTGGATGGCAGCAGCACATTCAGGTTTCATGTCAAACTAATAGTTACACTACCTATTTTTTCCAGCCATGTTTGCAAGCTAACAGGCGTCTTCGTACTATTATCTATACTAATAAATGTCAGTGTGTGTCAGCCAGTGTGTCTCCTCTATAACTCCAACACCATGAAACCTAGCAGTCCCAACCTTTGCATGCATACTAAGGGAACTCCAAGAGAGTGCATGAATGAAAATTGGGTGTTTGGGTTGATTTAAACACCTCTTTTGAAGATGATTAATGGCTTACCTCCATGAAAGGCTTTTCCTTGATCAGACCAACTTCACCTCGCCGGGGTCTGAGCCGCCATTTTAATTGGCGTATTCAAACCTGTCTTGCCTTGGTAATACTATCTACTCTCACAGACTAATTGAAGGATATAATCGAAATATTATTTCAGATTTGAGAATTGTATCTCGTAGACTAAAATAAGTGTCATTCTAGAATGAAATCTGAAAAATTTAAGAAACTAATGATTCCTCTTAATAAGTTATTTACTTTAAGCAAGCAAGGCTGTGATCCCTCCTTAGCAATGTTTGCAAACAAAAATGTGAAATTGGCAAAGCATTAATTTTTTTTTGCCAGGTAGATAGTGTAGGTTTTAAATGTTCCCACCTGGTTTTATGCAGAACCCAGTGGTTAAAAAGAAAATGTTACTGTTTGGGTACGTTTTATCGCCCTGGTACGCTGCCGGGGGAGGGGTGAGTCTGGAGGGAGTGGGGAGGCGTGGGAGAGAGGGAGTGGTGAGTGGGGGAAATAAGAGGAAGAGATGGAGTGGTGAGGGGGTAGGAGGAGGGAGGGAGGAAGGGAGTGGTGAGGAGGGGTGGAGGTGGAGGAGGAGGTGGAGGGAGTGGAGGCGGAAGAGGAGGAGGGACCGGAGGTGGGGGAGGAGAGAGTGGAGGTGGGGGAGGTGGGAGTGGGGGAGGAGGGAGTGGAGGAGGAGGAATGAGTGGTGGTGGGGGAGGGGAAGGAGTGGAGTGGGGTAGGAGGTGGAGGGTATGGAAGTGGGGGAGGAGGAGTCGGGAGTGTGGTGGGGTAGGAGGCAGTGGAAGGAGAAAAGGGAAGGGGTGTGGTGAGAGTTCAGAGGGTGGGTTTGGGTGGGAAGAGGGAGTTGGGAGGCGAGGGAGTCTGGAGGGAGTGGGGAGGCGTGGGAGTCCCGATGGAGCGTGGGAGTCCGGAGGGAGCGGGGAGGCGTGGGAGTCCCGATGGAGCGTGGGAGTCCGGAGGGAGCGGGGAGGCGTGGGAGTCCCGATGGAGCGTGGGAGTCCGGCGGGAGGGGGGAGGCGTGGGAGTCCGGAGGGAGCGGGGAGGCGTGGGAGTCCGGAGGGAGCGGGGAGGCATGGGAGTCCGGAGGGAGCGGGGAGGCGTGGGAGTCTGGAGGGAAGGGAGGTCAGAAGTGGGTGGGGGGGGGAGGTATGTGTTCCACCGAGTGCCATTCCGGTTCTTCATGTAATTGATTAATTTATCTCCTTGCAGAAAGCAAGCGTAAATGATTCGTGTACATATAGCTCAGATCTTACCTGGATATTTATTTTGAGAGACCACAGTCATGAATTCAACTGAATAATTTTGAGGCCATTGGTCTTCATTGTGTTGGTAATCAATGCCTATAAACAATCACACATTTAATGTCTTCATGCATTTGCTGAAAAGGAAATAGTTGATAAATGAGATGTGATTGTGGAATGGCAAATAATTGTGAAATCTGTTATTTTGTTCAACCAACATATCCAGTATTTGAAATTCCCAGATTGACTTCACAGGATGGGGATGATTGCCTTCTCAGTTTATATACAAGCTTCATTGTAAACAAAACCATGGGGACTCGTTGCCAATTGCAACATGAGCAATGTCCTCTGTCGTAGGGGAGCCAAGGCCCTAAAATCCTGATGGAGGTGGGATGGGTACTATACTTTGTATTTTTTGGTCAATACAGTGCCTTCAGAAAGTATTCACACCCCTTGACTTTTTTCACATTTTGTTGTGTTGCAGCCTGAATTTAAAATGGAATAAATTTAATTTTTTTGTCACTGATCCACACAAAATACCCCACAATGTCAAAGTAAAAACATGTCTTTGCTTTGACACTCCAAATTGAGTTCAGGTGCATTAATTTCCTTTGATCATCCTTGAGATGTCTCTACAACTTGATTGGAGTCCACCTGTGGCTGTCAATTGATTGGAGATGATTTATGAAGAAACGCACCTTTCTCTATGAGGTCCCACAGTTGACAGTGCATGTCAGAGTAGAAACTCCACCATGAGGTCCAAGGAGCTGTCTTTGAAACTCTGAAATGAAATTGTGAGGAGGCATAGATGTGGGGAAGGGTATAAAACAATTTCTACAGTGTTGAAGTTCCTAAGAGCAGAGTGAGCTCCATCATTAGGAAATGGAAAGAACATGGAACTACCCAGACTCTTCCGAGAGCTGGCCGTCTGACCAAACTGAGAAACCGGGCAAGAAGGACCTTAGTCAGGGAGGTGACCAAGAACCCAATGACCACTCTGACAGAACTGCAGAATTCCTTCGTTGAAATGGGAGAACTTGCTGGAAGGCCAACAATGTCCGCAGCACTTCACAAATGTAGTCTTTATGGAAGAGTGGCTAGATGAAAGCCACTCCTAAGAAAAGGCACATGATAGCACACCTGGAGTTTGTGAAAGGCTCTGAGAGAACAAGGCAAAAGATTCTGTTTTCTCATGAGATGAAAATTGAACTCTCTGGCCTGAATGCAAAGCGCTACATCTAGAAACTGAGCGCAGCTCATCACCCATCGAACACCATCCCTACCGTGAAGCATGGTGGTGGCAGCATCATGCTATTGGGATGCATTTCAGCAGCAGAGACTGGGAGACTTGTAAGGATAGAGGGAACAATGAATGGAGCCAAATACAGGCAAATCCTTGGGGAGAACCTGCTTCAGAGTGCAAAAGACCTGAGACCGTGGTGAATATTTACGTTCCAACAGGACAGTGACTCCAAGCATACAGCCAAAGCAACACTGGAACGGCGTCAGAACAAGAATGTGAAAGTCCTTGAGTGACCCAGTCAAAGCCCAGACTTGAATCCCATTGCGAATCTGTGGAAAGAGTTGAAGATTGCTATTCACCAATGCTCCCCATTCAACTTGACAGAACTTGAGCAAATCTACAAGGAAGAATGGGAGAAAATCCCCAAATCCAGATGTGAAAAGCTAATGCAGACATACCCAAGACTGCTCAAAGCTGCAATCACTGCCAAAGGTGCTTCTACAAAGTATTGATTCTGGGGGGGGGGGGGGTGGGGGTTGAATTATTATTGATGCAACACATTTCAGCTTTTCATTTCGAATAAACTTGTAAAATCGTATAAAAACACGTTTTAATGTTGTCATTGTGGGGTATTTTATCTATTGGTGACAAAATTTAAATGTAATGCATTTTAAATTCAGGCCGTAACAAAAGTCAAGAGATTTGAATCCTTTCTTTAGGCACTGTATACCATTCCTCATGTATTCCATGTTGTGTGCTCGGCAAAAGCTCTTGTGAACTCAAATTACAGCCCAAACGTTGAACTTTTGCATGCAACAGTTTTGGCCAAATAATTAGGGGTAGAGAAATATATTTGGCATTTACATAGGGTCAGCTTTAAGAAAACATACATGTTGGGCATCAATACAAATGTCTTACCCCAAGCTACAATTTGGTCATAAAATTAGTTTGATTACATTGTTAATGATGTCACAACAGGTAAAACCGTCACCAATTTGGAAGGGAAGTGAAAATCAAATGTATCTTGTCAATAGATTGCCCCGTTTTAGACATACCAATAAAGATAGAATATCAAAGATACTATTTATATAAGAAGACATGCAGACAAAGTTTATAATATCAAGAAAGGCCTTCATTTCTTCTCATTTTGTGGTGTTACAGCATAGATCCTAACTTTATCCAGTTTCATAATGTATTCAAGAACAGTTTCAAATCAGATATTAACACTGAGCTATAATTTGGTAACACAGTTATTTTGATTACATCCTCGATGACGTCACCAGAGCTACAAAGGTCATCAATCTTAAAGGGAAGTGAATATCCCGGTCCTTTCTTCAAGAAGATAACTGAAATATTACCAAAGGAAGTAAACTCGTGAACAAAGTTGTTTATTTTTTTTATTTTTTATTTTTTTTTTGATGGCAAGATATTCATCAAAAGTAACAGTCGTCATGTTAACCCCGAAGAGGAATTTTTCCACAGTCTTCAGAAGGTGGCAATTCACGTTTGCACGACCTGGATTTGTCATTCAAGCCAGTGGATAGCAAGAAAGTCTAGACTATCTCACTTATCTATTTTTAATCATACCAAAAGCCTTTCTAGTTTCATGGAATTCCGTGTTTGACATCTGATGATAGATCACACTTTTGTGGATTACCTCAACACAAGCAGGCAATGGTACGTTTCACCGTCGCTACTCCACAAGGGCAATGCCTTTTGCATCTACCTTTTTGCCATTTGCAGGAAGTGTTGACGAATTTGTTGACTCAGTCAATGAAGATGGAATGTATCCTGTTGCTGGCAGAGAACGAATATCCACTTTCCTTGTCATGAAGAGGTGGCACCAAAGTTCATTTAAATTCCCAGAAAAAAATATTATTTTTGCCATACAATGCAAAAAACAATTTATTTGCTGAAATGACATCTAAGGTTTCCCCAATGTTGCCATATTCTGCTAGGGGCCCATGAACAGGAGCACAGTCCAAAGGAATTTTTAAATGCTGTTTTTTTTTCTGTTTTTTTTTTTTCCAACAAAATAAGGGTAGCTGACACTGTCACATCCTGTTATGTATGCAGCCAAGAGTATCGCTGTTGTGTCTACTGTTGGATAAGCAGAGGAAAGTTGATTGGCTATTCAGTGTCATGGCAGGAGGACTTTGCTTCTCTGGTTTGGACTGGAGCATGATTAGGTAGTTTTATATATCCATAGTTCATTTATTTCAGTCATGTGGGATCCATGGTGGATAGCCATGATCACAATATCTGTATTATTGGTTACAATGAGCACTCTGTTCCATTTATCTTCTTGTATGCAGGAGGGAATATGGGCAAATATCCATGTATCGGCTTCCTCATGGGGTTGGAAAATTGAAACCGGACAATGCAGATGCTGTATTTCTTGTTAACATGATGGCTGGTCCAGGTGAAAATCCTTCAATGATGACTTGACACTGATCTGGATTATTTTGGGAGTCTTTTGACTTTTGTGTACGAAGTACAGTAGCCTCTCCTTGTTCTCCATTTTACAAATTAAGTTTTTCCACTGTGGTACAGGAAGAGCAGAGTGGGAACTAAAGATCTTGAGATTCTGTGTATCTTTTCATCTGCGGTATCTTTCCTCATATTTCAGGCTACTTGATAGATTGATGTCATATCTGTCACCAATGATGTGAATTACATTACAACCTGCTGGATTCGTATTCAGAATCTTGTGAAGGTACTTTTGCTGTAGTTGATCAAAATTGATGCATACCATACCTTGAAATCGTTGAATAAATGCCATCATATCAACTACCATGGCTGTCTTTTCTTTGGAAGTAAGAAGTTGATCCAGCTCTTCCCAGTGAGAACCCATTGTACTCTTCAAAGCCATAACATAATCTGCCTTGTTGCCTTTTCTCATCCATTACCCAGATGGGTGTCCCTCATGTGGGTTAAACAGTGAGCTCGGGCGCTTGAGCGCCCTGCGGAAATATGGGGGGGGGGCATATCTCAGACAGAGTAGGGAGGGCGAGGAAAGAGAAGAGACTGTAGAAGACAAAGACCAACGACCTGCCTGCGGTGAGAGAGTGAGAGACCCAAAGACTCAGCCACATCGTGGGAGATACCAATGATCCTAAATACCTTGGTTTCCACAGCGTGAAGCCGAGTAAGGTGGGAGGCAGGAGCACCAGCCCAGAGGGGAGGGCAGTCCTCCATCAGGCTGCGGACAAAAGCTTTGTATGTGTTCAGGAGCTCAGGTGGGCCAAGGAAGGACTTTGCATGATGGAGGATGCCCAGTTGGCGACTGGCTTTTGCGGCTGGGTTGGAAATGTGGCTTTCCCAGGAAATATGGCAGACAGTAAGACCCAGAAGCTTGAATGAAAGGACTTCTTCAAGAGTATTGTTGAGAAAGTAGATGGGGGGGGGATTCCAAACAGTCCTTTCGGAGAAACATTTCCGATCGTTGCCTGCAGACCTTGAACGTCCTGCATAAATATTAGGTGGACAGATCACAGGCAAGGCAGGAGGTGCAAGGCCAGTGAGGAGTAATTTTGGGAAAAAAAATAAATGATTAATTTTTTTTCTTTTAATTGATTTTCAAGAACCTTTGTTTTTCAACAAGCCATAGATATTGTGAAAAAGATCTGACTGCATGCATCACAAATGTGTTCACACTTTAAAGCACTGTTCTCAAAAAAAGAGCCCCCACTTGCATCTTTCAATCCTCTAAACCTGTCAGCACTGCAGACAACACAAGTATTATTATTATTATTATTATTATTATTATTATTATTATTATTATTATTCATTTGGACTGTAGGGAAATGGCTGTAGGTCTTTTCAGCTTGCTTTGCAGTTGGTCAAGGAATACATCATTTTTGAAGGCTTTGCAGAAATATGGGAATATACTTGGTGCTTGGCTTTCCCCCCTCTCCCTAACCCCATTAACTATTTCTATGTCGTGCTTTGATGTCTCTGTTTTAGGTATCAGTGCGTTATCACATCCGGTTGTATCAAGAGTGGAGGAAGACGCACCATCGGGTAAAGCTGTTGGTGGCAAGGACTTCAGGTCCTGTACCTTGTCGAAATCCTCTTTTAGGACCTCGTCGTGCAAGCAAAGAGCCATCTTCTGAAACTATTGTTTGACGTTGTGCTTTTGACTTATGACCTCTTGTTACAAAAACTACACCCGACTTCTCTATGATTCAGTCAGAGAAGACTCTTAAATGTGAAATAGATCTCAAAGAATAGTGGGGATTGTAAGACCACCGGTTTGTTCCAGTTTATTTCGTATACGGGACGAAACCTACAAAGTGGCTTTTTTATTTCTACACATGATCTTGGAATCGTCATGCCACGCTCGTTTGCTTCATGCTGGGCAGTGCTTTTGACGAAAATTAGAAGTCTGGCATTTTCCATGGAATGCTTCTCAACGAGAGTTGTTGCTTTTCAAGCAATCATGGGGAATGCCAGGCATGTTTTGACACTACATGTAGTATAATGTAACAAAGAAGATCTAGTTTATCAGATTGCTATGACAATGAAGTTGTAATACTTGAAGTTTTTAACATAATATTTGATTGCTTTGAAGGGTCGAAAGTGATTAAACATTATCGTACCTGCTATTGAGCATCCCAACTCTCTTTTAAGTGTTTGAAATGCATATCAGGATTTGCAAATGTAGCTTTAAAAAAACAAAAACAAAAAAAAAAAACAACCAATAAAACACTAAATTTGTGCAGTTTTCATTACAATTATACTGCTACTACAGATATGATTGAGGAGATATAATTGGTGATGGTTTAAGGCATATTTGCACGACGGGAATCAGCAGCAATAGGCATTTGCCAAAAGCAACCGATGTTCCATAGTGTCTGTAGATCAAATGTTAAGCTTTGGATTGCAGAGTGAACCTGGGTGACCTTTAAGCATACTTTTTCTGTATGTTGTCCATTTGGGAGAAGTGTGAGATTGAAACAGTCATGTTTCTCAGTCTTGTTTTTTTTCTTGTACATGTTTATACTGAAATGAAAAAAAAAAAATTGGTCACCCTCTAAATGCTGTACGTAGCGTAGTATTGCCCGATTTAAAACCTGCAATATATTCTGCCATGGCAAAGTGATTTAAAGTTAGTAATGATGCATTGGTCATTGTCTTGCAAAAATAAATAAATATGTTAAATAAAACAAACTAAGTTGCATGCTCTTGTATGCTGTAGAACAGTGAGTTTACTTGAGCAGCTATCTTATCGCTGATTCTCATTTGGTGAGGATAAAACCTTGCTTCACTTTTTTTCTTCTCACCAATAAAGGTGTTTTCAAACAAGTTTTGTTGCTTCTAGAACATGTACCATAAATAGCATTTTTATCTCCTGATATTTGTCTTCAAAAGTCATGTCATGTCATGTCATGTTGTGTTGATTTGTCTCACTGTATGAGGTCTCTTTCGGTGTAGAGATAGGCTGAGTAGGAGAAATAGGAGCTTTTGATGACATTTCCCAGCAGTGCGGTTTTGATTGCCCAATCAATTTTTGTTGTGTGTACTCTAATTGTCGATGGAACTGATATTGCATTTTATAACTAAGTGTGGGCCCCAAGTACAGCATGCACAACTATGTGTGCAGTCTTGGTGTGGGCCTTTTGCTTGCTGTGACCTGTTGGAAGCTGGTTGGTTGGTTGGTTGGTTGTTGAATGGAGATGAAAGTTTATGAAATGTAACAACCTGTTCCCAGCATGTGTTTAGCATCACACATGAACAATGATATTGAGACTATGGTTATGTTTCAGAATAAAAGATGTCAAATCGACAAAAGACCTTTTGTATTTTGTTTGTGGAAGGAAGGTAGAAGATCAGGTCGATAAAAGACCTGATAACTTCAGCACGGCCTGTATATCATTGAAAGAAAATGCTGACCTTCGATTTTGCATGTCTTAACTTAAAAATAAATTTTTTAAATTGTATTTTATATTTATTTATCTTTCAGGAAGTTGCCTGCTCACCTCTGAGCTCGATAGATTCGACATTATGACATGGACAAGCTTTTCATCCACCGGAAGAGGTCAATTCCTTCAAACTTGTGGGCCCCACACTCATATCAGCTATGACCTATCCTGGGCAAACCACATGTCAAAGCTGGTCTCAAATTCCAGCCCCTGACTGGATATCTTCCATCGTGTGAACTCCTTGAGAAATATTGACTCGTGGCTTACAAGGCCTTTGTCTTTAGCTCAAAGTATTGTGAAAGGGATTCCAGCTTCATAATTCTCACTTCTTGATGCAGTGGAATCCAAGGCTCACAACGTAATTGGTATCTCCCACAAAGATGCAGAAGCACAAGGCCTGTTTGCTATCCCATTACAGACTGGTTTGCTATCCCATCACTTCCTGTGATCCTCCTCTTCTGTTTTTGCTTCCAATGCTATTTCAGCTTTCTGCCCCTCAAGGACACTTCTTCCTTTGTCGGTTCTCCATCTCTCCTTCCAATAACGGTCCGCCGGTCCAACTTGGTTTCCCAGGTTCAAATTTGGTGTCGTTGTCGAGTGACCACGTCAGTCCTCCGCCTCAGAGACTTCCTGTCGGATCCCATGTCCAATGTTGCATTACCGTGCAGATTGAAATCTCTGTGCCGGGCAAGTGGCGTGCCGACGGCAATCACTGGACAGATCTTAGTTTTGGCAAAACGATCAAATCCCACGTGAGACCGGGAACTCTAGCAGTACAAGATCACAGCCAATCATTATCTCAATTATATTTCTTTAGGGGGAAGTCAAATTTAGAAAATAAGCAGAAAGGGGAGGGTGTGGAGGTTAAAAGGAATGGAAATGGGTATGTACGTTTCTGATCCATACTTTGGCTTTCGTGTTGTTGGTATGATCTCTATAGCAAAGTGTGTGATCCAGGGTAGACTGGCTTAAAACAGTGATTGAGCTTCTTACCACACCATTCATTTGACTTTTCCATTCTTAAGATGGCAGGTGCTGACCTGTGGGTTGTCTGGGCATCCTCTGTCGTACAAAGTCCTTCCTTGACACACTTGAGCTTCTAACATACAAAGCTTTCATCCACAGCCTGATGGGGTGGTGCTCCTGCCTCTCACCTTTCTCGGCTTCATGCTGTGGAGAACAAGGCTTTTAGGATCATTGGTATCTCCCGCGATGAGGCTGAGTTTTTGGGCCTCATTCTCTCACCGCAGTCAGGTCAGTGGTCTTTGTGTCTTCCACCGTCTCCTCTCTGGCCTCAACCCCCCTCTCACCCCCGCATGTCTGTCTGTGATCTGTCCACCCCCACCCCCACCCCTTATTTCTGCAGGGTGCTCAAGGTCCACCAAAAACCCCCTTCTGGTGAAACTGCTGAAATAATGAATCACTGCTCACCTTCACTCTTTCATTCCTCTTTTTTTCCCATCTTTGGAATAAACTCCCACTCTCTTCAATCCCATTCTTCTCTCCAGGCCTTCAAAACAGCAGTCCACCTCCACCTCTTACCTCGATCTTTTCTACCCCCGTTAATCCACCCCAACCCCACTTCAAATTATCTGCTTTCCTTCCTGAAAGTACCTGTAATGTCCATCTTTCATACCCCGTGTTCCCCACCCCATCCCTCTCCCTTCCACAGATCTCCTAATGTCTCTGTTCCCCACTGATTTGTCCTTCCCTCTGTTGCCCCTCTTGTCTCATGCCCCCCCCTTCCTGTGCATTGTTAGCTCTCATTCGAGCCTCGATGATGTATTAAAAAAAAAAAAATTATAGCGCCTCTGACTCATCTTTCAGTGCATAGAGGACCCCCATTTCTACAAAGTTGACTACATCATCTGCAAAATCAAGGTCAGAGATCTTGGCATTCCCAAATGATGCATTGAAGCTTGATCTCTTCGACATCCTCCGAATAATCCAGTCCAGAAAGCACAAAAATGTGTGGGGGGCAGTGCACACACCCCTGATTAACTCCAGTAACAACTGGAAATAAGTGAGAGATGGAACCACCACATCTCACAGTGCTCTCAGTACCAGAATATAGTTCAGACATCAGATTGATCAGTTTTGGTGGCACCCCAAGAAGACCAAGAATCCTACAGAGGGCATCCCGATTCACTGAAACAAATGCTTTGAGAAATAAATATGGCTCGAAGCAGCCCATTTTGAAACTCATTTTTATTCGGTGAAGACCCGAAGAGGAAGGATATGATCAATCGTTGACTTATTTGGTGTAAAGCCAGACTGCTCTGGGCACAGATGGTGGTTAACCCCATCGATAATTACCCAAGCCAAGATCCTGCCCAGCACTGAGTGCAGCGTTACCACTTGGTAGGTGTTGCAGTCCTGTCGATAATCCTTCCCTTTCTCGAGAGGGTCCACAATTTCCCTCTTCCTCTCAATTGGGATGATGGCTGTGCTCCAAACAGAGCATGGGATTGCATGCAACAACACGAGTGCAGCACTTCCACCAGCCTTGAGAATATCAGCATGGATGCCACAAATCCCAAGAGCTTTACTTCCTTTCAACTGCTTCACCACAGCCTGTATTTCCACAAATAAAGGTGATTCACAGTTGACTGAAAGGTCAGCAATAAGGATATAGTAACATCCCTGACATCCATCTCAACAGCTGGTGGGTCAGCCTGATGCAGCCACTCAAAGTAACCATCCCAGCAGGTCTTCACTTGAGACTCCTCTGTCAACAGCTCAGCACCCTCCGCTCTAACTGCAGTATCCTGAGGGATGGGTTTGGGGGAACATAATGCATGGATTCCTCTGTCAGCAGGATGAGAAGCACTTGACCACATGTGATGCTCTTCCCTGTCACAGATTCTTAGCACATAAGGCTCCTTGTTCACCCTCAGCAAACATCAAATTTTACACCTCAGCTCCCTGAACAGTTCAGCTCTGCCAATATGCCTGGCCCTGCGACTCTGGTCAATGGTATCCAGTGTCCCCTGGGAGACAAATTTCCTCTTCACCTGACGGTGGGTTCCAAGACAACCACCAGCAACATCATGGATGGTTGTCCTGAAGGCACTCCAAAACTCTTCAGGATCTCCTGAAACTCCCAGACTCTGCAGGTCCCCACAAGTCTTGTTCACAAACTGCACAGCTACCCTCTCATCCTTGTGCTTGCCAACATCCAGCCTACAGTAGGCCGGATGGTACCATTCTCCTGGATTTGAGCTGCAACTTCAGAGTTGGTACAACAAGCCTGTGGTCAGTATTGAGGAACTGAGCACTCCAGTAGACCCTGCAGTTCTGGGGCATACTCCAGCAACCATCAATGAGTTCATGGTCAATCTCCTTGGCCACACCACCAGCATTGGAATGTCAAGTCCAATTATGTGGCTGTGGGTGCTGAAACCATGAACCAGCCACCCTAAGTCCATGACATCCTGTGAAGTCAAGGAACTTAGTGCTCTTCTGGTTCACAATTCCAGACCCATGGGAACCAACACATGTCTCATAACCATCCCTGTCAATGCCAGTTGATGCAATGAAATCCTCCAAGACTATAAGAGTATCTCTCCTGGGGCACTGATCAACCACAGACTCAAGCGTGACATAGAATGCCTCCTTCACAGTTAGATCGCTCGCCTCAGACAGAGCATATACATCCACCATCCATTAGGACCAAACTCTGTACAGAGCGACGGTGCTGCCAAAGCAGTCTCCTGGGCTATTGGCCACAATCCTGGACAGGTCGCTACTCCAACGCAGGATACTCGAATGGCTCAATCATCCCAACAAGCTGGTACTCATTTTGTTGACCTTGGAAAGATGACAGGCGAAGTCAACCGCACCTGATATTAATTCAACAGCTGAGCGGAATTTGAACTCAGGACCCTAGGATCCCAAGCCCACCTGCCAACACCAGGCAGAGCATGTACAGAGACCAGGGAAATGACATTCGGGAGAGTGACAAATCCTCACGAATAATATCCTCCTAGATTTGAGCTCCAACTTCAGAGTCGTTGACTGTTGTGACCTCAATTATCAAGGGAGTGACAGAGCTACAGGGACTCCTTTGGCATGGCAACCATCAGAGTGACCAAACCAGTAATAGGTGTGACCAGCCACCATTATCTCACCGCTATCCGGTCTCTCAACATCAGAGAGTACTGCAATACTGATCTTCAAATGCTGGAGCTCAGTTGACAGCAGAGACAGGTGATCATCCCCTCTCTTAGGAACAGGGCATTACAGGCACCCACCTGAAGGGACCGCCTCAAGTTAACCCAAAGAGACCGCCATCTTGTGGATGACACCTCAGCACCACCCCAACACACACCACCATAACCCGACCCAACAAGTTTTCCCCGAGGTTTTCCTCCTATCATCAATGAATGGGGATCCCGAAGGCTTTGCCCCAATCCCCTCATCCGGTGAGCTGCCCTGCGAAGTGCTGCTGCACAGGAGGTACTCCCACAAAGTAGGTTTTTCTTAGTTATATTTGCTTTAGTTGTGTATGCTGCTGAATGAAGTGTTTTACAGTGGTCCGAGTGGAAATCCTGCTGCCAACCTCCTAAGAAAAGTAACCCAACTGCAGGAGGACATCCGCAGACACAGTTGGACACCAGATATGGATGGCCATTGGCTCACAAAGAGCTCCTCTGCCCTTTGACAAGTTTTGTGTTTTAGCCAGCTGGGTGTCCATATTTGTAGGGGATCCAGACCTCCAAACAACAGTTGAACTGTACACCACTCAATATAATTTGCAGACCTTTTTTTTTTTTAATATAAATTGATGTCTTTGTAATATAATTAAGAGGTCTGTTCAGCCAAAGCACTTGCAAATTTTAGTTATTGGGGAAAAGGTGATTCCATGAGTGTCGTGATTTTGCAAAAAATACGACATTGACAAAAATTTCATTTTTCATTGCAGAATCATTAAAATCAAGACATGTAACATTATTTATACACATAATCATTCAACTGTGATGCATTTTTCAATCGGACGACTTTCTTTGGTGCAATCATCCAGGCGACATAATTGTATAGATTCGTGCCAATATGGTCTATTGCTTATTCAAATGTTATGCTCAGGGTTGGTAATGGTTGTTCATCACCTGTATCTGCTATTGCTTTTCTTTCTGTTTTGGTGACTTCCTTCAATTAAACCCTGAGTGATTTGGCAGCATGATATGAGTTTATTTTCTTGTCCAAATGATTTGTCGCATTGCTAGACGTTTCATCTTCACTTTATTCCGCGTATTCACTCTCATGTGATGCCTCTTTTTCTTTTGCTCCTTGAGGCAATAACTGTCCAGTACTTGGTTTTGTTGAATATACAATCCTGGATTGACATTTTTGAGGTGCAATCATCACATGAGAACCATCAATAGAATCATAGTGGTTCTGAAGACATCTCGTGAGACTTGAAGACCGATAGAATGTCGCAGGACTAAACACCATGGTCAGCCAACCACTGCTTGTATATATCGTGGAGTTTTGGTGATGAACAGAATGTAGTCAGAATTTTTAGATAAAGCTTCATCTATTTGTGAGACCAGCCATAAGAAGCCACCATTGAACACGTTTTCATGACTTTCTTCACACTTGGAAACATTCCTGTTCATATAGCGATCCATGTAGTTAAGTGTTTGCGATCATGTCTGTACGTTCATTTCCAAATCCTTGTAAATGGTGTCGCATGTTCT